>NC_141546.1:37740000-38055000 GCF_021556685.1 Rattus norvegicus | reverse complement strand
GACATATCATAATGTAAAATGCATTTAGTCTAATTTAAATGTCTCCCATAATTTTGCAGTCTCTACAAATTTTGAAAGTCCAGAGTGTGTTCTGAGACTTAAGGAAATCTCTTAATGGTAACCCTTTATATAATCAAAAGGAAAATTATATATTTCCAACATGCAATGGCACACAATGTGCATTACAATTCCAGAAGACAAGAATAGGGACATGGGGAGGAAATAAGGGACCAAAGCAAGACTGAAACCCAGCAGAGCAAACGCCAAATCTTATAACTCCCAACTCTCAAGTCAAGGGCTTAGATGGCTACAGCTTTCCAGTTTTGCTGACTACAGCATATTTTTTGTTCCTTGGGCTGTGTCCTTTGTGCCACTGGGTTCTTTGAAAATAATGTCTTCAGTCTGCAAAATTGTGACAGTTGATACAATAAATGATGTGGTTACTCAATGAATGACGGACTGGTAATGTCTTCAGTGTGAAATGGTGAAAGAAGAATGGTTCATGTCTTATACTGAACAGACCCGTGTATTGTAAGGTTTTGTTCTACCTTTCCCAACAATGTGTAATTTATTAGACTATGAATTTTGGGATTTTCAATTTTATGTTTTCAGATAGTAGTTGGCTAAAACCCCATGAATTGAAAAACTTAATAGTATATAGGGACTACCACTGTAGCAATTATCACTACACTCAGTGTGAACATCACTTTCAACGCTGTGCTAATAGCCCCATAAATGTTGCCATTTCTGAAGCGTACAACTTTGGACTACTATCCCTCATTATAAAAATAAAGAAATCAAACCTCAGAAAATTTAAATAAGATGGATTATTTCAAGAAATCTCTGTTGATTGAACTCCAAAGTCAACATCCTTGAATAATATGCAAACTAGCAGAAACGTCTCCCTTCCCATTCCATTATCGTGTTCACTATCAATTCATTAATTGCTTCACTTCATTTCTCATTTCTATCATTTCTGAGGCCAGAGTCAGAGATTAAATATGCTGCTACTCTTGAAATGAACCTAAGTTCCGTTTCCAAAATCCATGGTGGGAGCTCCTAATTAGCTGTACCTCTAGTTCCAGGAGAGTAGAAAACCTTTCTATCTTTAGTGAAGATACACATTCATAGGCATATTATACCCTCTCACCCACACTCATATAAACAAATAAAAGAAAACTTCTAACAATGTTTAAAATGGCCTTATCATTTTCTTTAGGATACGGGATATCGGATCGATCGGATCGGATCGGATCGGATCGGATCGGATCGGATCGGATCGGATAGGATAGGATAGGATAGGATAGGATAGGATAGGATAGGATAGGATAGGATGATAGGATAGGATAGGATGATAGGATAGGATAGGATAGGATAGGATAGGATAGGATAGGATAGGATGATAGGATAGGATAGGATGATAGGATAGGATAGGATAGGATAGGATAGGATAGGATAGGATAGGATAGGATAGGATAGGATAGGATAGGATAGGATAGGGATAGGATAGGATAGGATATCCTAATGTAAGCCTGTGCTCAGTGTTTATTTACATATGAGCTCATGGTGGGAATAATTCACCTTTACATCTCAGTAGTGTACTGTCTTGTTTGAAATGGGTTCAGGAAGGTTTTTTAGTTTTGTTTTGGTATATTCAAGTTTAATACCTAATGTTAAGCGAGGAAGCATGTTACAGGGAAAGAAAGAACACTGATACAAGAAGACCCATCTCTCCTCTTAGCATCTGCTAACAGTAGAATGTGAGACCATGTATTAGAGACCAATGGACCTCAACACTGTCATCTGTAAAACTGGTGATCATGGTGAAACTACTTATTTTACCTTTCATTGGGCCTTTGACAATAAACAGAAGTGTTTTATGGTTCATAACATGCTTTGTGACTGCACATTATCATTGGTAATAAAAATACCTCATTGATCAACTGATTATTTATTGGTTTGTAGTTAAGTATATAGTGAAAAGCACAAGAAAATGAAACAGTCTCAGACTGTGAGCTGCAGACCTGCTTCAGAAGTGCTGTCTTCATTCCTTTGGAGATATCTGGTTCTACTTTGCCTCAGGGATTTTTGTCCCCCAGTAAGATGAAAGTTCTGAAGATAAAAACCAGGAAAGATTATAGAAATGTGAGATATAAAGCATTGTTAAAATGCAAGAAAGTAAACCAAGTAAGCAAAACCAAGCTTTCCCACTTTCTTAGGGGTGGGCTGAAAGAAAAGTATATGACCAGTCACACAAAAAGCTAAGCTGCTTAGAAAATATGAGTTCTAGGACTGAACAGATGGCCCACCAGTTAAGAAGACTTGCTCTTACAGAGTACTTGAGTTCAGTTTCACACTCTAACAAGAAAAGCTTACAATAGCCTTTAACTCAAGCTCAGGGATCCAGTGCCCTCGCTAGCCCCTGAAGACACCTTCCCTCACATGTGCACACCTTCACACAGGCATATAATTAAAAATAAAAATAACTCTACAAAAATAAAATGAAATTATTGCTATTGATTCCTGCAACATGAATTACTTTTCATATTGTGAGGTTTAAAAAGAGAAACATGAAAAATAACAGTCAACTATGACATGGTTTGACAATGAACAAGAATGTACTTAGTGGGGTTGAAGAGAGGGCCCATATTTGAACTTCCTATTTTGGAGGACTCATGTTCAATTCCCACCACCCATCTTCAGTAGCTCATAACTTTCTGTAACTTCAGCTCCAGGATTTGGAGACTTCTGGCCTTTCCTACCACCTGCAGGTATGTGTATATGCGCATAGAAAAAAAGAAAGAGAGAAGGAAGAGGTAAGTCAAGGAGAGGAGTGGAAAGGAGAAGGGAGGAAAGAGAACTGACTTCTGCAAGTTAGCATCTGATCTCCACATGCCCACATTCATGCATACACACATAAACACACATAATGCAAAAAGCAAAAAGAAGACACCTTTGGGAAGATATATGTGGCAAAGATTATGAAACTGCATGTCTAGTCTAAAAGTGAGATATCATGCGCAACTCTATTTGCTTCTTTCTCAAACTCAATGGGAATGCAGAAGTTATGTCAAATTATACATACGTGTATCAAGTACATTTGTGCTCTTAAGTACTGAAATGCAAGTAGTGGGTCTCCAGTTTCTGTGCCACATGAGGAAGAATATATTCGCACAGCAACTTTAAGTGCTTTTACACTACAGGGTGACCCATTAAAATTGGGGACCTGTCATTTATGTCAGCCTAGGAGTTATTCGACATTAGAAGTTTGACACCTGCTCACCTTTCCTGGGATGCTTTACCACAGCAGCAACTGCTATTAATTAAATGTTATTCCGTGTGAATTGGATGAAGGTAATAAAAGAAGTTCAATATCTGGTCATAGATATATGTTTTAAGAGGTAGAAAAGTACTCCACTTGCCTTTGGCACACTTTTTTGTTGATCAGAAGGCAAAGGGGACCTTTGGTGATGTTACGTAAAGCTAACTGAAGACTAAAAAAACAGGATGGAAAGGTGATGTTCTGTGAGTAAATTGCGGAAAGCACTGGAATTTGAGTTTCTTGGTTAATTTTGGCAATATTTTAATTGTGTGTGTGGTTGTGCCAGTTTAGGTCACATGAGTATCATTACCCAAATAGGCCAAAAAGAGATTGAGTTTCATGAGCTAACATTACAAGTGATTATGAGATGCATAATGTGGGTGCTGCAAACCAAACCCAGGTTCTAACAAGAGCAGCAAGCGTTCTTAACAGTTGCACAGTTTTTCCAGCTCTAAGTTAAAACTTACCTCTACACTTGTAGAACTAACTCCTTTGAAATCACTGGCACCATCTTGTTTATTGAAATCAACAGAATTTAAATGTACCTGAATTACCAGTGTAATCAATTTAGCTTAAGTAGTTTGACTAAAGAACAGGAATAAGGATGGCGTTGAAACAAGCAGAGGAGTAACTGTGAGTCCTGTAAACATCTGTTACAAAAGGAAAAGAGCAAAATGCCCCTGAGACTGCCAGAAGCACAATCAAAGACGATGCTTAGTTACTTGGATAGCCTGCTATAATGGGCTGGAGAGATGCCTTAATGGTTAAATCACTTGCTCCTTGTGCAAAGGACTTTCTGTGGCTGCCAGTAACTACAATGGATGGCTCACACTTGCCAGTAGTTCCAGTTCCAAGGAATCTGACACTGTCTTCCGGCCTCCATAGTCACACACTGACTCACATAAATAATTGTAAATAAAAATAAAAACACAAGCTTTAACATTTTATAGATGAGCTCTATTTTGTTGCCTCCTTAATTTCACTTTTGTGTATTCTCGTTGAAAGCATTTTTCTTGTTGACATAATTGTTCTTATACCTTTTCCTAATTATGTAAATATACACAACAAAATGGTCTTTGGAGCAATGGTGTCACTAGCAAATATAACCATCAACAGAGGGCGCTAAAGATGGCTCAGTAGTTAAAAGCACTTATTGGTCCTTGAGAGGACCTAAATTCTGTTTTCAGGCTTCAGTTGTTGGTTGCAATTACCTATGACTCCAGGTCCAAGGGTTCAAATGCCCTCCTCTGTCTTCTGTGGGTATCAACACACATACTGCCTTTACTCACACAAACGTACAGATGCACATAGAAAATACAAATAATTTTTTTTTTATTAACTTGAGTATTTCTTATTTACATTTCGAGTGTTATTCCCTTTCCCGGTTTACGGGCCAACATCCCCCTAACCCCACCCCCTCCCCTTCTGTATAGGTGTTCCCCTCCCCATCCTCCCCCCATTGCCGCCCTCCCCCCAACAATCACGTTCACTGGGGGTTCAGTCTTAGCAGGACCCAGGGCTTCCCCTTCCACTGGTGATCTTACTAGGATATTCAATGCTACCTATGAGGTCAGAGTCCAGGGTCTATCCATGTATAGTCTTTAGGTAGTGGCTTAGTCCCTGGAAGCTCTGGTTGCTTGGCATTGTTGCTCATATGGGGTCTCGAGCCCCTTCAAGCTTTCCAGTTCTTTCTCTGATTCCTTCAACGGGGGTCCTATTCTCAGTTCAGTGGTTTGCTGCTGGCATTCGCCTCTGTATTTGCTGTATTCTGGCTGTGTCTCTCAGGAGAGATCTACATCTGGCTCCTGTCTGCCTGCACTTCTTTGCTTCATCCATCTTGTCTAATTGGGTGACTGTATATGTATGGGCCACATGTGGGGCAGGCTCTGAATGGGTGTTCCTTCTGTGTCTGTTTTAATCTTTGCCTCTCTATTCCCTGCCAAGGGTATTTTTATTCCCCTTTTAAAGAAGGAGTGAAGCATTCACATTTTGATCATCCATCTTGAGTTTCATTTGTTCTAGGCATCTAGGATAATTCAAGCATTTGGGCTAATAGCCACTTATCAATGAGTGCATACCATGTGTGTTTTTCTGTGATTGGGTTACTTCACTCAGGATGATATTTTCCAGTTCCAACCATTTGCCTACGAATTTCATAAAGGCATTGTTTTTGATAGCTGAGTAATATTCCATTGAATACAAATAAATCTTTAAAAACACCTTTTTGTAGATTATAATATAATCACATCATTTCTCCTGCTTCCAAAATAAAAGAAAAACTGGGAAGTGGAGTTGGTGGATATCAAAGATGGGTTCTTAGGAGGAGGACATATGTGGATTATGTGGATATGTGGATTATAAGAATCTTTGCTTCCAGGATATACCAAGGAGCCATAGCTCTTGGCATAAAATTTTTAGGTGCAGCAAGAATGAGCTGAGGAGAGACCTCTTCACACAACTAACATTGTTGTTGTTGAGGTCTGATGTAAGAGGATCTGCACTTGGAGTAGCCAGATAAAGTCTCCTTAGGAAGCTGTTATCACACTTTCCCCAAATAAATTTTACCCTTGTCACTAAACCAAAAAAATCAACCATCCCAGGGAGCACTTATAGTCAAAAGTTCATTGCCAATTCATTTCTGATTTTTCATAGAAGAGCACATGTGGGATTTTTCTTTACCTTATTAAGAAACTGTATGAGATTTATATACCATAAAACATCTTATATGGGATAGCATCAAGTATTGTAATACTAAAACTGTAATCATTAAACATATAAATATATACATATATTAGATATAATAATTAAGCATATGAATGAATACCTTAAGATTCATTAAAAAAGTAATTTTATGGCCTGTGTGTGTCTATGTATGCCTACCTGCATGAATGTCTGTGTGTGTACCTGCATGTATGTTGTGTGTGTGTGTGTAAGCAGGTAGTGCTAGATGATATAAGAAACCAGGTGGAGTAAATGAAGGCAACCAAATAACAATCATTCATCCATGGTCTTTACTTCAGTTCCTGTCTCCAGATTCTTGTCTTGAGTTTCTGCCTTTGATTTCCTCATAAGTTGTGACCTGTGATATGTAAATCAAGTAAACTGTTTTCTCTCCAAATTACTTTTGATAAAGCTCTTTATTATATCAATATAAAAAAAGTAGGACTAAAGAACTTCATGTTTCAGTGGATAAATATGCCCTCTGCATTGTCTGATAAGTTAGTTGAGTTTCATCTCAAGAACCCATTGATGGAGAGAAGAAATTCATACAGGTTGTTCTCTGATCTCCACATATGACCACTGCATGTACCCATACTCATTCACATACACACAAATAAGAAACTAGCAAATAAATATTATAAAAAAGTTAAAAACTAAATAGACAGCGACTGAGAAAGAAACCTACATCAACCTCTGGCCGCTATGGGCCTGCATATGAATGTGTATGTAAACTCATAAACACATGTACACATCCAGACATGTAAAAACACATATTCACACAATCATTAGAAATAATCAATGGGTCTTGGTAATATTAGAAAGTGAAAGCGCTATGACTTGATAATTGGGTCATTTATGTGAGTGAGTATATACAGGCCATTGTGAACTGCAAAGGTGTCTGGCTGTGTCCTAATAAGCCTAAACTCAAAGAAGTCAAGCAATGACAGCAGGTTTGGGGATGAAAGTATAGGACTCTTCCTGCTCTTAACCATTTAAAACAGTATATTGGGAATTTTCTTTATGGCAGCTTAATGAATCTATTAGTAAGACTCTAGGAGTGCGTGAGCCAAGGAAATTTGGAAACCTCTGATGGTATCTCTATTTGGTTGTTCTATTATTTTCAAATGTCCTACAAATTATTTTTAAGAAAGCCAAAATTTTGCATTTACTGAACCTGGAAAAAAGTCTTTTTTTTTGAGAAATATTTTTGATTTCACCAAATATATGTACATAAAAATGAGAATAATTACGAGAAGGATTTAAAAGAGACACTATTTTTTTTTACTTTAGACACAATCACAGCATAGTTTAAACTCAAAAATAAATAAATAAAAGTTAGTCGTTAGTCATTTACTCTGAGGTGGTTATGTTCTATGGTATGAATGTGCAAGTCAAAAGCCAATATATGAGGGGTTAGGGACTTACCTTAGTGGTAGAGTGCTTGCCCAGGAAGTGCAAAGCCCTGAGATCGGTCCTCAGCTCCGGAAAATAAAAGCCCATATATTGGTGCTGTTCCTCTCCTTCCCTATGGCTCTTGGAAACTCAAGTCTTTAGGCTTCTCAGCAAGTGCCTAATCCACTTAACCACACTAGTTTATCTCACAGGTCTATAGCATAATTTTTATAATTTTTAACAAAAACTTATTTGTATTTTTATGAGCATTGTTGTTTTGCCTGCATGTATGTCTGAAGGATCCAGAGCCCTCAGACTTTGATCCACAGACACTTGTGAACTGTAGTGATGGGAACTGAACCTAGATCCTCTGGAAGAATAATCTCCATCCCCACATTGTTATTTTGGGGTTTGTTTGTTTGATTGATTGAATTTGTTTTTTGTAATTAATACTTTTGAATTTCAAAATTCTACCCAATAGCTAGAATCAGAAAACTAGAAAAAAAAAGATATAAATCGCTGGCCAATCCCACTTTTTAAAGGTAATGTGACAATCTTTGTAGAACATAACTTGCATGGCAGTAATATGCATCAATAATCCAAGAAGGTGTTGGTTCTTTAGTGCCAAGAAAAAGCCACATCAGAGAATGAATGCTCAAATTCTCAAGAGGAAACATTAGGTTTCAGGCATTGACTTTATAAGCAGGATGGTAGAATAAAATGCCAACATATAACAAAATTTTCCTACCAACAATATTTCTGAGATTTCAAAGGTGCCTGTTTAAAGATGACTTTCAATTCCTGAAATTGCTTGATAATATATTTATTCAATCCTAGACTCATAGGAATGGATATATTACAAAAACTCAAAGATTATAAATTCTTCCTATTTCTATACAATAAGTCTGATTATTTTTCTGGTCCTCTTAACAAATAGTAGAGTCAATTTCTATAATTCTTTAAAAATTGGAAAGCTTTGAGAATTGTGTTGGGACTGGGATTTGAGGGATGTAATTTCCTAGACCTAGGGCTTCATGCTCCCTGGCAGTATCCATATATATTCTTAGAGGGAACTTGTAAAATCACATAAGGAACCATAAATGTTGTCTTTCTTAACACAAGTAAGGAGAGGACCTGGTTCTTGTCTATACCTACCATCAGGATCAACAGTGAGGTTCTCCTAAGCATCAGTCTCTCTTCACAACTTACTATCTATATACTGAAGGTACAGGAACCCACCTGACTACAAGAAAACTCAGCTCAAATATTCAATAAATACATATGATGGGTAACCTTCTTTAAATGGCTAAGGATTTCAGGCTTGTGGATTACATTGCTTCTTCTAAATACATTAGGTTTTCTTCCTATACAGTCGAAGGATAAATGAATAATATGCACATACATGAGCAAGGCTGTGTTATGGTAAAACTACTTATAAACGTGGTAGCCTGTGTTCTGGAAGATTGCTAAGTCAGTAAAGTGCAAACATGAACACTTGAGTTTTGGTGTCCAGCACCTATATAATAGCTGTGCATAGCAGTACACATTTATAACTCTAATACTGAAAGAAGCAAAGACAGACAGACCTCTGGTGCTCATTGGCTTGCCATACCAAGTGAACAGGTGATTCTGATGTTCAGAGAGAACTCTTGTTTTCAATATTAAGAGGCAGAAATCACTGATCAACACTTGCCAAACGTTAGCCTACACACGCACATACACACACACACACAAAGACACACAAACATGTGCATGTGCATGTGCATGCATGCATATGTGTTTAATGTGCTTTAAAGAAATGTATAAACATATGGTAGAGTCCTTGATTTATGAAAAGAATGAACAAATAAATACTCCAGAGGAAGATGTAAGGGAAACTGATGGGTTCAAGATGGGCTGGGTTAAAATTGTGAAACACACAAGTAAGAGAAAGGATCCTGAAGAGTACATCCCACCTGTATTCTTGTTCTGCTTACTCTGGAGAATGAGCTATGATCGTCACACATTTGCTTTTGGGTTAGTGAGTTTATTAATTAAGTGGCAAGCCAAAGTAAAAGAATAAATAGCAAGTAGCAGCTAGATATTTTAATGATAGATGGATTGTAGGTGGGTGGATGGGTGGATAGGCAGTCAGGCAGACTGACAGTTGATAGGCAAAGATAAGGGGAAAGGGGCTATCAAATTGGGTTCTCAGAATATTAAACAGCTAGAGTTACTGGTTGAGTGTCTCAGGCCAAGCAAAAGTGCCCTACTGTGAGACTTCAATGTAGAAGAAAATAGTAACAGATAGAGAGATGTGGCACCCCAACATGTGGCAGAAATGGACTGGGGATAAGGAAGCCATCATCATTAGCTGGAATTTTTTATTGTCTTTTTCCCTATGATTGATCCTTTTATGGCTGAATTTCTGACATATCTTTTAAACTGTTGATGCAGTCATGCCATGGAATGAACAATGAAATAGCTGAAATATCATCCAGCTGTTCTCAAGAGAACAATGTGTTTATTCTTGAGCTATATTGTTTTTCTCAATATTTCTGTCAAGTTTAGAGGAAGTCTACCTATGCCCAGAGGACCTTTGACATTAATATACTTGGGCATGAAGTATAGGGTGGGAAATCGCTGCCAGTTTTTCAGTCAGCTAAAGCAACATCTGAAAATTTACTAACACAATATAACTTGCATATATATACAAGCACTCATGCATGGAGACAATCTCATCTTCCTGAAATATAGTTACCAATTATTTTATTTTCTTGTCATAATTGTTTAGATTATGTGTGAAAGTCACAGAGTTTATATTATTCTGAAACTTTTAAAATTCTTAAGAATAAATTTATGACTATTCCACTTCCATTAAACCCATACCATTTAGTGCTGTTTTTTAGAAAGTATAATGCAATATTTTGTCTAAGTGGTATGCCTGTCAAATGTTGACATTATGATATTGTAAAAATAACCACTCTCATAGCAAGGACTGAGACAATTAAATAATAATTAAGCTATGAAAGATGTATGTTTATTTGGGTGACAAGTGGTTGGTTATATTATCATTTTTTAAGATCTTGTTACAATTTCTTCACATAAATAAAATGGACATCAGTAGAGGGTCACAATATGTTGTCAGAGAACTCATGAACTTACTTAGTAAGTTTCTTCTAACTTCATGCTAAAGATCTCTTTGATCTCAGTTAAAGAACAAATCTTAAAAATCTGGGGATGTCATATCTATGTCTGAATTGAATCCTGATTATCTTTGCTAGAATGCTTTAAAAAGGATTAGAAATATTGATTCTCACTTAAGTACTCTCAGATCACCCAAATCTCACTAATGAAGGATTTCTTTGGATAATGACTCCTATTGGCTAGTTAACAAACTATCATGAACATGTAATACATTAATCCCTCAATAAATATGACCTGAAATCCCTACATTAGAGAAGTATCGCTGTACTGCAGACTATAATTGATTAGAGTAGAGCATTAATGAAGCATTTGGCCCTTGCTTAATGCCCATATGGCCATGATTTTTTAAAGAATAGACTCTAAAGATTCTTAAAAAGCCATTTTGGACTTTTGTAAGTTGCTAAATAGAGGTGAAGTTGAGTCACCTTGAGTTGAAGTCAGAGTGTTCGTAAGAATAGAGTTTATCCCTTGATGTGGTTGATTTTTTTTTTAAAAAGAACTCTCGTCTTAGTTTCTTTTCATGTTGTCATGATAAAAATACTCTGACAAAAGCAACTTACTGTGGATTACTACAAGGTGAAATTCATAATGGCAGAAATGTCAAGGCAGTAGGAATTTGAAGGAGCCAGTCATATCGTATTTATAGTCAATAAGCAGAGCATAATGAATGCTTGCATGCTTTTGCTTGGCTTACTTTCTCTGTTTGTACAGTCTAGGATCCCCTTACTCAAGGAATGATCTCATCATATGTTAGGTGTATCTTTTTTATCATGATGAACTCAATTGGATAATTCTCCATAAACCTAACCAGAGAGCCATTTCAGGATGATTCTTGATTTCAGGAACTTGAAAATATATACTAACCATCAAACCATCACATATCTTACTATAGTTCAAACCTTCTGAGCACTGAAGTTGAAATACTATCTGTGTTGTCCTTGTATCAGGTAGAAATTATGATCACTGTATCTTGTAGGACCTTGTAGAAATTAGACTTTGAGAAACAATATAAATGTTAATTTAGTAGGAAATGTCCTTGAAATTAACACCCATAGGAAGTCAAGGAATTTAGTTTGGACAGATGAATATAGATAAAAATAAGTCCTTGGGGTATCTTATGCTACCAGGAGTTCTGATGCTTATAAGGAACTGTAGAATTACTTTCAAATTTCTCAAAAAATAGATACTTACATTCTCTCACCAGTCAGTACTAGTTACTTTCCTGTTGCTGTGATAAAATACTAGGGCTGACATCAACTTATATACTAAAGTATGTATTTTGGCTTGTGGTTTCAGTCTATCCTGGGAACATAGGAAGAAGACGTATTAGCAGGAGAATGAGACTGAAAGATCACATTTCATTTGCACCCATAACCTAGAAAGAACAGGAAGTGGGTTGAGACAAAAAACCTTCACAATAAACATCTACTTCCAATGATGTATCTCCTCTTACAAGGCTCCTCTTCCTATGGGACCCATAGTCTCTATAAAAAGTATTGTCAACTAGGAAACAATATTCAAATTCTTAAGCCTATGGAGGACATTTGATATTTAAATCACAAGTCAATCATTAGATACATGGAAAACACAAAGTGTCTCAAATCTGTACATTAGTTACTTTTTGATGCTATGATAAAATACCATGACCAAAACAACATATAAATGAAAGTGTTAATTTTGGGTAATGGTTCCAAAAGGATAGAGACCGTCATGGGGTGCAGTAGGGAGGCACAGGAGCTGGAGCAGGAAGCTAAGTGATTACATTCCATCTACAAACAGGTTAAAGAGAGTGTGGAGGTTAGAACAGGAAGTGAGATCAGGCTATAAATCCTCCAAGACCACCAGTGGTATATTTCCACTAGAGAGGCTATAACTCTTAAAGGTATCATAAGATCCCTAAACATTATCACCAACTGGAATTCAAATATTCAAATACATGAATCTATGGAGGCCATTTCTTATTTAAACTACCATACTCTCCTTAACTTTATTATCCCAAGAATGGAACTGACCATGAGCCATCATCTAAAAATACTACTAGAACATGGGTAGTATGAGCCTTGGTCATTGACCTAGTGTTCTTTCCCATTGACGGGATAAATTAGTATGACAAACGCAACTTAAAGAAGAAAGAATTTGTTTTAGGTCACAATTCTTGGTTATAGTTCATGTATATAATGACAAGTACTTGAAAGACCTGCTCATGTTCTATCCACAAGAACAGGGAAGGAAAGTGTGCATGCATATTTTCGCTCTGCCTAAGTTCTCCACTCTTACTCAATTCAGCATCTCATATCTAAGGGACAGTGCTTCCAAAAAGGTTGGGTCTTCCCACATCAACTAATTAATACAATTCCCCACAGACATGATTATTGGATAACCTGATTAAGATGAATAGTCTTTGAGATTCTCTTCTAATGTGATTCTTGATCTTATGAAGTTGATAGCATCAACAGCCACACTCCCATAAGGAATACAGATAGTGAACTGAACCACAACAGCCCTCTCCTTCCACAGTTCACAGTCTTACACATTTTTATTGGATATTTTTGATTTACATTTCAATTTCCAGGAGAATTTACATTCCCTTTCCCAGTTTCCAGACCATAAACCTCCTCTCATCACATCACCCTTCCCCCCTTCTTCTACAAGGGTGTTCTCTCACCCACCCACCAACCCCTTCCCACCTATCTGCACTGATATTCCCCTACAGTATGGCATCGAACCTTGGCACGATCAAGAGCTTCTCCTCCCACTGTTGCCCAACAAGGTCATCCTCTGCTACATACAGAGGATGCTGTACATACATACATGCTGGAGCTGGAGCCATGGATCTGTACATGCGTACACTTTGGATAGTGGTTTAGGCCCTGCGAGTGCTGGTTGGTTGGTATTGTTGTTCTGATGGGGTTGCAAACCCCTTCAGCTACTTCAATCCGATCTGTAACTCTTCCAGTGGGGATCCCGTTCTTAGTTCAATGGTTGGCTGTGATCATCCACCATTTGTCACACTCTGGATGAACTCTCAGGAAGTAGCTATATCAGGTTCCTGTCAGCATGCACTTCTTGAAATCAGTAATATTGTCTGGGTTTGGTGGCTGTATGTATATGGGCTGGATCCCCAGTGTAGGGGCAGTCTCTGGATGTCCTTTCCTTCAGTCTCTGCTCCAAACTTTGTCTCTGTATCTCCTCCTATGAATATTTTTGTTTCACATTCTAGGAAGGACTGAAGCATCTGAACTTTGTTTACCCTCCTTCTAGAGTTTCAGGAGATCTTGTATCTTAGGTAATTCAAGGTTTTGGGCTAATATCTACTTATTAGTGAATGCAGAATGTGTGCGTGTGTGTGTGTGTGTGTGTGTGTGTGTGTGTGTGAGAGAGAGAGAGAGAGACAGAGAGAGAGAGTGGGAGAGAGAGAGAGAGAGAGAGAGAGAGAGAGAGAGAGAGAGAGAGAGAGAGAGAGAGATTGGGTTACCACACTCAGGATGATATTTTCTAGTTCCATCCATTTCCCTAAAAATTTCATGAACTCACTGCCTTTAATAGCTGAGCAGTACTTTATTATGCAAATGTATCATATTTCCTGTATCCATTCCTCTGTTGAGGGACATCTGGATTCTTTCCAGCTTATGGCTATTATAAATAAGGCTGCTCTGAACAGAGTGGTGCATGTGTCCTTGTTATATGTTGGGTCATTTTTTGGGTATATGCCCAGGCGTGTTATAGCTGGGTCTTCAGGTAGTATTATCTTCAATTTTATGAGGAAACTCCAGACTGATTTCCACAGTGGTTTTACCAGCTTGAAATCCCACCAACAATGGTGTAGTGTTCCATTTTCTTGCCATCCTTACTATAATCTATTGTGGCGTGAGATTTTTGTCCTAGCCATTCTGACTGGTGTGAGGTAAAATCTCAGGGTTGTTTTGATTTGCATTTCCCTGATGACTAAGGATGTTGAGCATTTCCTTAGGTACTTCTCAGCCATTCAATATTCCTTAGCCAAGAATTCTTTGTTTTCCTCTGTACCCCATTTTTTGAATGAGTTATTTGATTCTCTGCAGTGTAACTTCTTGAGTTTTATGTATATATTCGCTATTAGCCCTCTATCAGATGTAGGATTGAAAAAGATCTTTTTCCCACTCTGTTGGTTGTTTGTCCTAATGATAGTGTCCATTGCCTTACAGAAGCTTTACAAGTTTTTTTGAGGGGGGGTGGTAAATAGCAATTTAATTTTTAAAAATCCCCTAATCATAGCACTTTTCAATTACAGGGTTATTTTTTATAAATATTTTTTATTTACACTTCAAATGTTATTCCCTTTCCCACCCCCCGATATTCCCCTATACTGGGAGTCCAACCTTGGCAGGACCAAGGGTCTCTCCTTCCATTGGTGCCAACAAGGCCTTCCTCTGCTACACATGCAGTTGGAGCCATGGGTCAGTCCATGTATAGTCTTTGGGTAGCGGTTTGGCCCCTGGGAGCTCTGGTTGGCATTGTTGTTCTTGTGGAGTTGCAAGCCCCTTCAGTTCTTTCTATCTTTTCTAATTCCTCCTACAGGGGTCTCATTTTCAGTTCAGTGCTTTGCTGCTAGCATTCACTTCTGTATTTGACATGCTCTGGCTGTGTCTCTCAGAAGACATCTATATCCAGTTCCTGTCAGCCTGCACTTGTTAGCTTCTTCAATTTTATCTAGGCTTGATGACTGGATATATATATGGCACATGTGGGGCAGACTATGAATGGTCATTCCTTCAGTCTCTGCTCTAAACTTTGCCTCCATATCCCCTCCTAGGAATATTTTTGTTCTCTCTTTTAAGAAGGAGTGAAGAATCCCCATTTTGGTCATCCTTCTTCTTGAGCTACATGTGGTCTGTGGATTGCATCTTGGGTAATTTGAGCTTTTGGGCTAATATCCACTCATCAATGAATTTATTCCAAGTGTGTTTTTCTGTGATTGGGTTACCTCACTAACCATGATATTTTCTAATTCAATACATTTGCCTATGAATTTTGCGAACTCATTGTTTTTGATAGCTGTATAGTAATGCACTGTGTAGATGTACCAGATTTTCTGGATTCATTTGTCTGTTGCAGGGCATCTGGGTTCTTTCCAGCTTCTGGCTATTATAAATAACGCTGTTGTGAACATAGTGGAGCATGTGTCTTTGTTATATATTGGAGCATCTTTAGGTGTATGCCCAGGGGAGGTAGAGCTGGGCCCTCAGGTAGTGGAATGTCCGAATTTCTGAAGAACCTCCAGACTGATTTACAGAATAGTTGTAACAGTTTGTAATTCTACCAAGAGTGGAGGAGTGTTCCCCTTTCTGCACATCTTTGCCAGTATCTGTTATCACCTGAGTTTTTTATCTTAGCCATTCTGACTGGTATGAGGTAGAATCTTAGGGTTGTTTTAATTTGCATTTCCCTGATGACTAAGGATGTTGAACATTTCTTTAGGTACTTCTCAATTGTTTGATATTCCTCAGCTGAGAATTCTTTGTTTATCTCTGTACCCCATTTTGAATTGGGTTATTTGGCTCTCTGGATTCTAACTTCTTGTGTTCTTTGTATATTTTGGATATTAGCCCTCTATCAGATGTAGGATTGGTAAAGATCTTTTCCAAAACCATTGGTGGCTGTTTCGTCCTAATGACGGTGTCCTTTGCCTTACAGAAGCCTTGAAGTTTTATGAGGTGCCGTTGTTGATTCTTGATCCTAAAGCATAAGTTGTTGGTGTTTTGTTCAGGAAATTTTCTCCAGTACCCATGTGATTGAGACTCTTTTCCACTTTTTCTTCTATTAGTCGAGTGCATCTGGTTTGATGTGGAGGTCCTTGATCCACTTGGACTTAAGCTTTGTACAGGGCAATAAAAATGGATTGGTTTGCATTCTTCTACATGTGACCTCCAGTTGAACCAGCACCATTTGTTGAAAATGTTATCTTTCTTCCATTAGATGGTTTGAGCTTCTTTGTCAAAGATCTGTTATTTTAAAAATATAAAAAATAAAAAAATGTTGTTGTCTTTTACCTCGCTAGGTCCAGCACTGCTGTGCCCCAAGATATCTGCTAGATATCTTGGCAGAAAAGTGACCAAAGGTGTGTGGGTTTGTTTCTGGGTTTTCAATTCTATTCCACTGATCTATCTGCCTGTCTCTGTGCCAATACCATACAGTTTTTATGACTATTGCTCTGTAATATTGTTTGAGGTCAGGGATGGTGATCTACCAGAATTTCTTTTATTATTGAATATAGTTTTCGCCATCCTGGATTTTTTGTTATTCCAAATGAAATTTCAAATTGCTCTTCCTAACTCTATGAAGAATTGAGTTGGAATTTTGATGGGAATTGCATTGAATCTGTAGATTGCTTTTGGCAAAATGGCCATTTTTACTATATTAATCCTGCCAATCCATAAGCTTGGGAGATCTTTTAATCTTCTGAGAACTTCTTCAATTTCTTTTTTCAGAGATGTTTTCTATGATATCTTCTGCCCCTGAGATTCTCTCTTCTATCTCTTGTATTCTGTTTCCAATGCTGATATCTATCTCCTGATCTCTTCCCCAGGTTTTCTATCTCCAGGGTTGTCTCCCTTTGTGCTTTCTTTATTGTTTCTATTTCCATTTTTAATTCCTGTACAGTTTTGTTCAATTCTTTCACCTGTTTTGTTGTATTTTTCTGTAATTCTTTCAGGGATTTTTGTATTTCCTATTTAACGGCTTCTATTTGTTTACTTGTGTTTTCCTGTATTTCTTTAAGGGAGTTATTTATTTCTTTCTTAAAGTCCTCCATCATCACCATAAAATGTGTTTTTATATCTAAATCTTGTTTTTCCAGTGTGTTTGGATATCCAGTATTTGTTTTGGTGGGAGAGCTGGGCTCTGATGATGCCAAGTAGTCTTGGATTCTGCTGTTTAGGTTCTGTGCTTGCCTCTTGCCATCAGGCTGTCTCTAGTGTTAGCTTGCCTTGCTGTCTCTGACAGTGGCTTGATCCTCTTGTAGGCCTGTGTGTCAGCACTCCTGTAGACCTGTTTTCTTCCAGCTGGATCTGGGATCAGAGAGCTCTGTTCTCAGGTGTGTAGGAGCTCCTGGTGACTGGGCTTAGGCCTTTGGTGCACAGAGAAACCTGATGGGTTTTGCCCCTAACTGCTCCTAGGTCCTTGTGCCCAGGATGCACAGATGACATTAGGCGATTCTCTATTGGGTCAGGAATGTGGGAAGAAAGTTGTTCCCTCTGCGTTCTCAGGAGTGTCCGCACTTCTGAGGGTCCAGCTGTCTCCCCCATGGGATTTGGGTACAGAGACCTGTGTGACCAAGTCAGTAGAGTTTGGGCGCAGGCTGGACCCAGGAGGTTCCTGGCACTGACTGCCCCTATATTCCTATATCCAGAGGCACTATGCAGTTTCCTCTTGGACCAGGGATGTGGGAGAGGTGAGCAGAAGTGGCAGACTGTCCTGTGGTCTCAGTATTGTCCAAACTTCTGGTTGTTCAGCTTTCTTCCCGACAGGATTTGGGTGCAGGGAGCTGTTGGATCAGATTAGTTCCTGGCCAAAGATTTGCAGTTTTATGAGGTCCCATTTGTCGATTCTTGATCTTAGAGCAAAAACCATTGGGTCAGGAAATTTTCCCCAGTGACTGTACAATTAGCCATGGTTCTATATTCTGCCTCACAGGGTGCCTGCAGCATACTGTCTCCATGTGGGAAATTCAATGACAAGAATGAATGAGATCCACAACCCACCAGCCTGCCAGGTTGGAACAGGGAAGTTGAATCATAATGAGCAGGATTCAAGTTCAGTTAGGAGGGGTGTAGACTCGTCTTCTCAGAGGATCTTAGTATGAAGTCCCTTTTACACAAAGGTCTTCTCTAATGATCTTCATCGAAGCAGCTTTCTGAGACTATTTTAGTTTATTTGTATTTCTTTATTAGAGGTAGATTTGAAGGCAAGCATTTTATTTATTTTTCCTGTTTCCATGTCTGCCCTGGGAACTAGATCTCTTCCTGCCTGTCTCAGCTTTGCGCTTTCCAGGTTTGAATTTGCTGTACCTTGATAGTTCAGTGCATCAATTCATCTTGTTGCAAGGTCCATGTGCCTCACAAATGGCTACTCTACTTTTCTTTGGGAAACACACAAATGAAATGTGAGATGAACTACAACCCCTGCCTTGCAGCTAGTCTGCAATCATAACTAACCCTTATTATTTCCTTTATTCCTTTGAAATTTCTAATTTTACCTTTAGCTGATGGCTCCACTCACTTGGATAGCTTTTGGCCAGACTACTGGAGAAGACCGGCCATATACATTTCATTTCCTGGCTTCAACAGATCATTCCCCAAATTTTGGCAATAAGGAAAATACAGTCATCTACTTGGTGACATGGGAAAAATAAGAATGTTGGGTATAGACTTTCACAGATGAGCATCAAAATGAGGCACATTGTTTCTAAGAACATTATTTTACATGAGAATCATATTAATTGTGAATCCACAAACAGGGAATGGTTGGGGATGGCAAGTAGTACAATCCAGTATTAAATGCATTTCTTCTGCAAGGAATCTTCTCACATTTCCTATTGTGCTGCTTGTATATAAACCAATAAAAAAGTTGACCACAGTCTTGCTTCTTTCCTTTCCTGCCCTTTCTATTCATACATATGTTTTGGAATAATAGCAGTACAATACCTTGTACTGTTTTATCCCCAGAATCTACTATAGTGCCTAAGTTATAGCACAAATTCAACAAAGAACTGTTTAATAGATTTAAACAGTTTCTTTGTCTTTGTTCTGCTCTACAGTTAAGATTATAGTTGTTATTATACACTTCTTGCAAATGTTTTATATGATCATGGCATAAGATATGTGCAAACCATCATTTCACTTGTATGTGTATGTGTTTGTGTGTGTTCTTGTGTTTGTGTTTATATGTGTGTACATGCACATGTGTGTATGTGTGTGTGTGCAAGTGCTTGTGCATGAGCATATCCCCTGTATAATACCAATCTATCAGTCTTCTTAGTGACAAAGTAAATCATTTCCTTGATTCTTCATACTGAATGAGGTATGCTTTACTTTTGATGGAATAATACCTTTTTTTTCTTTTCTAATAATTCAGTGAAATAACAGTGCCCACCAGTACAACCTGAAAACCCTCTGACAAACTTTCTGACACTTTTCCTTAGCCTTCTTTCTCTTTATAGAGTTTACTTTATAAAAGAAATTTCACATGGATTGATCGACTGTCCTCAGGAAAAATTCCAATTTGCCAAAGACAACTTGGAAGTTATGTCTTTCTTCCTTTTTTTAACTTATCACTGCTTGGGTCTATGTCTAGCTATACCTTGATTGTGTAGCCTTAAACTTTTTTTCTAGATGGTATGTTAGTTAGCTTTTCTGTTGCTGTGATTAAAAAAAAAGAACCTTCATAAAAGGAACTTAAGGAGGGGCTTGTTTATCCCACAGCTTGAGGGTACAGTCCCTCATTGCAGGGAAAGCATGGTGACAGAGTAGCTGGTCATATTGTCTCTGAAGCCACTGATCATTGAAAGATGAATGCTGGTCTTCAGCTTCCCCTCTCCTTCTTCTTCAGTTCAGGATACCAACTGATAGAATGGTGGCACCTACAATGGGCAGCTCTTCACATCTCAGTTAGCAATCAAGGTGGACTTCCAGAGACATGTCCAGGGAACCATGTCCCATGTTATTCTTCAATTCATCAAAGTAAAAATTGAAATTAATCAACACAGATGCCCACATATTGACTCTAAAATTCCTTATGATTATTTATACAAAAGTGGGTAAGGTCAGTGACAGATCATTGACTATGCTCCAGACTCTTCTCCTCTAGTATCAATCCTACAGATATTAAATATTTATAAACAAATGTCATCTTCTGCAAAGTACATGTCACTAAATCATTCACATTTGTTTCGTTTATTATTTTTGTTTGTTTTTCTCCATCTTTATTAACTTGGGTATTTCTTATTTACATTTCAGTTGTTATTCCCTTTCCCAGATTCCGGGCCAACATCCCCTAATCCTTCCCCCTCTCCTTCTATATGGGTGTTCCCCTTCCCATCCTCCCCCCATTACCACCCCGCCCCCAACAATCACGTTCACTGGGGGTTCAGTCTTGGCAGGACCAAGGGCTTCCCCTTCCACTGGGGCTCTTACTAGGCTATTCATTGCTACCTATGCAGTTGGAGCCCAGGGTCAGTCCATGTGTAGTCTTTGGGTAGTGGCTTAGTCCCTGGAAGCTCTGTATGAATACAAAAGATTCCAAATAAGCTATCCCAGAACTTCAGAAAATATTATATCTTGATATCAACAGCAAAAACTTTTATATTTTATTAATTTATTTTTTAACAAATTCATATTTGTATATAAGGCATTCTGGTCACATCCATTCCTCTGCCCTCTCTTCTCTCCACTGCCTGCCTTCCACGAAATATCTATCCGCTTTCATGTCTATCTTTGTTTTTGATTAGTGACCCAGTAGGTTTGTAAGGTCCACTTGTGCACATTTTAAAGTAACTCATGTGATTTCAGGCACAAGTCAGACTAACTGCTGACATATTCCAGGTATTTAAGTGTTGTACCCCACAATAAAGATGTGAGCATCTATGTAAAGCTCATCACTTAAAGATGTTTGGGCATCGCTGTGATGACCTACTGTACTTTTGCAAATTACTTTGTCTTACATGGCACTTTCAGATTCTCCCTGTCAGTGCCATTTCATACCTCTGATAATGTCACTCTGCACAGTGATTGTGCCAATGTTTAGAATTACTGAAAATTTCCACAAGCACTATTTGGGAATGAAATAGGAAGGGAATATTTATTCCATTCTGTGCGAGAACCTTAGCAGTGACTGATTTCATACAAGATGGCTTTCCAGGCATCCTAATGCAAAGTCGCTTGTCCCAAGAGAAAACCTCTGCACAAATTAGAAAACCTTGAAAAGATTTCCAACAAAAAATATGACTCAGAATCTGGGTTCTGTTATATAGTGCCTTAAACCAATGAATTTCTATAATTAATAATTGATGCTTACATCACTTGGACCATGGTATTTTTGAGGGAGTATATTTGAAAGGAAACTGTCTATATTATCCTGTAAAGAGAAGAGGGATCATCCATCTGAGATCACACTGTCAGAGTAATTGTTTATACAGATGTATTTCTATAAAACATTGAAAGATAAAGGTGAAAAATACTGTCTATGGAGTTGGAGAGATGGATGAATGGTAAAGAACAGATATGTCTCTTGCAAAGGACCCAAGCTGGGTTGACAACACCTATGTTGGGCAGATGACAATATCCTGTGATTTAGCCCCTTCTTATCTCCATGGGCACCTGCATTTATGTATGCATACGTACATGTGGAGAAACATATGAATAATTTTTTCATTAATCAATCCAACAATAAACTTCAGAAATAACAGATGCTGATGGAGAAGACAACTGAAAAGAAATAATAGCATGTTTCAGAGATTAGCAGTGGTTTTATTCTTTATTGTGTCATTTTGAGTTACATTTGGGGACTCGCAATAAGGCTGACCTTAGTCACAGACCCAGAATATTAAATTCCATATTTTAAAAGCCAGGAACATAAGTCTCAACTGGTAGTCTTCTAAGAGTGATGTTTATCAGTTACATAAGGTGATAGACAGACAGAGGTGGCCTTTCACGATCTGCAGGCTCTGCATTAGCAGGTTCAAAACGCTTCAAATCGAAATGCTTCCTTTATGCGGAACATGAATGCAGACTGTTTTCTGTCTTTATCCCCAACACAATACAGATGAATAGCAACTCATTCTCATTTATACTCTACTAGTTACTGCAAATAACCTGTGAATTACGTAAAATGTATATATGTAGGGTATAAGCAAAAATTACATAATTTTTATATCAAGATGGTTTTATATGTTTGTTTGGTTTTATAATTTTTGTGTCTTTGAAATAATTAAATAATTACACCATTGCTCCTTCTCTTTCCTTCCTCTAACCCATTTTATGTCACACACACACACACACACACACACACACACACACACATACACACCTACACACACATACACGCATGCACGCACAGATACACAGACACATACTCACACAGAAAGAACTTCAATATTTACGTGCCTTGATAATGGAAAATCTGGTTTGGGGATGTGGTTCAAGTGTTAGTTAAATTTAAATAACCTTTATAAACACAGTAAAACACTCTTATGAAAGAGTGTCTACCAGTAAGTCACTTTAAACCTGGTATGTGGATTAAGTACAGGAACCATGCCTTTTCTGTAACAAATATCTGAAAAAAATAAGTAAACTTTTCCTGTCCTTTTTATTATCTACTTATCACTTTCTGCCACTTATCATTTTGTTTCAATCAGTTTTGAATTCTGTCTATTTACTTGCATGAAGCCCCATTTGGCTCATAACCCATATTGGTTCAATAAAAGTCAATAATCAGTCATCAATGTAAGCAAAGATGGGTGTGTGGAACAAAAGGGAGTGAGAGACTGGAGGGCGGGTGTCATGTTTATAGTCTGTATCCATATGACAATTCCCTTTGTTGACCAGTAGCACAGTACTGCCTCCATTGGAGCATTCACAGCAGGAATTACAGATTTGTCTTCTCTAATTAGCGCTTGACAAAGTGAATAGCTGTATTTTTAAATAGCCTATATGGGCATGTATATGAATACTCATAGAAAGATATTTCTGGAACAGAGATTGGGAGATTTTCAGCCTTGTGATTTTTTCCAGAATTTAAGATTCAGATTTTCAGTGAAAATGTGACAGTAAGGCACAAAGAACAAGCTAAAAAAGCTAAAGTGTATTAAAGTTCAAAGGATTAGGTAACACTGAAAGGCTATTTCATAATACCACTCATTGAAGTAGTCCTTTTCTATAAAACAGTACTCACCAGGGTTCATCCTGTCTCTCTGCCTCCTGGAGGCATATGGGAACATCTTCAGTTGTCTCACATCTGTCTAGAAGGATGCTGGCATGTAAAGGATAGAAGTCGGGGATGATATAAATGTCCTACAACAGACAGAGACATTCCCAGTTTAATAATTGTCCAGCCCAACCAGTCAACAATGTTTAGGTTGAGACTTCTTTAATAGAAAAAGCACAAACATGAGACTTAGAGAACAAAATGCCAGTTCGAATCTCTGTGGACTCCCAGAAGGAATACAGCCTCTTTGACTTTCTGTTTCCTTAGTCACAACCTGAGGACAATAAGGATTACTTAGTAGTTCTTGTTAGTGAGCAGAAATCTTTGCAAATATCTGTCTCAATGGAAGACAAACTCCAGGAAGGAAATGCTTAATTGCTATTTATTTCCCACCCACCTTCCCTTTCCTTCTATCTACTTCAGATAGAGGGAGGTAGTTGGTGTTCTAAACTAAGTTTATTTGGCATACACTCCCTTTGCAGATATGAGGGAGAAGATATAAACAGGAAAAGTCCTAGGGTTGGGAGAAAGGAAAACTTAACTACATTCTCCTAAGTATTGTTTATGACCTTAGGCAAACCAACTCCCTACCTCTTTCTATTTAGTGGTCTTAACCATTATAAAGATGAGAAGACTTTTCCCCTTACCTCTCTCAGAGAAGAAAATAAATGTGACACTTAGGAAAAATAATGGTCTGCCCAGAGGTGATCAAGAAATGATTTTTCCTCCTGCGGCATGTGATAGTTCTTTCAGAAGTGAGATGCATTGTCTAAATCGAGAAATTTCAGTATTTGCACACACATTCATTGACAAGAATGTTCTTCTGTTGCTCATGTTCCAATGAATGGCTCTATATCCATGTGCATTCGGGCAGCACTAATTGAACTCAGAGGGTATTTGGAAACATATAAGAGAATAGGATGTTGGGAAAAGAGGACAGTTGATACAACAGTTCTGGGAGAATTGGACTTGGACAAGAAGTGGATAGTGTCAAAGTACATTTTACCTAGCTCCGGAAAAAAGAAAAAAAGTACATTTTATACACATGAGAAATTCATGAAGAATAAATTAAAACATATTTTATAATATCATAATCAATTACCTATGGAGCATTTCAACGTATATTGAAATGAATTGGACATGATTTCATATATAATTTACAAGTGATTCTAATATTGCATTTAAGCGGATTGTAATAGCCTGTGCCTTTAATTTGAAAACTCAGGAAGCAAGCACAGGTAGAGTCCTGCGACATCAAGATTAAGCAGGTCAATATAGTAAGTTCCAGGACAACTAGGGCTACTTACTGAGACTCTGCCTCAACTATAAGACAATATAAGGTTCAACGTTTCATACATAACAATATTCATTGCTATCAGTTTATTCCATATCATATTTTCTGAGTTTTATTTCTTCAGGTTTTTTTTTACAAATTTAAAACACTTTTAAGTTCTTTCTTAATTTGCTTGGATGAGAGAACATTTCATGATGGTCTTCAAAAGATTAAAGCAAAACAACTCACCCAACCACATATCTTTTCTTTAGTCTCTAAAGACTATTTTTATTATTATTTTAAAAATGTAAAGTTTATAAACTTCACATTTGTCATGTAACCCACGTTGTTTTCCAGTTTTACTGTGAGTTGATTTCAGAGATACAAGCATAATAGCATGGCATTTATTACTTTAAAAATTATGTAAATAAAATTATGTAGATGTATAACTTAAGTGGTAGCATGGAATCTATAAAAGGAAATGCAATCTTGTTACTAAAATTTGAATGCTAACGCAAAATATCCCAAGCACCATCCAAGGAATGTTTTTTTCTCCCTCAAGACATAGACATATATGTAGACTCTCTTCTTATGTAGTCAAATAAAATTAATTTGCATTCATATTTATCTTCTCAGCCTCTGTCTTCTTAGACTGGATTGGCTACCTTAGTATAAACAGAAACAGCTTTGTGACCAGGAAATTGATACATGTAGAAATGAATTGAACTTTGTCTGTATTGGGTGAACAGAGAAAATGTGAGGGCTTTTGTTTGTCTGTTTTGGTTTGTTTGTTTGTTTGTTGTTTTGTTATTTATTTATTTAGATGACAGTATTATATAAATGTGAATACAGGACCTCTTCTAACCAAAATAGGAGCTCCTTGAAGAATGCCTAGTGCTTGTTCAACTTCAATCAAATCTATATTATATATTATTTTGGATACATGGTCATAGTATATATAGCTAAGAATGACCCTGAACTTCAAATTCTCCTGCTTCTGTGTTCTGAATGTTGGAATTACAAATTTGTGCCCTACCCATAGTGAATGGTATAAGCATGGAAGGTAGGACTTTATAGGTGTTAAACATGTAGTCTGAAAAATGAGGAACCTTCAAAAGACTCTCCTTCAACATCATAAAACCTGAGCTTTTCACATAGTTCACAAATGAGTTGGCACAAAAATGATTTTTCAAACATTGTCTAGATTATATCCTTAGTCCTCAGTGTTCTTAAAGGAATCCATTAACCAACAAGAGCCCTGTCTGCTGGACCTTTGTTTGACATTTCCTATCTAAGGAACAATGAACATTTTTTCTCTTTATCTTTGAGGGTCTTCAGAGGCATGGGTCATTCTTCAGGCCAAGCTTTCCTATGTGATACTTTTGCTAAACAATCTATTTTCAATATCCACTCCTTCATTCATTTTGCTTTTTTTTTATACTGAGCATTCTTTTATTTTTGTACCTAAAGTTCTTGTTGAAGAAAATGTAGTTCCCTGAGACTTTCTTTCCTGGAAAGAATTGTCTCTCCTATTATCTTTCCCTTCATCCTTTTCTTGTTTCCTACATTTTCTCAAATTTTATTTTTCAGATCATTAGCTAGGTCCTTAGCTTTGTTCTGTTGTATTTTTGATTCCATAAATGGCTTTCAAAGTGGTCCATTATTTTTCTTTTATGCTCTTTCTTTATTTCTCTCTCTCTTTCTTCCTTCCTTCCTTCCTTCCTTTCTTTCTTTCTTTCTGTCTTTCTTTCTTTCATTTCTTACATCCTTACAAGTGCAAAATATATTAATATACTCATGTGTTTTCAAATACATAAATATTATGAAAGGCTAAATTATACTAATTAACATATGTTTTCACATACTATATTTTGTAGAAACAAGAGATTAGGTGGGTTGACTCAGGTTTTAATAATTTTTCATTTTTAAAAATGCATTGTTAGGAATGCAGAGGTGAGCATGCATTATCTTACTGATGTGTGGAATTAGAAAAGTCAAGCCCAGAGCTTGGTTAATGGTACAAACTTCAGCTAAGGGAGGAGCAAATTCACAAGATGCATTATAAAATGAGATTCCAATTTTTTTTCAATTTTAGTATCCTTTTCTTTTTAATGAATAAAACAAATTCCTGTTTTAATTAGAAACCCAATGTTTATTGTTTAGTGTTTTTTCTGTAAACATTTGCGTGTGTGTGTGTGTGTGTGTGTGTGTGTGTGTGTGTGTGTATGTTTTCTTATAAGGATAGGAAGGTCCAAGTGTATCCTGGTGTCTTCCTGTCACTTGCTGTCTGGTTTCAAACAGGATGTTTGATGGAACATGAACCTTCTAGTTTTGAAAAAAAAATCAATGATCTCAAGTTTCGGTGAGAGACCTTGTCTCAAAATTAAAATGAAAAGCAATTAAACAAAGCACTTAGTGTTGATACCTGGAATTCATACACGTGTACACACATGCATAAATGCAAATACATACATTCATACATACATTCACAAACACCCATGTAAACACATATAATGAAGATATTTCATTTCAGTGGTGCCTTCTCTTATTTTACCCTCATTAGGAGGAAATAAGATCACATTTTAATGCAAATATTGTTCATAACATGAAGAGCATTTCAGTCAATTAACAAATGTCCTTCAAAAAAGATTCCAAGCCAAAAGGCCCAGAAAATATCTTTAACAAAACCATAATAATCAGTCTTCCTAACCTAAAGAAAGAAATGTCTATAAGCATATAACAAGCTTCCAGAGCAAACAAATTCCCCTATCACATAATAAAACACTAAATATATAGAACAAAGAAAGAATATTAAAAGCTTCAAGGGAAGTAGTCAAGTAACATCTAAGGCAGACATATTTGAATTACTATCAACTTCTCAATGGACATTCTAAAAGCTAGAAGGAAATGGACAGATCCCTTGTAGACTCAAAGGTCACAAATGCAGGCCCAGACTCTTCTACTCCTAAAATTTAAATAACCATAGTTGAAGAAAACAAAATATTCTTTGCCAAAGTCGAATTTAAACTATTTATCTACAAATTCCGACCCATAGAAGGTACTAGAATGAAAACTCCAACATGATAAAGTTAACAACACCCACGAAAACAGAAAAAAATAATTAATTTTATACCAGTAAAACCAAAAGAATGGCATCACACAAACTAACACACACACACACACACACAAACACCACACACACACAGACACACACACACATGTACATACACACACACATGTACATACACACACACACACACACACATACTACCACCACAACCAACAACAAAAACATAACAAGAATTAACAATCATTGGTCATTATTATCACTCAATATCAGTGAACTTAATTCCTCAATTTTGAAAGGCATAGATTTACAGAATGGACATTAAAACAGGATCCATCCTTCTGCTGCATCTAAGAAATGCAGTTTTAATGCATAATATTCTAACAGACTTTGAAAGAAAAACTAATACCAGTACTCCTCAAATTAATCTATGAAACAGAAGTAGAAGAAACAGTCAGATTTATTTTATGAGGTCACAGTCACCATAATAACCAAACCACACAAAAATTCAACAACAAAAAAGAAAATTACAGACCAATTTCTCTCATAAATTGATGTAAAATAACTCAATAAAATATTTATAAATCAAGGACATATCAAAAAGATCACCTACTACAATCAAGTAGACTTCATCTCAAAGATGCAGGGATTGTTGATTATATAAACAGTATTAAATAAAATTCGTCACATAAACAAACTGATTAAGACACATACCATTATCTCATTTGATGAAGAAAAGTCCTTTCATAAAATTCCTACATCACTTCATGAAAAAATTCCAGTAGAGATTAAGAATATCAAAGACATACCTATACATTATAAAGCCAATTTTATCAACCTATAGTCAACATCAAATTTATTGGAGAAAAACTCAAAGCAATTCCACTCAACTCAGGAATAAGACATGGATGTTCATCCTTTCCATATCTATTCAGTATAATCCTTGACTTTCTAGCTAGAGAGGTATGACAATTAAACAACATCAGGGGAATGCAATTGGAATGAAAGAAAGTCAAAAAAAGAAAGAAGTCAAAGTATCAACATTTGCAGATGAAATAATAGTATACATAATTGACTCCCAAAATTCTACACCTTCAATGCAGTGGCAGGATAGAAGATAAACTGAAAAATTCAGTAGCCCTCCTATTTCAAAAAAAAAAAAACGAGCTGATAAAGAAAAAAGGGAAACAACACAGTTCATAATAGCCATAAATAATATAAAATGCCTTGGTATATCTATAACCAAACAATTGAAAGACTTCTATGACAAAAATTTCAAGTCTTTGAAGAAAGAAATTGAAGAAGATATCAGAAGTTAAGATCTCACATGTTTCTGAACTGGTAGATAAATTGGAAGTAAAATGGCCATCTCACCAAAAGCAATCTACAGATTCAATGCAATCCCATCAAAATTACAACACAATTCTTTATAGATCTTAAAAGAACAATACTAAACATCACATGGAAAACAAAATACCAGGACAGATAGCTGAAACTATTCTGTAGAATAAAAGAATGTCTGTAGTTATCATCAACCCTGTACAAGCTCCAGTACAGAAATACTGTAATAAAAATGTATGAAATTATTATAAAAAAAGACATATGGATCAATGGAATTAATTTAAAGACCCAGACCTAGATTCACTCATTTATAGACACCTGGTTTTTTATCAGAAAGCCAAAATTATACAATGAAAAAAAGAAAGTAAATTTAACAAATACTACTTGTCAAACTGGATGTCTGCTGGTAAAAGAATGCATATACCTTTGTATTTATCATCCTGAACAAAGCTAAAGTCCAAGTGTAACAAAGACTTCAAAATAAGACCAGATACACTAAACCTGATAGAAGAGAAATTGAAGAATAGCCTTGAACACACATTGGCTATTGAAGAATAGCCAATGCACAGGAGACAACTTCCTAAAGAGAACCAACAGCTCAGGCCTTAAGAACAAGCTAGCAAATGTGACTTCATAAAACTGACAATCTTCTGTAAGAAAAAGAACACCACCAATAGGACAAAATTGCACCCAACAAAATGTGATAAGGTCTTTACCAACCCCAGATCTGACATCATGCCAATTTCCACAATAAAAAAGAACTCAAGAAGCTAGACATCAACAAACCGAATATTCCAATTAAATATGGGGTAGAGATCTAAACGGAATTCTCAACAAAGGCTTTTCAAATGGCTGTGAAACACTTAAAGACACATACAACATCCTTAGTCATTGGGGAATGCAAGTCAAATTGATTGTGAGAGCCCATCTTAAACCTGCAAGAATAGCTAAGATTAAAAACAGAAGTGACAAAGATTAAAACAGACACAGAAGGAACACCCATTCAGAGCCTGTCCCACATGTGGCCCATGCATATACAGCCATCCAATTAGACAAGATGGATGAAGCAAAGAAGTGCAGACCGACAGGAGCCGGATGTAGATCGCTCCTGAGAGACACAGCCAGAATACAGCAAATATATAGGCTAATGCCGGCAGCGAACCACTGAACTGAGAATAGGACCCCCGTTGAAGGAATCAGAGAAAGAACTGGAAGAGCTTGAAGGGGCTCGAGACCCCATATGTACAACAATGCCAAGCAACCAGAGCTTCCAGGGACTAAGCCACTACCTAAAGACTATACATGGACTGACCCTGGGCTCCAACCTCATAGGTAGCAATGAATATCCTAGTAAGAGCACCAGTGGAAGGGGAAGCCCTGGGTCCTGCTAAGACTGAACCCCCAGTGAACTAGACTGGTGGGGGGAGGGCGGCAATGGGGGGAGGGTTGGGAGGGGAATGCCCATAAAGAAGGAGAGGGGGACAGATTAGGGGGATGTTTGCCCAGAAACCGGGAAAGGGAATAACACTCGAAATGTATATAAGAAATACTCAAGTTAATAAAAAAAAAAAAAAACAGAAGTGACAGGTCATGTGGCTAGGATTTGTATTAAAGAGAACACTCTAGTGGGAGTGCAAACTTGTACAGCCCCTTTAGAAATCAATTTGCCAATTTCACAGAAAATATGGACTAGATCTCCTTCAAAATCTAGCTCTACCACTCCTGAACATACACCCAAAGGATGCTCCACCGCACTACAAGGTCACTTTCTCAACTATGTTTATTGAAACTTTATTTGTAACAGCCATAACTGAAAACTACCTAGATGACCCTCAACTAAAGAATGGATTCTTTTAAATGTGACACATTTACACAATCGAGTATACTTAGCTTGTGACAAAAATAACAGCATGAAATTTTCAGACAAATGGATGAAATTGGAAAAAAATCATCCCAACTAAGGTATCCCAGACTGGAAAGGTAATTATGGCATATGTTCACTTATAAGTAGATATTATCTCTAATGCTAATAACCATAATCCACAGATTGAGACAGGCTAAGTAACAAGAAGGGCTCACCATAGACAGGAATGAATCTGTCTGGGAAGGAGAAAGAGAATAGGTGGATGGGAGCAGGGAGAATGGGGGGAGAGAGTACTGTGAGTGACAACTGGAACTGGGGGAAGTGGCATCTTGGAGATGGCTTAGAAACCTAATGCAATGGAAACTCTATCTACAAAGGTGAGCAAGCTAAGACCCTAGCAATAGGGAGTACGGAGTCTGAACCAACCATCTCCTATAACCATATAAGACTTCCAATGTAGGGCCTGGGACAACAACTTAACTATAAAACCGTCCACCTACAATTTGTCCTACCTACAAGATGTATTGGGATAAAGTCACTTTTTAAATTTTGGAGAAGCCAAGCAATGACTGGTACAGTTGGGACCCATACCACAATCAGGATCACTCTACCCCCTGTCACTGCCTGGAGGGTAGGACTCAGAGGCTGGAAAGCCCAGAAACCTAGGAGAACTAAATATTACTAGCAAGTTAATGAAAAGTTTCCTAATTATATCCTGCTATATTAATAGATTAATGCCTAGCCTAAATGTCTTAAGATGATTTCATCCAGCAACTGATGGAAACAGATGCAGAGACCCACAGTCAAACATTAGGCAGATCTTGGTGAATCCTGTGGAAGAGTGAAAAGGCGAGGTAGGATTATAGCAACCAGAAAGGTAATGGACACCCCACAAGAAAATCCACAAGATAAACCAACCTAGGCTCATAGGGTCTCACAGAGACTGAACCAACAACCAAGAAACCTTGCATGACACTGACGCAGGCCCTTTCCATATATGCTACAATTGCATAGCCGGATCTTCTTGTGGAACTCCTAATATTAGGAGCATGGAGTGTCTCTAACTCTTATGCCTACTTTTGGGACCCTTTCCTTTATACAGGGTTGCTTCATCCAGCCTTAATATCTAGGGAGTTGCATAGTCTTACTGCAACTTGATATGCCATGTTCCATTGATATTCAGCACAGGATGCCTACCATTTCTGAAGAGAAAAGGCAGAGGAGGTCAGGAAGAGGGAAGGTGAAAGTAGGGACAGGGAGGAGAGGAGGGAGAAAAACCTGCTATTGGGATAAAGAAGATTAAATTAATAATAAAAATCAACAAATGTTCTTCACACATTTTACAAATATTATCTAGTGCTATTAACAAACACTGGATTTATTAACACATTACTTTTGGCACACTTCTGACTAGGTTGCAATATAACAAAACAGTGAGATGTTACCTCAAGACTGGGAGAAAAAAATAATAGCACAAATTTGTGTACTAATTCCTTATTTTGATGAGACATAAGTGGTTGATAAGAATAGAGGAGCAAATTCATACTACAGCCTGTAAGTATATAGTATTATTAATGTTCATCTTTGTGGAGAGTTGCTGTACAGAACAGTTGCCATACAGAATTACTAAGGAAGATGCAGTGAGACTTGTCTGTATGCACAACTGTTCTCATGTTGGTACACTGGGGAAGACTGGCCAGTGATATTGCAGAAAACAGCTATTCACAATTTCCCAGAGTCCTCACTCGTCAGAATCACTGTATCAGTGGGTAGCGCAGCTACAGACGTTGTTTTAGTAAACAGCGCAACTCTGAGAAATGTGCAAAAGACCTGAAAGCAGATGTGGAAAAGCTTGCCTGTGCTTCCATGTCTGTCATTCAGTTGCTGTGACAACCATTGCTAACAAAACAGTAAAACCCATGGTAACCTTTATCATTTTGTTGAGCTGTAGGGGGGGCGAGATTAGCAAAGAATTTGCCTCATCCATCCTCAGAAGACCTGTTTGAATCATTGAAGCTTGGTCATTTGTCTGCATCTCTTTCAACAAAATGATCCACATACCAATTTGCTTAAATGGTGGATGCAAATGCCAAATCTAATTATCCCTACGTCACACTGTCATTAATCATTCCTATCTGTTATTTATTGGCTACCCATAGCCACTCTGGCCTGAGGCACATGAAAATAAATATACACACATACAATATATAATGTTTATATATAAATATATATTGTGTACATATACATATATAAAAAGTATCCTTCTGTAATTTACATTAGTCTTTGGAATGGAATGTGTAACATCTCTAAGTTAGATGAAATATTCTTGGAGTGAAAGCCAGTGATGTGTTTTGTGGCATTATTCTCATAATCTATGAAATTAATAAAGTAAAGGCAGTTTCCTGGAGATCATTGTGGGACTGAAGATGCACATTCCCTGGTTGTTAACTAAACAGTGCAGTGAAAATGAATACACCGACCCCAGTATCCAGGGATCCTAGCCATACAACCTACAGCAATAGCCAGGGATCCTAGCCATACAACCTACAACAGTAGCCAGGGATCCTAGCCATACAACCTACAACAGTAGCCAGGGATCCTAGCCATACAACCTACAGCAATAGCCAGGGATCCTAGCCATACAACCTACAACAGTAGCCAGGGATCCTAGCCATACAACCTACAGCAGTAGCCAGGGATCCTAGCCATACAACCTACAACAGTAGCCAGGGATCCTAGCCATACAACCTACAGCAATAGCCAGGGATCCTAGCCATACAACCTACAGCAGTAGCCAGGGATCCTAGCCATACAACCTACAGCAGTAGCCAGGGATCCTAGCCATACAACCTACAGCAATAGCGAGGGATCCTAGCCATACAACCTACAGCAGTAGCCAGGGATCCTAGCCATACAACCTACAGCAATAGCCAGGGATCCTAGCTATACATCCTACAACAGTAGCCAGGGATCCTAGCCATACAACCTACAGCAGTAGCCAGGGATCCTAGCCATACAACCTACAGCAGTAGCCAGGGATCCTCTGGATACACCTTACACTATCCAAGCGTACTACAAACACAACCTACAATGCCTGTCTAACAAATGTAATTTACAGTGATACCCAAGGGTCTCAGACACAACCTACAACAATTTCCAGGGTCCTGCTCCATTTTGACAATACAGTTTAATGTATGCAATGCATCAGGTGAGTGTTGCATACAAGAGATTCCAGTTCTTCCCACCTCCTTGTCTTCCACTGTCTCGCTTTTGTCATGGCAGACAGGTTAACTGGTGACTGAATAATTCTTTGACCATGACAGAGAAGGGATTCCTTAGTTTATTTCCATTTACTAAATACAGCAAGTCAACTAATGTTTGCTTTGATCAGTGCAAAGGACAAATTGTAGATGTTCTAAATTCACTGTGGAACTCTGCCTACTGCCATGGAGATAGGAATGGAAAATAGTGGTTGTCACAGTTCATTTGTCCTGGGGCATGCTTCCAGACCAGTCATCTATGCTGTCTAACTTGAACTGTCTGAAGATAATTTTTAGTGTTTATATTTCAAACACTAAAAGTCTGTACCAAGATTACTTGCTTGTCACTTTGGAGAACCAGCTTCAGCATAGATTCCTGAAAAGGTTCGTGCAATACACTGTATTGAAGACAAGAGGTGCAGAACAAGTTTGGTGTTGGGACAAACAAACCCTAAAATAAGCACTAGAGTACAGGAAGAGGACGTAAGGAAGGGGAAAGGAATGCAGATGTTCTCTTTCTGCCCCACATGCTTTTCCACATATTATCCTTTTTAAAACATGCCCATTTCTTTAAATTCATAAATCGATGTCTTTATTGGTTTTAAGTTATTTATATGTATGTCTGTAAGTGAGTCTATCTATATGTAAATATGTGTGTTTGCCAATGGCATCCAGAAGAGGGCATCAGATCTCCTGGAACTGAAATGGGTCCCCTGCAAGAACAGCACATGCTCTTAACTACTGAGCCAGAAGAAATCTCTGATTTCTTTTCTCATCAGTGAGACAATATTCAAAGGGAAGCTCTCTTAGGTAACTCCACATTTTGTTTGTCTCCAGCAACCCCAGAGTCACCATTATTAGGTGGACATTGTATTTGGGTATTTAGAAAAACTAGTTTTGTGAGTACAAGGATGTTCTAGGCAAACTTTTCAAGGATAACATTTGCATGACAAAACTGATTTTTAACAAAAGCATTTGCATTGTGAAAAAAGACAAAATTGTGAGAAATCTTATTAGAAATTCGATTTGCTTTTACTTAAACCTCATGAAAATATGAGAGCTACCACAGTATAAAGTCAGAACTGGGGACTTTATAAGGTGGAAATAAGCAAACGGAAGCATTGTTACATCGATGGCTTATGTTTGGATGGTTCTTGGTTATTTCTTATACGGGTTAGAGAAGAGATGTGCATCCTTCACAGACTCACTATAACTCCCTGCTTCCTGAAAAGATTCACCTTTTGTAGAATTTATCTGGTCCTTTAAATTCTGTATTGGATGAAGAATCCTTTTGTATGACTGACTCCATTTCTATTTAATCTGTTTTGGGATCTGGTGTAGGAGTTAAGTCCAAAGAATGCTAAGATGATGGCTTATGCAGATGGTTTCATTATGTCTGGTCCAGGAACAATGTCATGGTTTGAATATGCTTGGTCCAAGGAATAGCACTATTATAAAGTGTGGCCTTCTTGTAGTAGGTGTGGCCTTCTTGGAGGAAGTGAGCCACAGTGGCTGGAAGTCAATCTTCTTCTACAGGCCTGTGGAACAAAATATAGAACTTGCAGCTTCTCCAGCATTATGCCTGCTGGGATGCTGCCATACTTCCTGCTGTAATTATAGTGGATTGAACCTCTCTGAACCTGTCAGCCAGCCTCAGTTAGGTGTAGTCTTTTATAAGGGTTGCTGTGATCATCATGTTTCTTCACAGCAATGAAACTCTTAAGACACAGCCGATTCCCATGGGTACTTGCACTCACCACTCTACTCAAGCTTCAGACTTTCCTATTACTTCTTACCCTTTTTCCTTCCCTTACTTATCACGCTCATTTATCACGAACTCTGCTGGTCCTGCCTTCCTAACATCGCATGAATGTGTTATTTGTCTATTACTATTCTTATGGTCACAGTTGGAACCAGTACTTTCCATAACTAGGTGTAATTCTACTTCTTTATTAAATGTTTATTTTTCATTTTTATTAGGGACACATGAGTGTGTCTGTGTTCTAGTATATGCTAGGGTGTACAGGTCCCCCTCAGGGACAAGGCCAGGGGTGTGAGAATGGCACTCAAACCTCTATGACAGGAGTATGATACTTTTACCACTTATCCGTGTCTCTAGCCCCTAACTGTTATATTACTTTGAACTAATGTGGTGGTTCTAGTATTCTTGGCCTGTGAGAAGTGGCACTATTAGGAGATGTGTCCTTGTCGAAGGATATATGTCACTGAGGGGGTGGGATTCTCAATCCTATGCTCATGCTCTGGAGAGCACTGAAGAGAGATCCTTATCATGGCTGTCTGAAGAAGATAGTCTCCTTCTTAAGGCTGCTTTTGGATCAAGATGTACAACTTTCAGCTGTTCAAGTTCCATATCTTCCTAGACCCGTCCATGCTTCCCACGATGAGGATAGCGGACTGAACTTCTGAAACTGTAAGCCAGCCCCAATGAAGTGATTTCCTTATAAGAGTTGCCTTCATCATGGTGTTTCTTCATAGCAATAAAACCCAGACTAAGTCAACTAATATTCATCTTTTTTTTAAATCACCAAATAAGTTTAAAATTTTAATAATGCTGGTAGCAACTTGAAAACCAAAGGTCTCACTCAATATAAAGAAATCATTAATTCTGTAGCCAAATGTGGGTGACCATAGTTGGGGAATACAGATTTGAGTTCCCACAAGTAACATGGTAACAGTTTCATAGAACCTTGCATTGACAGAACAAATTCATGCATTGAAACTCTTTCCATATACTTTTTTGGAAACATCAGGTATGTATGTTACAGCAAAGTGGGGAGATCTATGCTATGGAAACCAGAAGCAGAAGTATACTTTCTTAATCACATAAATGTTTGATGACACACAGCAATAGATGACAATAGCTATTTGAGAAGTTAAGCTAGCTTAGGATTCTTGATACTGAACCTGTGAATTTCCAAATATCTATAATATAACAATCTAAATCACTCAGCACTTCTACAATGTTTCATGTCATGTGGCTTCTTTTCAGAATCTTTAGTTCATGTTTGATCTTACCTGTTTAAATTCTCACTGTTTAGCTATTTCTAGGGCATTTTTTAAAAAAAATCAGTAATGATTGCATTTACTTGATTGAATTACTTTAAATGTTAATGTCTGTATGTATATGCCAATGAAGAGACTTAGTATGTAGGAAACACACTGCAAATATTAGCTGTTACTGTATTATACATAAAGATTCCCAGGAGAGGCTAAACACATATGTAATTATTCCCCTCTTTATACTTAGAACCATACTATCATTTCCAATTAATTCTGGAGTAATTTTTAAAATTCTTGATAGAGTTCAGCATGAACTTTCAAGTTTTACACTACACAGTTTTCCAGCACCTAATGGCTATTCTCTCTCTCCTCCCCTCCCCTCCCCTTCCCTCCCATCCCTTCCCATACCTTTTATTATTTATAGTACTAATAATTTCATTTAAATGTCATTGGCTCTTGGGACTCATTTTCATCTAAAACTTTCATTGGATTTCCTTCAGCTCTGACATTCTTTCAGAATTCAATTTATAGAGCACATTTTGGGGACATTATCATATTACATTATTATGTGACTATTCAAAACTAGATCTTATTTGGTCATTTAAAAGTACCTAGAAGTGTAACAAATTATTTACTCATGTGACTATATGCCTTAAATTTTTTATCACGTAAATTTCATTTGGTTTGAAGAGATGTAGGAAATGTTCTGTTGTTAACCATCATATCGCTTGCATTTAAAACATTATCTGGCATCTATTTTAGTCAACATTACTTGTAAATAAATGGATCAGAAAATATATGTATAGTCACTCTGATGCTCTTTTCTAGTGGTTTGTCCTAGATTTAATAACTAGGGAAGTAAGGGATTACCTCAGAGGTAATGCATGTTGTGTTTGAATCTGAAATGTCCTCTGAAGATTCATGATTGAATGTCTATATTTAGATGCTAAGTGATGGAAATAGGTAAATGGGGCTGTGCTTTGAAAGGTGATAGCTGGCACTTTGTATAGACAGTATTCTCCCTGGTCCATCATACTATGAACAGTCTTAGACTAAAACATCCTAAAATTGTAAAGTAAAATAAACATTTGGTCTCTTGTGTGTTGCTTCTGTTTGTCGTCACAACCATAGCAAAGTTATCTATCTACCAAAGCACACTAAGTACCCAATGTAAAATTAAAGTGAGATGTCCCAGCCCTGCCTCTGTCATGGAATGCGCTCTCTCCCTTTCTGTACATTGCTAAGAGGTTAGTCTAAGATCCCAACTTCATTTTTTTTTAATTTTTAAGACACTTTTATTTGTATTTTAAGCATTTCAGTATTTTCTTCCTTGTATATATGTGTGCTGCCACATGTATTCTTGGTGCCCACAATGAACAGAGAGGAGATCAGATAGCCTGGATCTGTAATTATAGATAATTATGTACCACTATATGAGGGATGGGAACCAAACCTGGGTTCTCTCCTAGAGCAGTAACTGTCTGTAATGTCTAAGTCATTACTCAGACTCCCAAATTAAACGTTTTGAATTATTAGGAACAGTAAAATTAGATTTAAATATACACATGAGCATGTAAAATTTGTGCAAATCTATATATTCATAATCATAAAGGGTTTATGAAGATTGCACACACTTTTATGTTGTGTTCAAATCTAAGTGTTTCTTCTACCTCAATATATAAAGACCAATCTTTGGCACAAAAATAGTGGTGTACACTTTCCTGAAAAAAAATTAATTTAGCTATAATCCAGACAAAAGAAGGTAAGGAATAGTTGCCCGGTTTAGCCAATGCCCAACATCTGGCCAATTCAGCTCCTTTCTACTATAGTAAGAAGTGGTGACAGTGTAAAAACTGCTGGAAATGCAAGGTTAGACATTTTTATATGGACTTTCGTTGTAAGAATATTTCTTTTCTCTATTCCCTTAGTAAGTCATTTGGAGCTAACAGGTCATACTTTCCTTAAATACATTTATATTGGGCTTTAATAAGTCATATTAAACTATGGCTATCATACTAGCCAAACTGATAGGTACCCTTTATAGAATTTGGCTTGAATATGGGGCTGGGGAGATAGCTCAGTGTTTAAAGATCTTGTCCTACAAGCAAGATCAGCCCAGAACTGATGGAAATGCTGAATGAGCAGGAAATTGGCAACCTGACGATAACTCCAGCCTCAGAAAGTGGAGATAGAATTCCTGGTGCAACCTGGTTAAGCAGACCAGCCATATTGGCAAGCTCTGGGTTTTAATGAAATAAGGTAGAATGTCTAGGTGGAAGATTCTTGATCTCAACCGTAGAACTTCACAGGCACAGTCACACACTAATTATCACCATATATGCATATGGATAATTATATGTTATTATGATTTTCCATGTGGATGCATTATTCATTCATATGGTAAGCCAACCACAGACCAAAAGTTACTTGAAATATATCATCTCTGAGCTGAAACTCCAGTGTCATTATGTCCTTTGCTGGTGATGCATAGGTTAACTTGACAAAAGGTATAATTATCTGGAAAGATCTCAGTTGAAAGAATATCTCTATCATATTGACTATAAGTATGCCTCTGTGGTATTTTGATTAATGAATGATATGTGGAGGTCCAGTAACTATGGGTACTACTATCCCTGGGCAAGTAGACCTGGGTTGTATAAGAAAGCACTCAGAGAAACCATGGAGCAAGCCAGTAAGTAACTTTGCTTTATGGTCTCAGCTTCAGTTCACCCTTCCAGATTCCTGCCTGCCTGAGTTCTAGCCTTGGCATTGCTCAATGATGGACTATGATCAAAAGTTACAAGATGAAATAAGTCCTTTTCTTCTCAAGTTCATTTTGGTCATGTTCTTTTATCCCAGAACAAACTAAGGCATTCTCCAAACACTATAGAAGGGTATCCATGCCTTACTCTTTTACAGTTTTCACATTGCATAATGCATTATAAATTACCTAAAAATCATTTAAAATATAGAAAAATATAGAAAAACAAGTGTCATTTCCATGTAAATGCTGTGCTGTTTCATATAACTGACATGAGAACTAATGTGTAACCAGTCCAAATGCCAAAGAAAACCATGTAGATTTTTATAAGACCTTCATTTGTTCAACATTGTTGTGGTTGTTGTTTGTGGTATGGTGGTGGTCATGTGTATGTGTGTTTTGTTCATGTAGGAGGTGTGGTGTGGATGTACTTGGAGAACAAAGGATAGCTTCAAGAGACAGTTCTCTCCTAATCTGGTCCCTGGAATTGAACTCAAGCCATCAGGCTTGTGCCACTAAAGCTTTTATCCCTTGGCCTATCTCCCTAGACTCTGTTGAATATTTCTCTTTAATTTAATGCTTTTGTAGTCCATAGACTATACCATCAAAACGTCTGACAGAAATTGTATTTGTACTTCACACATTTCAAGTTACTTTGTATTTTATATACTCAAGCAATGTTCATCAAATATAATGCTCCATGTCATCTTAAAGAGGTCAAAACACAACTAATTAAATCAGTAGTAATGATAAAACATGATTACAGGTATATTATGACCTGAAAAAGAATTTTCAGGTGAGAGAATGGATACTTGTGAAGTGGAGGACAGATATACATATACATATGAACACACACACACACACACACACACAAGTCATTCTTTCCACTTTCAGGTCAACTTCCTTCATTTTTCTTGTTTTTCAAATGACTTTATCTTCTTCCTTTTGTGTGCCAGAGACATTTATACTTCTCTGATTCTGCCCTAAAGTGTTCCCAATTCTAGGCCTTGCACTAATTAGTCATTGTGATTCCAAAGTTCAACACAAACATCTTTGTTCCCACTCTTACAAGGGCAGGGAAACACAGCAACAATTAGGGGAGACCTGAAAAGAACCCTAAATCATCCAATCATCTGGGACTAGATCTTCCCATTTGAATCAACACAATAGACATTTGCCATTCACCAAGTGTAGTTCTGAAATTCTGTAGACTTTCCAAATGAGCCCTATTACAATGAAATATTCATAGTATGATAATACGAGCAAAAATATGATACCAGAACACATATAAATGATGCAGAATTCTAGTAAGTAAAGATGCTCATTACTCCAGGACGTTAAAGTTTTATGCTAGAGTGAAAGTCCAGGAGTATATCCCTGATCTGAATGAGTCAGAAAGTTCAGGGCCAGTAAGGTTGTTTAGCCTGTGGAGATGTTTACCAAGCCTGTACCTATGAGTGCAGTACCTAAAACCCATATGAGGGGAAAAGAAAGCCAAGAGTTACAAGCTGTTCTCTCACCTGCATATGTGGACTGTGTGGCACACATGCATGCTTGTGCACAGACACAGAGACATATACACGCCGGGTTTTGTGGGGAGAGATGAGTAAGTGTAAGGAAAGAAACATATCTTTTTGTTTATTATTTTTCTTGTTTTTTTAAAATAAGGATTACTTTCTACCTTTTTTTGTGGGTGTATATAAAGATCCAAGAAACAATGAATGAAAAAAGAAAGAACAAACAAAAAGAAATGAAAAGGAAAAGGAAAGGACATAATCGCTCCTAAGTAAGATGGGAAAGAAAATTTATTATAGATATTTGGAAGAATGTAGCCAGAGGCAAGGAAATCTGGGAGAGTCCACATTTGGACGGAAGGGAAGGGAAATAAAAACCAGGAGATCCAAAGGTACAAAGAGTGGTTAAGCAAAATGGTTGAATTATATAGAAAAGGCCAATCTAGCCCCCAGGACTGGAGAGTTTAGGATGGGGTGGGGGCAGTGCGTGCCATCCAGAAGGGCCCTATTGTAAGTAGGCACTAAGGGATTGCAGGGAGAACCTGGTTGCCAAGTACACTTTGATATGTTTGAAAACTATCACAATAGTGTCCTGAAGTATTTTGTTTATCTCCAGAATTCAGATTATTATTGTGCTAAAATAGAGAATTCTTTTTTGTAATGAGATGTTGGGAGTGGAGCTCATTAGCAGAGCACTTGCTCGTAATGTGTTAGCCCTGTATCCTTAAATAAAAGCAAGACACAGTTCAAAATCTCTGGGGTTTCACAGCACATCAGAGAAGATCTGCATTCCTATTTCTTGTCTTCTCTTAGGGAGAAAAAAGGTCCCATGATTCTTTTCCCTACTTCTGCTCAGAAGTAGCTACTACATCAAGTGTTTGCCATAGAAGGAGTGGCTGTCTCAATTATCTGTTTCCACATCTATCAATGTCTTTCATACTTTAAGACTTCAATCTCTATTGCTTTCCTAATTTTATACTTGGAACTTATGTTTTTTGAACTATTTTTATTCTATCGATTCTCATGTAGCCATCAATAGTAAGATGTAAAATGAATCTTCAAGGCTGCATGCTTCAAGCAGAGAGATAAAGTTCAGAGAAGGAGTGTTTCTTTGTGGAAGTGAAGACCTTTCCAGACTTTTAATTCATAATGTATCTATGGGAGGGATTGCTTCTTTACCATCCTACCCACTTGTTTGGATATGCTCATTTTATTAGCTTCCTTGCTAATTAGGTTAGTTGAAGTGCAGCAACTGTAATAAGTCAGCTCTAGTAGGTTTTGAACTGGAAAAAAGTTTTGAAAATATGTGAATTCTAAGTATAAAATGTCAGGGGACGCATACCCAAAGTTTATTCCTTGCCTCTGCTAGAGAGACTCTAGAGCCATGAAAGTTTTCATGTTTAGTGTGTGTGTGTGTGTGTGTGTGTGTGTGTGTGTGTGTGTGTGTGTGTGCATGTGTGTATCTGTGTGTGTTTCTGTGTCCACATGTGCACGCACGGGCACACACACACCCACACATTAACATGTGTGTATACATTCACACATGGAGGTAAAAGTTGACATTGGTTGTTTTCATTGATTGATCAATTGATTAATATTTTAAAGATAAGATCTCTCCCTGAATCTATAGGTCATCAATTTGGTTAGAATGAATGACATTCTCACCCTAATGATGTCCTTGCCCCTTGCCCCAGTGCTGAGGTGGCAGAGTCACACGGCCATATGTATTATGTGGGGGTTGATGACATCAACTCAGTTCCTCATACTCCTATAGCAAACACCTAACTCAGCATCTCCAGTCTATTTCTTTGTTTACTTTGCCTGTTATATATTTTAAAACATGTGTTTATGTTATTTTTTCATGATTATTTTACATGTATCTGTCTTGTCAGGAATCTGTGGCAGAAAAGAGCTTGCGGGAATCCTTGTCTCTTTCCACCATGTGGGACCGAGTGTTGAACTCAGGTTATCAGCACTGGCAGCAAGTGCTATGATAAGCTGAGCCATCTAGTTTCACTTTTCTCTTTTTTAAAAACAGAGAAATAATAAAGCAAAACAAAATAATTATAGAGAAATTGTTTTGTAGAAAACTAAATACAGTCAGGCATGGTGTTTTTAACTGTAACTCTTTGGGGGACTGAAGAACTAGTTGCAAATTGAGGGCTAGCTGAAGCTACATAGTAAGTTTCAGGTCAAGTTGGACTACAATGTGAGTGACACACTCAAAAGAAAAACAAAAACATGCAAAAACAAATCATAACTGCATCTGTCCTGTGTATACCCTTGTGGATGCAATTAATACAGCTTCAGGGTCTTCAAGGATGGCTTCCCAGTGAAAAGTACTTCCTGCTGTTGGAGAGAACCCAAGTTCCATCCCCAAGACGCAGGATTCATTTCAGGCACATCACAAATGCTTGTAAACTAGAGTTTCAGTGGACCCAAGGCCCTCTTCTGTTCTCTGCAGACAGCATTATTCACGTGCACATACACACAGGCCCTCATACACAGACACATCTATATACACATTTGCAAATATGATAGGATTTTTAAAATATTTTCTGATACAAGTCATTTATTTGCTTGGTTAAAGTTGCACCAAAATATTTTATATTATTTTAAAGCTAATGTGAAAGGCAATTTATTTCTCAATTTGTTTGTTATTTGAATGTAGGAGGGGTCCTGATTTTCTTTAGTTCATCTCGTATCAAGCAACTTTGCTAACAATGTTTATCAGCTGTTGCAGTTCCCTACTGGAATTTTTAGGTTCACTTATGTATATTTTTATATCATCTACAAATATAAATAATTTGTCCTGGTTTTATATTTCAATTTGTATCCCCTTGATCTATTTTAGTTGTCTTCTTGTTCTAGCTAGAACTTCAAGTACTATATTGAATAGACAGGGAGAAAGTGAAAACCTTGCCTTTTTCCTGATTTTAGCAGAATCTGCTTTGTAGTTTCTCTCCATTTAACTTAGTCTTGGCTATCAATGTGGTAAAATTGCCTTTACTACATTTATGTATGCCCATTCGGTCCTTAATCACTCCTGAAATTTTATCATGAAGGGTGACAGGATTTTTGTAAAAGTCCTTTTCAGAATCTAATGAGATAATGTTGTTTTTAAAATCACTTTGTTTATATGATGTATTACATTTACAGATGTTCATAGACTCAACCATTTCTGCATCTCTGAAATGATATCTTTGATGGTTCTTTGATTCAGTTTACAATTATTTTATTGAGTATTTTTAAATCTCTGTTTATGGAAGAAATTTGTCTATAATTCTCTTTCTTTTGTCTTTATGAACTTTGTATATCAGGGTAACTATGGCATCATAAAATGAATTTGGAAATGTTCCTTCTGCTTTTACTTTGTAAAATGATTTGAGAAGTATTGGTATTATCTTTTCTTTCAACTCTGGTAGAATTCCAGACTAGAACTGTGGTGCTGGGCCTTTTTAATTAGGAAATTTTGAATAACGGCTTCTATTTCTTTAATGCTTATAAATCTATTTAAATTATTTTTGTGATCTTTATTTAACTTTTTGAATTGGTGTCTATGAAGAAACTTGTTCATTTCTTCTAGCTTTTCCAATTTACAGTGTTTCTGTTATTGTTTACGATTATGGTTTTGTTTTTTAAAGGTTTATAATCTTTATGATGTAATATTTGTTGGGATTTCTTTATTTTCTATTGTTACATACAGACCCCCTTTTCTGGTTTTGTTAATTTGCATATTCTCTGTGTCTTTAGTTTGATTACGAGATTGTTTATCTTGTTAATTTTCTCTTTTTTTTTTCAAATCTATAAGCCTTTGGGGGCCATTCTTAAACCACCACAGAACTTTTATTCAGTATTCTTTTTTTTTAACATTTATTTTTTTTATTAACTTGAGTATTTCTTATATACATTTCGAGTGTTATTCCCTTTCCCGGTATCCGGGCAAACATCCCCCTCCCCCCTCCCCTTCCTTATGGGTGTTCCCCTCCCAACCCTCCCCATTGCCGCCCTCCCCCCACCAGTCTAGTTCACTGGGGGTTCAGTCTTAGCAGGACCCAGGGCTTCCCCTACCACTGGTGCTCTTACTAGGATATTCATTGCTACCTATGAGGTCAGAGTCCAGGGACAGTCCATGTATAGTCTTTAGGTAGTGGCTTAGTCCCTGGAAGCTCTGGTTGCTTGGCATTGTTGTACATATGGGGTCTCGAGCCCCTTCAAGCTCTTCCAGTTCTTTCTCTGATTCCTTCAACGGGGGTCCTATTCTCAGTTCAGTGGTTTGCTGCTGGCATTCGCCTCTGTATTTGCTGTATTGTGGCTGTGTCTCTCAGGAGCGATCTACATCCGGCTCCTGTCGGTCTGCACTTCTTTGCTTCATCCATCTTGTCTAATTGGGTGGCTGTATATGTATGGGCCACATGTGGGGCAGGCTCTGAATGGGTGTTCCTTCAGACTCTGTTTTAATCTTTGCCTCTCTCTTCCCTGCCAAGGGTATTCTTGTTCCCCTTTTAAAGAAAGAGTGAAGCATTCACATTTTGATCATCCGTCTTGCGTTTCATTTGTTCTAGGGATCTAGGGTAATTCAAGCATTTGGGCTAATAGCCACTTATCAATGAGTGCATACCATGTATGTCTTTCTGTGATTGGGTTAGCTCACTCAGGATGATATTTTCCAGTTCCAACCATTTGCCTACGAATTTCATAAACTCGTTGTTTTTGATAGCTGAGTAATATTCCATTGTGTAGATGTACCACATTTTCTGTATCCATTCCTCTGTTGAAGGGCATCTGGGTTCTTTCCAGCTTCTGGCTATTACAAATAAGGCTGCAATGAACATAGTGGAGCACGTGTCTTTTTTATATGTTGGGGCATCTTTTGGGTATATGCCCAAGAGAGGTATAGCTGGATCCTCAGGCAGTTCAATGTCCAATTTTCTGAGGATCCTCCAGACTGATTTCCAGAATGCTTGTACCAGTATGCAATCCCACCAAGAATGGAGGAGTGTTCCTCTTTCCCCACATCCTCGCCAGCATCTGTTGTCCCCTGAGTTTTTGATCTTAGCCATTCTCACTGGTGTGAGGTGAAATCTCAGGGTTGATTTGATTTGCATTTCCCTTATGACTAAAGATGTTGAACATTTCTTTAGGTGTTTCTCAGCCATTCGGCATTCCTCAGCTGTGAATTCTTTATTTAGCTCTGAATCCCATTTTTTAATAGGGTTATTTGTTTCCCTGCGGTCTAACTTCTTGAGTTCTTTGTATATTTTGGATATAAGGCCTCTATCTGTTGTAGGATTGGTAAAGATCTTTTCCCAATCTGTTGGTTGCCGTTTTGTCCTAACCACAGTGTCCTTTGCCTTACAGAAGCTTTGCAGTTTTATGAGATCCCATTTGTCAATTCTTGATCTTAGAGCGTAAGCCATTGGTGTTTTGTTTAGGAAATTTTTTCCAGTGCCCATGTGTTCCAGATGCTTCCCTAGTTTTTCTTCTATTAGTTTGAGTGTGTCTGGCTTGATGTGGAGGTCCTTGATCCACTTGGACTTAAGCTTTGTACAGGGTGATAAGCATGGATCGATCTGCATTCTTCTACATGTTGCCCTCCAGTTGAACCAGCACCATTTGCTGAAAATGCTATCTTTTTTCCATTGGATGGTTTTGGCTCCTTTGTCAAAAATCAAGTGACCATAGGTGTGTGGGTTCATTTCTGGGTCTTCAATTCTATTCCACTGGTCTATCTGTCTGTCTCTGTACCAATACCATGCAGTTTTTATCACTATTGCTCTGTAATACTGCTTGAGTTCAGGGATAGTGATTCCCCCTGAAGTCCTTTTATTGTTGAGGATAGTTTTAGCTATCCTGGGTTTTTTGTTATTCGAGATGAATTTGCAAATTGTTCTGTCTAACTCTTTGAAGAATTGGATTGGTATTTTGATGGGGATTGCATTGAATCTGTAGATTGCTTTTGGTAAAATGGCCATTTTTACTATATAAATCCTGCCAATCCATGAGCATGGGAGATCTTTCCATCTTCTGAGGTCTTCTTCAATTTCCTTCTTCAGTGTCTTGAAGTTCTTATTGTACAGATCTTTTACTTGCTTTGTTAAAGTCACACCGAGGTACTTTATATTATTTGGGTCTATTATGAAGGGTGTCGTTTCCCTAATTTCTTTCTCGGCTTGTTTCTCTTTTGTGTAGAGGAAGGCAACTGATTTATTTGAGTTAATTTTATACCCAGCCACTTTGCTGAAGTTGTTTATCAGCTTTAGTAGTTCTCTGGTGGAACTTTTGGGATCACTTAAATATACTATCATATCATCTGCAAATAGTGATATTTTGACTTCTTCTTTTCCGATCTGTACCACTTGACCTCCTTTTGTTGTCTGATTGCTCTGGCTAGAACTTCAAGAACTATATTGAATAAGTAGGGAGAGAGTGGGCAGCCTTGTCTAGTCCCTGATTTTAGTGGGATTGCTTCAAGTTTCTCTACATTTACTTTAATGTTAGCAACTGGTTTGCTGTATATGGCTTTTACTAAGTTCACTATGGGCCTTGAATTCCTATTCTTTCCAGGACTTTTATCATGAAGGGGTGTTGAATTTTGTCAAATGCTTTCTCAGCATCTAATGAAATGATCATGTGGTTTTGTTCTTTCAGTTTGTTTATATAATGGATCACGTTGATGGTTTTCCGTATATTAAACCATCCCTGCATGCCTGGGATGAAGCCTACTTGGTCGTGGTGGATGATTGTTTTGATGTGCTCTTGGATTCGGTTTGCCAGAATTTTGTTGAGTATTTTTGCGTCGATATTAATAAGGGCAATTGGTCTGAAGTTCTCTTTCTTTGTTGGGTCTTTCTGTGGTTTAGGTATAAGAGTAATTGTGGCTTCGTAGAAGGTATTCGGTAGTGATTCATCTGTTTGAATTTTGTGGAATAGTTTGGATAATATTGGTATGAGGTCTTCTATGAAGGTTTGATAGAATTCTGCACTAAACCCGTCTGGACCTGGGCTCTTTTTGGTTGGGAGACCTTTAATGACAGCTTCTATTTCCTTAGGAGTTATGGGGGTGTTTAACTGGTTTATCTGTTCCTGATTTAACTTCGGTACCTGGTATCTGTCTAGGAAATTGTCCATTTCCTGAAGATTTTCAAGTTTTGTTGAATATAGGTTTTTATAGTAAGATCTGATGATTTTTTGAATTTCCTCTGAATCTGTTGTTATGTCTCCCTTTTCATTTCTGATTTTGTTAATTTGGACGCACTCTCTGTGTCCTCTCGTTAGTCTGGCTAAGGGTTTATCTATCTTGTTGATTTTCTCAAAGAACCAACTTTTGGTTCTGTTGATTCTTTCTATGGTCCTTTTTGATTCTACTTGGTTGATTTCTGCTCTGAGTTTGATTATTTCCTGCCTTCTACTCCTCCTGGGTGTATTTGCTTCTTTTTGCTCTAGAGCTTTTAGGTGTGCTGTCAAGCTGCTGACATATGCTCTTTCCTGTTTCTTTCTGCAGGCACTCAGCGCTATGAGTTTTCCTCTTAGCACAGCTTTCATTGTGTCCCATAAGTTTGGGTATGTTGTACCTTCATTTTCATTAAATTCTAAAAAGTTTTTAATTTCTTTCTTTATTTCTTCCTTGACCAGGTTATCATTGAGTAGAGCATTGTTCAATTTCCACGTATATGTGGGCATTCTTCTCTTATTGTTATTGAAGACCAGTTTTAGGCCGTGGTGGTCTGATAGCACGCATGGGATTATTTCTATCTTTCTGTACCTGTTGAGGCCCGTTTTTTGACCAATTATATGATCAATTTTGGAGAAAGTACCATGAGGAGCTGAGAAGAAGGTATATCCTTTTGCTTTAGGATAGAATGTTCTATAAATATCTGTTAAGTCCATTTGGCTCATGACTTCTCTTAGTCTGTCTACATCTCTGTTTAATTTCTGTTTCCATGATATGTCCATTGATGAGAGTGGGGTGTTGAAATCTCCCACTATTATTGTGTGAGGTGCAATGTGTGTTTTGAGCTTTAGTAAGGTTTCTTTTATGTATGTAGGTGCCCTTGTATTTGGGGCATAGATATTTAGGATTGAGAGTTCATCTTGGTGGATTTTTCCTTTGATGAATATGAAGTGTCCTTCCTTATCTTTTTTGATGACTTTTAGTTGAAAATTGATTTTATTTGATATTAGAATGGCTACTCCAGCTTGCTTCTTCTGACCGTTTGCTTGGAAAATTGTTTTCCAGCCTTTCACTCTGAGGTAATGTCTGTCTTTGTCTCTGAGGTGTGTTTCCTGCAGGCAGCAGAATGCAGGGTCCTCATTGCGTATCCAGTTTGTTAATCTATGTCTTTTTATTGGAGAGTTGAGGCCATTGATGTTGAGAGATATTAAGGAATAGTGATTATTGCTTCCCGTTATATTCATATTTGGATGTGAGGTTATGTTTGTGTGCTTTCATTCTCTTTGTTTTGTTGCCAAGACGATTAGTTTCTTGCTTCTTCTAGGGTATAGCTTGCCTCCTTATGTTGGGCTTTACCATTTATTATCCTTTGTAGTGCTGGATTTGTAGAAAGATATTGTGTAAATTTGGTTTTGTCATGGAATATCTTGGTTTCTCCATCTATGTTAATTGAGAGTTTTGCAGGATACAGTAACCTGGGCTGGCATTTGTGTTCTCTTAGGGTCTGTATGACATCTGTCCAGGATCTTCTGGCCTTCATAGTTTCTGGCGAGAATTCTGGTGTGATTCTGATAGGTCTGCCTTTATATGTTACTTGACCTTTTTCCCTTACTGCTTTTAATATTCTTTCTTTATTTTTTGCCTTTGGTGTTTTGACTATTATGTGACGGGAGGTGTTTCTTTTCTGGTCCAATCTATTTGGAGTTCTGTAGGCTTCTTGTATGCCTATGGGTATCTCTTTTTTTAGGTTAGGGAAGTTTTCTTCTATGATTTTGTTGAAGATATTTACTGGTCCTTTGAGCTGGGAGTCTTCACTCTCTTCTATACCTATTATCCTTAGGTTTGATCTTCTCATTGAGTCCTGGATTTCCTGTATGTTTTGGACCAGTAGCTTTTTCTGCTTTACATTATCTTTGACAGTTGAGTCAATGATTTCTATGGAATCTTCTGCTCCTGAGATTCTCTCTTCCATCTCTTGTATTCTGTTGGTGAAGCTTGTATCTACAGCTCCTTGTCTCTTCTTTTGGTTTTCTATATCCAGGGTTGTTTCCATGTGTTCTTTCTTGATTGCTTCTATTTCTATTTTTAATTCCTTCAACTGTTTAATTGTGTTTTCCTGGAATTCTTTCAGGGATTTTTGTGTCTCCTCTCTATGGGCTTCTACTTGTTTATTTATGTTTTCCTGGAATTCTTTCAGGCATTTTTGCGATTCCTCTCTGTAGGCTTCTACTTGTTTATTAATGTTTTCCTGTGTTTCTCTAAGGGAGTTCTTCACGTCTTTCTTGAAGTCCTCCAGCATCATGATCAAATATGATTTTGAAACTAGATCTTGCTTTTCTGGTGTGTTTGGACATTCCATGTTTGTTTTGGTGGGAGAATTGTGCTCCGATGATGCCATGTAGTCTTGGTTTCTATTGCTTGGGTTCCTGTGCTTGCCTCTCGCCATCAGATTATCTCTAGTGTTACTTTGTTCTGCTATTTCTGACAGTGGCTAGACTGTCCCTATAAGCCTGTGTGTCAGGAGTGCTGTAGACCTGTTTTACTGTTTTCTTTCAGCCAGTTATGGGGACAGAGTGTTCTGCTTTCGTGCGTGTAGTTTTTCCTCTGTACAGGTCTTCAGCTGTTCCTGTGGGCCTGTGTCTTGAGTTTACCAGGCAGGTCACTTGCAGCATACAAGTTGGTCTTACCTGTGGTCCCGAGGCTCAAGTTCGCTCGCGGGGTGCTGCCCACGGGCTCTTTGCGGCGGCAGCAACCAGGAAGACCTCTGCTGCCCCTTCTGGGAGCTTCAGTGCACCAGGGTTCCAGATGGCCTTTGGTATTTTCCTCTGGCGTCCGAGATGTGTGTGCAGAGAGCAGTCTCTTCTGGTTTCCCAGGCTTGTCTGCCTCTCTGAAGGTTTAGCTCTCCCTCCCATGGGATTTGGGTGCAGAGAACTGTTTATCCGGTCTGTTTCCTTCAGGTTCCAGTGGTGTCTCAGGCAGGGGTCCTGCCGCTCCTGGGCCCTCCCCCACGGGAGCCCAGAGGCCTTATACAGTTTCCTCTTGGGCCAGGGATGTGGGCAGGGGTGGGCAGTGTTGGTGGTCTCTTCCGCTCTGCAGCCTCAGTAGTGCCCACCTGACCAGGCAGTGAGGTCTCTTTCCCACGGGGTCTGGGAGCAGAGAGCTGCTGCGGGCCGGGATCCATGGGTGTGGGACTTCTGGTAAACTCAGGATGTGCCCGGTCCTAGAGGATTTCTGCCTCTGTGTGTCCTGATTTCACCAGGCAGCTTTCTTGCAGCAGACAAGTTGGTCTTACCTGTGGTCCCGAGGCTCAAGTTTGCTCGCGGGGTGCTGCCCACGGGCTAATTTTCTCAAAGAACAAGCTATTTCAATTTTTGTAGAGTTCGCTTCGTTTTTAATTTATTGATTTCAGCACAGAGTTTGATTATTTCTTACCATCTACTTCTTTGAGTGTGCTTAATTTGTTTTGTTCTAGAGCTTTCAGTTGTGCTGTTAATCTAATAGTATATGATTTCTCCAATTTTTTTAATGTAAGCTCTTAATTTAATTTAATGTAAGTTTTGGATTTTTCTCTAACATCATTTTCAACATGTGCCATAAGTTTGGGTATATTCATTTTCTTTGAAAGTCTTTATTTTCTTTCTTCATTTTAGTTTTAGTCATTTATCACTTGGTAGAGAGTTGTTCAGTTTCTGTGATATTGTATTCTTTCCTTATGATATAAGGTGTTATTTTAATTTTCTTGTATCTGTTTACATTTCATGACTGAGTATGTGAGGTACAGAGAAGAAGCTATATCTTTTGTGTGTCAGGGGTGTGTGTGTGTGTGTGTGTGTGTGTGTGTGTGTGTGTGTGTGCAATGTTCTATGATATCTCTTTGGTCTGGTTTATAACATCTGTCAGCTCTAGTATTTCTCAGTTTTTGTATGGATGGCCTGTTGGTCAAGTTTGGATATAGAAGTCTCTCTACCAGTTTATGAGGATAAATATGTGTTTCAAGCTCTAGTAATGTTTCTTTTAAAATCTTAGGTGGCTTTTTGTTTTGGGCACTGATGTTAACAATTGAAATGTCATCTTATTGCTTTTTTCCCTTTGATGAGTATGTAGTGTCCCTCACTATCTCTTTTGATTTGCTTTGGTTTGATGTCTATTTTGATTTTGCCTGGATTCTGTAAAAGGATTTATTCATTTCCTCTTTGAGGATCTCTATGATGGTCATATAATTCTCAGAAACTGAGATCTATAGTTCTCAGCTCCTGTGATCTATAGTTCTCAGTTTATGTCAACTATACACTTCATATAACTCTCAGAAGCAGTAGGAGAAATGTGCATACAACTTAAGCTTTGGGAACATCAGCTCCTGGATTAGCAGGGGCGGCCTGCTAAGATTGGGTTCTAGGGCAAAGCAATAAGTGGGAGGAGAAAGGTTAGAAGAGGAAGACCTGTGAGATCTACAAGTGATAGGACCATAGGGCAGGGAAGGCTGCCAAGTGTCTTCCGCTGTAGAGCTGGCAATGCAACTAGTATATTCGACCTGGGGAAGCAGAGAGTAAGAGAGAGTCTGCAGGCAGACTGCCTCTCATTTTGACAGGCCTGGCCTGTGGGTTTGCATGAATTACCTACTGCAATTGGGTGCTGGCAAAAAGCAAAAATGGGGTGAAGGAGGTTTGGCCTTAGGGATGGTGTGAGGGATCCATTGGAGATATGGACCATGGAAAGGAAGACTGAAGCTGGAATCCCTTTGGGATGGAGAATTGGATTTGAGAAAGAAAGTGGTGAGGGTCTTCAATCAATTTAGCTGTTTTCTTGCTTTGCTGAGAGAATGTGTTCTTAATTATTGCCTACTATTGTTGGAGACTGGGATAATGGGTTGGGTTTGGGGAAAAGACAGTTTGGGAATTAGACATTTGTTCTCTCCTGGGGATAGGTTCAGAGATGGATGAGCAACCATTGTGGGTTTCCTACTGCAATGCTCAGATGTGATGGACAAAACAGTTTCTTATAAATGATTTTGGGAGTGGCAATCTAATTCATAATCTAACTTTAGGTTTACTCCTTTTTTTCTTAATCTAGCTAATGATTGCCTAAAAACACTAGGTTTTATTGTTAGAAGATCTCTCATGCTTCAGGGACCTTAAACAGTTCTGAGCTCACACAAGAAGCACATGAAGGTAAGATAGGCATCAGAAATTCACTGGTTTTAGTTAAGATATTGTCATAATAGCAAGGGAAGGGTTGTCTCAGATTCAAAGAACCATGAAAAAATAGTCAAAAGGACACTAGCCACCTCGGAATATCTAGCAGTTTCCTCTGTGTAACACAAGCTCCTGATTTCTCTTGTCTGAACAAAATGATTTCAAACTCATGCCTCCCGCAGCTCTTCACTGTGAAAGAGACTCATAGAGATAGGATGACTGCCATTCAAACTGCAACCTCATTTTTCCCTCTCTGGCTTACAAACTGATGGAAACTTTACATTTTCCATGTCCATTTTTAAAGATGAATGTATGACTGGCAGATGATAAAGCACTTCAATATTTAGTCAATTTTAAACTGAATGACGAGTTGAAAATCTTTCCTAAAATCTTGATCCAAAGAAATATGGATGTTGTCTATCTGTCATGTCTAATGGAATTGGTCTTTATTTCTAAGAACCTATCCGTGAATATTCTATTCATAAAGAGGAATTTTCTCTCCTATGTATCCTCTCCTATGTATCATACATGAAAAGGCCCATATATCTGACACACCATTCCCTGTTCTATGACCTACAGTGGGAAAACATTTGTAGGTTTGATACTAATTTAGAATATACTTAAGGGAAATGTCAAATGTTTGAAGCTAAGCACAGTGGCATACATTTCTAATCGCCAGGTACTTGTGTATTGATAAAAAGCAAAACCTACAAGTCTGAGGTGTTCTGTATAGTCCAGAGATAATGAAATGGAAACTTATCCTGTTTTCAATGAGGGAGTTCAATAAGTATGTGACAAGCCACAGTAAGAGAGTAAGTAGCAGATATGTAGACAAACCGACAGATGATAGATGATAGCAGCTATAGATAATAGATAAATATAGATGATAGATAAATAGACAGACAGACAGATAAATGATAGGTAGGTAGGTAGGTAGGTAGGTAGGTAGGTGGCAAAACATCATTTTGAGCACTCAAAACATCCTGAAGAAATGGACTGAGGGAGCCCATTTAAGTAAGACATGTGGACCTCCCAAAGAACTGAATCCAAGACAGAACAGAGTGATCTCTTGGGTGAGAGATACAAGGGGAAAAAAGCAGACAGGAATGAAATCATCACAGCATGAAGCAGTAACAAGATGGAAAAATTGAGGCAGTCAACTAGCATTTCCCATCAAGCATCTCTCTGAAGATGAGCTCCCAATGACTGACTGTCTAACTTCTTTTCCCACTGTAGGCACCTTTGTATCACAGAATACATGTATCATAGCAACCTCACCAGGAAATGATTGTTGAAGATGGCACAATGTTTTCCCTTGGGCTTTTCTGTTCTTTTCCTCTTCTTACAAAGTTACAGGGACAAGCCAATGCCTAGACAAAGGGCTTTGAAAGACACCTGAGACAAATATGCTTATGTCTGTAATGACAGGGGAGATAATTCCACTTTATCAAGCTGTCATGATTTGGTTTATTTTGTCAAACTATGCTTCTGTTTTGCTCCTATGCACATGACACCTGATAACTCATAATGTCTGAATTATTCCAGTATCTCATATATCCTTATTACTTGAAATGTTGTCAGAGAACCCTCAATCATAGACCCTCTGACCCACAACTGAGAACTCACTGTCACACGGAATTTCAAGTACAATGCAGGCTAGAATGATAGTTTAGTGGGTAATGTGCTTGCTTTGCAAGTTTAAGGCCCCGAGTTCAATCCCCAGAAATCATGTTAAAAATAAGAAAATGAAGAATAAAGTAACCTATTTGTTGAGTTTTGGGTTGCTGAGGGACCTTGTTAAAAAACAAAACCAACAATTCAGGAGATGTAGCTCCTGTTTCCTTCCCACACATGATTCCTTTAGTCCCGTGAGCTCAGCAGTATTTACATCTTCTTTCTCTCCAGCCACTTTGGCTAAATGTGATTGTCTTCTCTGTCCATTTTTTACTTTGCTGTAATAGTTACCCTCCACTGGATTTTTGCAACTCTTACAGAGTGACTCTTCTAACCCATCTTTCTATCTGTATCCTTCTCTTGTCATGATAGTCTAAGAACTTAAGTTCTTTCCCCAGAACACATATGAAAAGTGCCAGATTCTGTGCCAGATCTGTTCTCCCTCATGAGAAGCCAAGACAGGAGAGTGAGTCAGCTAACGTGGAGTACACAGCACATCATCAGAAACAAGACCTTGCCTCAAAATCTGGTGGAAGTACAGAACAGCGTCTGACTACTGCAACATATCTACAATGCACACATGCACACACATAAGCACACATGTGCATGCAAAATATAATTATAAAAGAGCATTAATCTAAGCAATCGCAAAATTAAGCAGTCAGTAAAAATGAAGTAAAACTTCATATTTATTCTTTGTAAAAAATATTCCTGAAAATAACAAAGCTACCCAACCTTCAGTTAGCGAGTGTTAAAATAAGACACAAACGTTGTGCATCCAGTTTAACTATGGTTTAGTAACACATGTTTAATCCCTCCCCTTTGCATCCCTTACTTGACTTGAAACTCTGTTCAGGCCTCATTCTATCTTGTCTTTGAGTTCTCCATAATCCAAGGAGAGCTAGGAATATCCTGTTCCCAAATGCACAACTTCAGAAAGTAACTGCTGGGATCTATGGTCTAGGTTGATGCACAGGCTAGAGTCAGAGAAGATGAATCTTCAAGCATCAGCTTCTAGAGCCTAAACAGGAGAATCTCAAGGATTAACACTGTATAAGTCAAATGTAGAGCACAGAATTACTAAACAGACTTTTCACAATGTTAAATACAAGGAGATTGAAAGATGTCTCAGTAACTAAAAGCATTTTCTTCTCTTGTAGAGGACTTAATTTTGGTTCCTAGCTCCCACATGGGCGTGCCTCAACAGATTCCAACACACAATTGAATATACCCTCACACAGACAGACAGAAAGACAGACACAAACAAACACACTTAAAAACAAACTAAACAGAAAACTATGTCCCATGAAACCAGCAATCCCAGATAATGATAGACAGAAGCATAGAAGATTGATAGACAGACATACATACAGACAGACAGATAGATGATAGGTAGATAAAAGAAAGAAGGAGGGATGGAGAGACAGAGGAAAGGAGAGAGGAGGGGGGAAATTTGCTTTAGCCAAGCTGTGTGTTCAGTGCAGCCATCCAAACAAGAGAGTTCCTCTCCCATTTCTGAGCTCTTCCTGGACCAGGTCCAGGTCTCTGGCCACAGGCTCAGATTTTCCTCTCTACATGTCATGACTACCTATAGGAAGCTATACAGCAAACTTAAGAACCAGGTAGAATGTTAATGGCTGGGCTTCTGAGTCAAAACAATGTGAGGTTTCTTGGAAGCCCATTCGAGGACATCATGAGAATCCCAGCTCAAAAGGAGGGACAGAAGTTCTATTAAAGAATACATTGAGTAGAAGTCCTTTCACTGCCTGCCTGTTGAGTCCTTGATATCTGTCTTAAATCTGTGCTGTGAGGATCACCACACTGCACATTCTCTGAGTTGAGTATTTTAAGTTGACCATAGTATTGTCATTCTGTGCTTTCATCACTATCAAATCACAAGGCTGGAATAAACAATGAAACCAGTATAACTAGAGTGCAAACAGACAGAGAAATGGTGAACCCTATGGATGTGCTAAATGACGTAGTTTGCTCAAAAGTGATTACAGGCTGAAAACATTATTTTGCTTTAAATATTTGTTTATCTACTTATTTGTTTATTTTGTGGGTACATATGAGTTTTCATAAGTATGTGCATGTATATTTTATGGGTGACCATGCACTTGTGTGCATATCCATTTAAAGGACAGAGATCAATATTATAAAGTGTCCTTCTCTATTACTCTCCAATTTATTTTCTGAGATGAGTGTCTCCTTAAATATAGCACTTACTATTTCAGTTAGATTAACTGGTCAATTAGCTCCAATTAGAGGAAAAGTTTGTCCCTCTTCTCAGTGCTATGATTATATGTGCACATCTAGACATTTACATTGGTAGTGGACTGCTTAATTCAGATCCTACTTTACCAACAGAAACATCTTCCTAAACCTTTCCCACCATTTCTTCTTAAGACTGGGTCTCAATGCCCAATGATCTACTTCACCACATAGCAAAGAATGATGCTAAATTTCTGGTTCTTTTCATTCCACTTCCCCAGCACAGAGATCAGAGGTATTTACCACAATATCCAGTTTATTTGACAAAGGCATCTAAACCCATCCATTGTACATAACAAACAAGCAGCCTATCATCTGAGCCACGTCCTTAGTCACCAAAGCAATATTTATTTATACAGGAGTTTTTCTACATATTACTTTGTACTTTGTATAGAATGGTACAATTTGTATGTAAACTTGAATTTTCATTACAGACCTCGTGATCTAATCAAATTACAGAATATTAGAGGTGCTTAGTATTCCCTCGTTAAACCCTTCTACTGGGGTAGTTTTGGGAGACAGTTCAAAATAGGAGTCAGAGTCAAAAAAAAAATCCCAATACCATTTGCAAAGAAGCAGATGCCCTGTGTTCTATTTCTTCTGTGCTTAAATAGAGAGAGAACCAAACTATCCATTAGTACTCTCTGCTTCCCCAGAACAAATACATAATTATTAACTCATCCATTATACATGGTGTTAATGGATAACACAACAAAGAAAAACTTGGCAAATGACATTTCTCTTCAGAAGCCTAAAGGGCAAGGACCTGACTGATACTAGGTACTTAGTAAGGGTGTAGGAACTATCTATTCATTGATTGAGCATTTAGGGGGTTTCCTCATTTACTCCTCATAAAACCCCTCAAAGTGGGTTGATCAAAGAGGTGTTGACCACAGAGTCAAAATGGGGAAATAAATGAAAATAACAGCAACTAGGTGCTTTCTTCCTGCCAGAAATGCTAACGGACAACAGGAGCTATGTTATATATGAAACCCAATTTATAGTGGGTGGACTAATGCTCTAAGGAAACCAATGAGTTGCTCTTGGCGACTCAATTCAAGCCTACCGACACTGGGCTTTACTGCCTTGACTTCAAGAATGAAACTATGAAACTAATTTCACTATATCCATTTGGGATTGTGTGTGTGTGTGTGTGTGTGTGTGTGTGTGTGTGTGTTTGTGTGTGTTGTATATAATTGTTTTATATCCATTTACATATGTGTATGTGGGTGCATGTTTACCTATTGGCTGAAAGTCAGAAACAAATGTCTTTTTCCAATTTTTCCCCAAACATGTTTTTGATAGGGTCCTCACTGAGTCTGAAACTTACTTACTGATTAGACTACCTCAACAGGGAACCTCAGGAATCCGTCTTTGTATTTCCCACTCAACAATGGGGTTTCATATGCATGCCACCATGGCTCGATTTTATGTAGCTACAAGGGATTCAAATTTGGGTCGTTATGCTTGCTCAATCGCCACTTTGAGCCACCTTCCCAGCCACTTATTTATAATTTTTAAAATAAGTGAAGAACTTTGGGGGCCCAGGTTAACCAAAGTACTTCTCAATATGTGTTTCAATAAGGAAAAACATTTTCCGACTCTTTGTAGTCACCTTACAATGTTGAATGCTCTGCTGTGTGCACCATTCTAGATGAAGAGAACTGAGGAGCAGTCAGCAGCAATGTTCATGTTAGTGACTTATGCACATAGAACACTGATTTTAATGTAGTTTTCAAGGAAATAACCTTATCCTTCTCTGAAAATATATTTATTAAAAGGATATATTTATCATTTGGGTTAAGTTCGGAGTTACTGCTCTTACATAGAGTTAAATACTCAGACAATTAGTAACGACAGTAGGAAAGATAACCTTCATAGGCTCTCAGGATCTTCTTTCAATACAAAGGTTAAATACACAGAGATCATTCTGCGGAACCGACTGGCTTATTGTTTATAATTGAGGATCGTGTAATTTTTGGAATATATGTATGTGTGTTCACATGTGTGGAGGGGCATGTGTCTGCACAGAGCTATATGTAAATGCAAAGTCCAGAAGTTTATGCCATGCCTTCTTTAATTTCTTTTCATCTTTATTGAACCCTTATTTTTCAATTGAAAATAATTTTGTTTATGCTAGACTAGCTTAGTCAGTTTACTCTGAAATTCCCATTTCTGCTGGCTGTATACAGGAATTTGATGCCCTCCAGGCACTTACATGGGTTCTGGGGATCTAACCTTAGTTCGTGAAGCTTGCAACACATGTGCCTTACCTTCTAAGCCACCCCTCTAGAAAATCAAATTATATTTCTTGAACTAATTTCATATATATATATGTACATATATATGTGTATATATATACATATATATATATATATATATAAAATTAACACACTCCAAATAAATGTAACACTTGCCCCCTCTTGCGAAGAGTTAAGGAAGGGTAATCAGAGTTTATGTATCTACACCTCCATGTCTGTTGTCCTCATTGATACACAGAGATATTAGATGGTATTCAAATAGCTATTGAACTTGGGGGTCATAATTTATGTTCCAAGTCATGTCCAGCCTCCTGTCCTCAAAAGGTCAATAAAACACCCAAACCAAAAGTGAGGAGAAGAAAAGGAGATTTATTTAACATGGGATGAGAGACAAAGAGATCCACTGAACTCCCCAACACTCACCAACAAGGATTCTATCTTTGGAGTCCTCACAGGAGATCAAAGATTAAATGAAGAGCTAAGGCTATGCACATTCAAGCCGTCTCATGAAAGGCAAGATCCTGTCCAAAATAGAACCATCATTTTCTGGACTTTGGTCTCATCTTATAAAGTGGTCTGACATATTTTTAGAACCATCTTCAATCTGCTTCTGAGGAACAAGTTTCCTCCACAGCCCCCATTTCCCTCCTTCCAGCATGAGTTCCCCTTTCCTTTGGGTCCATTGCCTCAATAGTCTCATGGCCACAGTGAGAAATCTTCATTTCTTCCAGACCTGTTTCAAATCCACTGCATTGAACAATGAGTTACTATAACCACTTTAGATGTCCGGGGAGATAACAATTGCCTTCTCACCATAAATGTACTAAAACCTGAACTGAAACCTGCCTGTCTGATCACAAAGTCCCTGCCCCCTTCTCCTTCAACCACACCACTTCTAATAGCTGGAAATATAAGAAAAACAAGTGATGTAAATTAAGCCTCTGCCCAAAAGCATCAGAGTCATAGCATAATGGGTAATAAAATATTTACAATATCAACAGGGTCAATGGTAAGTGCACTTTTGAACAACAACAACAAAAGCCTGGGAGGAAGCAGCTCAATGGTAGCAGTGGTTACATTATATTTTGTTTTGCTATTTTAGTAATGGAAAATTTTTAACGCAGAGCAGGAAAAGTGCATTTCGGGACAAGGCTATACATTCGATTGCAGTGAAATGCTAGAAGAAGAACAGCAGGAAGCCATCCTCTTGTGGTTCTGAGTCTGGACACTGGCTTTGGCATACAGCAGCAACGTGAGAAATGATGATCTTAACTTTGTAGTCCGGTTAGGAACAGCAGTCATGATTGGAGTAGGAAAACTGAAGAGAGGGGTGGTGAAGGCCATCACCTACAACCTGAAATAATGGTGAGAGACTGACAGGTGCTTGATCAGACAGACAATGGATTTTACCCAACCTCCAAGGTGGAAATGTGTAAGCAAACATAAACGAGTTCAACAGAAAATGTCCAGTGCTGATAAGGGTCTGAACCTGTGGGAATTTTCCAAAAATGAGCACTTTGTATTCTTGTTCTTCCTCCTCAATGTATGGTTGGTTCAGTGTAATATAAGCCAGGGGTTGGAAAAAGAAGACATTGATTATGATGAAAATTAGTTAACTTCCATTCTTACTCTTGTCAATCTTCCCTCCTTCTCTTCTCCTTTTCTCCTTTTCCTCTCATTTGTCTGTCTTTCCCACTCCCTTTTTTCTACCCTTTCTTCCTTATTCCCTCCTTTCTCCTTTCTTTTCTGTGTTTCTTCAAACATGTTCATTCTATATGAATTTCCTATTTCCTGACTTACCTGGTTTATCAGATGTACTGATTCTAAATTCCCATATTAATAGCACCCAACCCCACTGTTCTTTTCATCAGGGCTCTCATTTTGGTTTTCATGTTACGCTAAGAAAGGCTTCAGTGTTGGAAGAACACCACTTACTAAAATGGTAGGTAGCCTTACCATACAGCATGGCCTTACACTTGAAATCATTCTCCCTGATTTAAATGGGATCATTTTAAAGTTCATGTCATCAGTGCAATGCATGGGTGGCCTCTCATGCCATAGAACTGCGCATGAGGACTTTGGTGATTTTCAGTGCTGATGTCAAAGTAACAGCATCCTCCCAATAAGTCCACACACACGTGCCTTTGAGATTGGATAGTCAACCTCATGAACTTGACACAAAATACATCAAAACTATTATACACAAGGCTGCTTGAGGGCCATGGCAAAGATCAGAGGCAGATTTTCTCAGGATACCTCTTATGCTGACAAAGGATGTTTGAAGGTGGCAGGCAAGGTCATAAACCTAAGTGTCTGGTTTCAGCATTCAAGCCTACTTAACTCACCTTATACTTTTATTCTGAGTCTTGCTCCAGAAGAGATTTTTTTTGAGAAATAAAAGAGCACTTAGATAGAGAGGTGTTTATGTAATTTTTATGTTTGTTCTTGGTTTTGCTTTTGCTTTTGAGAAATAATTTCTCTCTGCGTCACCCTGGATGGCTTGGAATTCACTATATGGACCAGGCTAAGCTCAAATACACAGAGATCTACCTCCAGGTGTAGATTCAACGTGTGTGCCACCATGCCAAACTGAATTCTTCCTTCCTTCCTTCCTTCCTTTCTTTCTTTCTTTCTTTCTTTCTTTCTTTCTTTCGTTTCTTTTTTGCTTGCTTGCTTGCTTGCTTGCTTGCTTGCTTGGGGCGTCTGTTACATGTCTGAAGAATGCTTATACAACCCAGGGACAGACATCAGATACCCTGGAGCTAGAGTTGAAGACTCTTGTGTGCTAGCCAAGCTGCATGCTAAGACCTGAATTCTGGTCTTCTGCAAGAGCAGTAAGCTTCCTTAACCATTGGGACATTTCTACAGTCTCTGATTTCTTTGTTTTACAGTGTTAAAGCAACTAGGAAAGAAAATAGGCATGTATTATGTCTTTGATGAGTCTGTCATGAAGGGAACTCTAGGACAGAAAAAAGGAAAACAGCAGCTTCCTGTTTTGTTCCTGGAAGAGAACTGTGTGAATATGAATCACAGTGTCACAACAACTGTATGTCCCTAGCTCCCTCTAAGCACATCTCTGAGTCTTAGATGTTCCATTAGAGAAAATGTGTTTTGGTCTGTGAAGAGAAGAGTGCACCTGTGTGAGCTCCATCTGTTTCAATGATGATGCAGGCATGCTATTAAGATATTAGAAGCAAATGACAATGTTTTCCAGTCCTGATATGATTCTTATAGTTGCTACAGGGACACAGCAACTGGACAGAGAAGCAGCCAAGAGCCAGTCTATTTCAAAATCACTTACTCTTAAAGGTCCATGCAGATGTGCTCCGGAGGTATCTTTTAGGCAGGCAGCCATTCTCAGTGGTTTGATTTTGGTGTCTCTTCTCACCAATTCTGCTATACACAATTATCTTGTCTGTTAAGTCAAAACAGACTCAGGTGGAATTATGTAGCAATGGACAGAGACAAAATTATACAGGCAAGAAAGTGTGAAAACCACAAAAAAGAAAAAGTACAAGAATGCATATTACGGAAGCCAAAAATCATGACAAATATGATTGTCTCTGAAAGCATAACCCCCAAAATATGTTTTAAACATAGACCAAAATTATATTTTAAATCTTCAGTGAGTTATATATTGTGGTATATGCCTGGATTCCTAGATCTTGGGAAGCTCAAGCAGGAAGATGGTGGGTTCAAGGCAATCAAGGCCTAAATAGCAAGATCTTAACTGAAAGAATGAACGAAAAGGCAAAAGAAGAGGAGGAAAAGGAAGAGAAGGAGGTAAATAAATTACATGAAAAATATGAGAAATAAAGTTGTAGAAAGTTTAGATTCTTTTTTTTTTTTATTAACTTGAGTATTTCTTATATACATTTCGAGTGTTATTCCCTTTCCCGGTTTCCGGGCAAACATCCCCCTCCCCCCTCCCCTTCCTTATGGGTGTTCCCCTCCCAACCCTCCCCCCATTGCCGCCCTCCCCCCCCACTGAAGGTGTTAAGTGCTGAAGTACTTGCCTAGAACACAAGAGTGCCTGTGTTTGATCTCAAGAGTCCTCATACAAAACCCAGACATGCTAGTACACTTATAAGCTCAGCCCTGGGCAAGTGAAGATGGGTGGATCCCTTTGAGTCCTTCCTCAAGCAGCCTAGCCATGGACAGAAAATATCTCAGAAAACATCAGAGGTTGTCCTCTAGCCTGAACTTCTATCCACATGGATGCATGCACCCATACATATACTCAAATACACACACACACACACACACACACACACACACACACACACAAATAGAAAATAAAAAATAAATGCATAAAAATGTATTATTTTACTATCTCACATTTTAAAGCAAAAAGACCTTAAGCAAGGTATTTCTTTTTACCAGTGATGGAAGATAAATCTTTTACTCTGTTCATGTCTGAGTTTCAATAACTCAGTTTCGCTTAGTAGGAATCGCAGATGAAAGTCACTCTCTTGTTTGGCCCAGGTAATTTTGTTTTTTTCCACAAGAGCTCTGAACAGTTGGCATGGAAACCATGTGCCACTTTGTTGCAAGGAAGAGGAAGTTGTGGGTAGAGGAGTTCATATATGCTAATGAAAATAAACTCAAAGTGCACCCTTGACATCATCTGTGTTATATAAAGGGCATTTATTCAGGATTTAAAATGTCTGGCAATATGTCCTAGGTTTACAACTAGTAGAGTAATTGAACAGCTTTAGGGAAGGCCACCCATACATTCAGCTGCAGCAGTCATTGGACTTTCTCTTGTGTCCCTACTTAATGAAGCCATCTGCCAGAACACCTGTGTATCAGAACACACAATGGGGGCTTGAGTCAATTTCCAAGAAGTTGGTGTGTGCAGTGAAGGATGTGGTGTGAGCCAGGTCCCTATGATTCAAAGTTGACCAATATAGAGATGGGACTGATCAGGCCCCATCATTTTGTCTAGAGTGCTTGGCCATGCTAGCCCTGAAGGTTGTTTAGGACAGCTAGCAAGAAATATGTTAATGGCAACAGAGACAGGAGAGAAGACCAGGATATCATTGAGAAGACACTGATTATTTGCCAGGGTGGAGCCCATTCATATTTGGAGGGTTTCAAAAGACAGACATAGTCTTCAATGGGTTCATTCGACTCTAGTTTAAGATATGTCAATTTTGGAAGATGAAGATGTTGCATAGTTGGGAGAGTGTTTGCCTTTTATGTGCAAAACCCTGGGTTGATCCTTAGGACTATTTGACCTAGACATGGTGGCACACTCCTGTCATTTCAGGAGTCTGGAGGTAGAGGCAGGGGGATCATAGTTGACTACATAAAGAGTGAGACACAAACCTGAAATACATGAGATTGCCTCAAATAGGGGAAGAGGTATGTATGTTGGCAAGATTAATCAGTGTGCAAAGCACTTACTGACTGAATTAAGATCCCAAGGACTCACAAGAACCTAGACACTGTAGCATGTATATGTAATGTTAAGCACTTCTACCAAAAAATATTAAAGGCAGAGACAAGAGAATTCATGCAGCCTTTTAAACCAACTAGTCAGGCATAAGTAGAGGTAGTTAAGAGACCTTATCTTAGACAAGGTGCACAGCACCAATACCAGTGCTGTGTCATTTAAACTGATACTCCCACACATGAAAATGTGTAGGTACACACACACACACACACACACACACACACACACACGCATGGGAGAGAGAGAGAGAGAGAGAGAGAGAATCACACAAATGTATAAAGGGTAAGCAGGGCAAGCAAGATGATATTGTGATTTAAGTGTAAGCATCCTTCAGACACATCTATGCTAATAAACCATGATATCAGGACTAGTTCTGTATTTAACTCTGACATTTAAGCAGTTAATATTTGCCACCATATCCCACTGGGGAAGGCAGATATACTCATAGAAACCAGGGACACCATAACAACACTTAGAAAGGCCAAAACTCAGAAGGAAGAAATGAAGAGTATGAAATAAAGACCAGAGAGACACTGGTATGCATCATACAGAATTAAGATGCATCTGAGAGAGTTGGCCCCAACATGTTTTCATTCTAATTTGTTTTCTAAACATTATATGCACGAATACTTTCACTGCCTCATTTGTGTCAAACATGGAGGGGGTAGGGTGGCTATTTAAGAAAGTAAAGAACTTATCGATGATATTTTTAAAGTATTGTGTTGAATGCATCACTGCATTTTAATCTGGGACAGAGGGTGGAAAACGGCATCTGGTTAATCAGGGGTTCATAGATTATTCGGTGATACAGCTTAATGATGCTGAGATAAAATGAGGAATTGTGTATCTTCCCTGGAGCGGCATTATAAAGTATCCTGCCTGGTACTTAAAATTGATTGTGCATTATATTGGTTAAAGAGTAGCATTTGGAAAATAAAATTAAGGCTGATTTGCATTGTGGTAGAAATCCTTCCACATGCATTTAGTAAGAGGTTTTGTTTTGCTTTTTCCTTTAGAACACATTTAGAATTTGGATTCATTTCTACTTACTCAATGTCTTATTGAATGAATGAATGTGTGTGTGTCTCTGTGTGTCTGTGTGTGTGTGTGTTTGCATAGGTATGTGTGCTCGTGTGTGCTCACATGTGTGCATGATATACAAGTTGAAGTACCTACAGAAACCAAAAGAGAACAAGAAGGTCAGATCCACTGGATCTATGATTATGGTCTGTTGTAAGTCATGCATTATGGGGCTGAGAACTGAACTCAGATCCTCAGCAGAAACAGCAAATGCTCTCTATGCCCCCTCTAAGGTTTCACTAAAGAACTTAAAAAAACAAGAATATAACTTTTTCATGAGGAAAATGATTCACATGTTCCACATATTTCACTTAGTAATGTAAAACATGAATACTCTTTTTACTAGTTGAAGCACATGCGATAATTCAGAAAATGGAACAAAGTGATTCATTATTTAAATTTTTGGTTACTTTGTAATTTCTATGGCAGCATGTGTGTATGACACCTGTGTAGGAGCCTGCAGAGGCTGGAAGAGGATGTTGGATCCTCTTCAAGGGATTGGAAACACATGGGTGCTGGGGAAAGAGCCTGGGTCTTCTGCAAGAAGAACAAACATGTTTAGCTGCTGAGCTATTTACCCTCCTCAATCTCATTTTAGAAAAGGTGACTCAGTGTTTTATGTAACAGTATTGAAAAGCTCTGGTCACGCTGTGCTATTAAATTTTACAACGAGAATCACATGGCAGGAATTTCCCAAGCCTTCATTGGCATCTGTTGATTAAGTTTTAAAGTCTAAACTTTGTTATGCTATGTTTAATTTATGTGTACTTCCTCGACTTGCAGTCTATAGTAAATTCTTATTATTTAGGTCTGGGGAAAAATTTGTAAAATTATCAATAACTTCTAGGTAGTAGTATTGATTCATGTGAAAATAAACTGCTAAAGTAACACAGAGACTTATTAACTAAATAAATCATCATTGCCCATTCAAATATGATTGAAAGTTAACTACCGAGAAATTTTATTTTCTGGTGGGGTATTTGTGAAGATAGTAGGGGTTAAGGTAGCAATTACTGGGCTGGAGGGATGGCTTAGTGGTTAGGAGTGCTTGCTATGAATACATAGGCGAATGCCAGCAGCAAACCACTGAACTGAGAACAGGACCCCTGTTGAAGAAATCTTAGAAAGGACTGGAAGAGCTTGAAGGGGCTCGAGACCCCATATGAACAACAATGCCAACCAACCAGAGCTTCCAGGACTAAGCCACTACCCAAAGACTGTACATGGACTGACCCTGGGCTCCAACCTCATAGGTAGCAATGAATATCCTAGTAAGAGCACCAGTGGAAGGGGAAGCCCTTGGTCCTGCCAAGACTGAACCCCCAGTGAAGGTGATTGTTGGGGGAGGGCGGTAATCGGGGGAGGATGGGGAGGGGAACACCAATATAGAAGGGGCAGGGGGGTTAAGGGGATGTTGGCCCGGAAACCGGGAAAGGGAATAACAATCAAAGTGTAAATAAGAAATACTCAAGTTAATAAAGATAAAAGAGAGAGAGAGAGAGAGAGAGAGAGAGAGAGAGAGAGTTCTTGCTATGCTTGCAAAAGACTCAGGTTTGATTCTCGGTGCTCTACATTGCCATCTCACTATTGCCCAAAACTCCAGTTCAAGAGAATCCAAAATCAACTTCTCACCTCGGTGGATACCTGCATGCACATGCACACACACTCACAAAGATACACATACAAATAATTAAAGAGTAAATAAATCTTTTCAAAAAGAGATCGACTACTGAATTAGTTACTGTGAAACACACACATGCACACACACACATATATGTGTATATATATATATATATTATATATGACAGAGCCAAGATCTTCTTTAATTTATAGTATATTACATTATCTCTGGAAAGGGACTCAGGGGAGTTTTGGTTTTAACGTTTAAATCATCCAAGTGAGACATATATTGATGCTGCTGAATTGGTTTTGCAAGTTAGTCTCAGAGATGAAAATACTAAGGAAGTTTGTAGATTTTTCTTTTCAAGTTTTTAGTTACTTAATGTAAATGATCAATTGACTCCTTTAGGCACAATTAATCTTCTCTTCTCTCCTTTCCCTTACTTGCCCACTCTCTAGGAAGATTTACATTTTAAAAGGCCAGGCAAATACTACAGAGACAGTGGCTGTATATCAAGGACCTGGTTGTAAATCTAAAGATAATCATCTAGAAAGATCGGTTATAAAATGGACATTTTGGGCTGAGTGTCAAAGATTTAATAAATTAAGTTTTGTCAGGCAGAAGAAGGGATGGAGTTTCAAAGTGGCTCAGAGTTGGAAAGCAGGCATCAAGAGAATTATCTACCAAATGGCCAGACATCAGCTAAAGATACTTCAATGAATAGAAGATCTGAAAAAATGAATGCCGTAGAAAGGACCTTAGAATTATTATGTAAAAAAATAATAATAAGCCAATGCTTCTGTGCTAATGAGACACAAACCAAATGTTTACCTTTTGTGGTGGAAACTTGCTCTCATGTTAGTCTTTCTGTTCCAGACAAATGGTTGAGTTCTAGGACATAAGACCCTTTCAGACTGGGCACTACATTTGTATATCCGATTATACACACATCATTATCGAATAGCTGTGTTTTACATTGTAGTGGTTTTGCCTCTAATATCACCACAAGATACATAGAAGTAGATAAGTTTATTGAGTTCCAGGCTACAAAGTAAGAACCTGTCTTGAAAAGGAAAAATAAAACTATTTAAAACACAACAAGGATTTAAGTGTTCCTGAACCTTGTGTGTTAGAGACTTGGGCTACAGAATGAACTCTTGGGCAGTGACTGAACTCAGTAGAGGAGGGGACTGTGGAGGCCTCTACGTTACTGGAGGATGGCTGTGTCTTCTTCCTCTCTCCCTTTTCCTCATTTTCATCCTGGCTGATTTTTTTGGTCTGGCAAAATATCTGACAAGAAGCTTTGGAAAGAAAAGGTGTACTTTCGCTCATGGTTTCGCACAGTCCATCATGCTCCAGAAGCCATGGCAGCAGGAGTGTAGGATGTCTGGGTGCATTGTAACTGAAGTCAGTTTGCAGGGAATAGTACTCTGCTCACTTTGCCTGTTTTTATGCACCCCGTGACCCCAACAAACAGAAAAGTAGATCCACATTCTGATGTGCTTTTCCACATCCTCTCACTCAATCTAGAAATTTCCTCATAGCCAAAACCAGATGAGTGCCTCCTAAGCCATTTAAAGTCTTACTGAATTGACTGTAACATTAACTACATATCGTATCACTATTCTCTGCTTTGCACTCCGCTCCCTGATGTACTGATCTGCTACAGACACAAAGTCTGTGATTTTATTCAGTTGTGGCCTAAAACTGACAAGACTGCGACCCAAAATAAACTCTGTCTGGTTGTATCTTAGTTATCTTGGGTGACCACTGTAGCAAAAGCAAGCTGGCCAAGATACAATGTAAGTATGTGCTATTTCTGAGAAAGTGGTTAGGAAGATCTTCCAGGTACAAGGTCATTTCCCAGAGACCTCCTGGAAGGAAAGAAATGAACCATGTCTATTTGTACAGAGATATATACTGTTGGCTAAGGAGAGGGAAGGAATAATTCAAAGTTCCCATGTAAGGACAGCAAATGGACACTGAGGTGAAAGGCTGTAAGCAGGAGCAGTGATGGGAGATAGCTTCTAAGAGCTGGAAAGCACATATGGCAAGGTGGGTGGTACTGTTTAAGAAATAGTGTCCGACCCCCGTTGAAGGAATCAGAGAAAGAACTGGAAGAGCTTGAAGGGGCTCGAGACCCCAAAAGTACAACAATGCCAAGCAACCAGAGCTTCCAGGGACTAAGCCACTACCTAAAGACTATACATGGACTGACCCTAGACTCTGACCTCATAGGTAGCAATGAATATCCTAGTAAGAGCACCAGTGGAAGGGGAAGCCCTGGGTCCTGCTAAGACTGAACCCCCAGTGGACTAGACTGTGGGGGGGAGGGTGGCAATGGGGGGAGGGTTTGGAGGGGAACACCCATAAGGAAGGGGAGGGGGGAGGGGGATGTTTGCCCGGATACCGGGAAAGGGAATAACACTCGAAATGTATATAAGAAAACTCAAGTTAATAAAAGAAAAAAGAAAAAAGAAATAGTGTCCGAGATATGGACCTTCTTTACTCTCAAACAAGAGTCTAGTAAACAGTGTGTACTGTGTGTTTGTGTGTGTGTAGGTATGTTTGGATATGTGTTGTGGTTTTGTATGTATGCATTTGTGTGTGTGTGTGTGTGTGTGTGTGTGTGTGTGCGTGCATGTGTGTATGTCTAGGTGTCTGTGTGTGTTGAGGATGTGTGGCTTGTGGAGTTCAAGGGTTGATGCTGCCTCTCATCTGCAGTCACTCTCCACCTTACGTATTGAGACATGTTACCTCACTGAACAGGTAATTCCCTTATTTGCCCAATGCTAGTTTGCCATCAAGCTCTGGGAATCCTCCTCTTCCTGCCTCTCAGAGCTGGGTTGCAGAAACTTCCAGGCCACCTCTCCTGGCTTTGGACAGATGTTGGGGATCTGAAGTTGTGTTTCATTTTGGTGGAGTAAGCCCTTTACACCTCGAACCATCTTCCCAGCTCAACTGCATAGTTTTAAAAGAAGAATGATGGAATATGGCTTCTCGTATAAATAGCTGAGCTTGTCACCTTGGTTCGATTTGAGAGGGAAGCAAAACAGTAGAAGAGGACAACAAACTTTGTACCCTAATCCAGACAAAAGACACAAACTGCTTGGAAAAATCTTCCAGCACCAGAAGTAGTGAGATGTCAAGATGTATTTTAAAGTGAGAGTCAACAAAGATTACATGTGGTCAAGAGTGAGGACGGAAGGACAGAAAGAGGTAGCCATGACCGGCCTTTTTCTGCAACAGTTAATTTTTAAGATGTAGGTGCCATTTACAGTACTAATGTAGATGGCGGGGTGGGGATAAGTCAGGAGATACTTTGGGGCCCATTATCATCTTGAGATGTCCATTAAACATTAAGAGATAGACCAAAAAATATAAATTATTTATTTTGGAGGTTAAAGAATGGATGAAATAGCAAACTACAATAAAATTATCAGATGGCTGAGTCTACAAATGACTCATGGTTTAAGAGCACTTACTTTTCTTCCAAAAAACTCATGATCTGCTCCAAGCACCATGCATGGAGGGTCACAACTGTCTGTAACTCCAGATCAAGAGTGTCTGACACCATCTTTTGGCCTCCTTGTGAGCCTGTACAAACGTGCATACACAGAAACACAGACAAACACACATACGCACAAATAAAATTATTATCAGATGCTGTTAAATATACATTGTAGTTCATTATGTTCCCCCGAGGAGTCTAACTTTTCACCAGGGATGAACATGATCAAGTTAGGGCAAGAAAACAGGGATGCTTGGTGAATTCTTTGGCTATAGCTTGAAGAGATGATTTGCAAGCACTTTGCCATCTAGGCATTATAAAGATGGCTATCAGTGCCTTAGCGTGGGAACTTATATGGAATTCTTCATTGATATTTAATAACTCCTTCCCCAGATAAAAATTGCCAACTGATAAAATGCTGAGAAGGTCCTGCCAGCTTCGTTTTGGAGCATTCTCAACCCCAACCCATGCAAAAGTTGAGAAGGAAGGGAAAAGCTGTTCATATACTGAACACCCTATGTCCTTGCTGCTCTGCTTAATTAATAAACCTCAAGATAGCTTCCTATGAGGAGGTATCCTAATTTACAAGGAGAAAGTAAAAATAAGGTAAGATGAGGAATGTAGTTCAGTTAATACAGTGCTTATTTCACAAGCAGAAGGAACTGAGTTGGAGTTCCAGAACCAACCAATATTAAAATAACAACAAAACAAAAAGGTTGTCATGCTGGTGTATCCTTACAGGCTCAGCACCAGGTTTATAGAGTCAGGTTGATCCTTGGGAGTCACTTCCCAGCCTGAATAGCCTCCTTGATGAATCTCAGGCCAGTGAGAGACCCCCATTCAAAAAGGATATCCCATATAACAAAAAAAAGATGAGAAGAATGATAGTCATTTTCCTCTGGTCACCACTCATGTGCATTTATACTCTTGTGCACATAGCCACCCCAACCCTCAATGCATAATTAAAAATAAAACAGAATCTTAAGCAATATGAAGTTTAGAGACATGCAAGTTTAGGATTGGAAGTTCCATGAAGCTATGGTTTGTGATAGCATGCCTGCTCTCTTCTTTTGTTCATCTTTTCTAACCTAAATGACTCACAGATATCGAGGACATATGTTATAGAGTCAGATGTCAATGCTCCGTCTCTCCTTTAAAGGCTGAGTTCCTCACCCCTATTTAATATTTATCAACTGCCTACAATCTCAGGCTTTGTAAAAAAATCATTCACTTCTTTTTTCAGTGATCAGTTAATCAAAGTCAGTTGCACAGGGATGGTGCAAAAATAGGCGAAGGCTAGATTCCAGAACTCCAGAACCATCTACTTGTCAGAGCTCAAGGTTCTAATCTGGCACGAAGTCAGAGGCTGAGAACAAATAGTATGCATCGTAACCTTAGCCCTAGGGGTCAGCTCCCAGAAGGAAGCTCAGAAGGAAGCCAGGGGTCTAGTATAACTAGAGGCAGAACAATCCCAGAAATTCATTCTGAAAATTCAAAAGAGGCTGTTGTTGTTATATATATTTAATAACTCTATTCATGTTATGAGCTGACCAGCCCCACAGTAATCAAGACAAAGTCTTATTGACTCATTTAATCAGATTTAGCACCATTACTAGGTGATTACTCTGGTATTATAAAACTATCAGACTGGTTCATTCCTATCTGTGTTTGCCAATTTACTTGCTGTTTGAGGCTTGCCTGGGCTCTTCTGCTCCATCAGCCTGTCATTAGGGTGGACTTCTCCAGGTCAGGTGCTTATGGCCCATCCCCTCTGATGGTGGCCTCCTGCTCTCTCCATCTCCTCTTTTCTTCTCCCAGCTTTGAGAACCCTACCTGCAACCCTCAGCCCAGAGTAGGAGCCCACATACATCTCTTCTCCCCAATAACTGGCTATCAGCCACTTTTACTTAGCCAGTCAAAGGAGATTTCTGACCAAAGTTTATAGAGCATCATTTGGTGTAGATGAGAGTGTGTTCTGCTGGACTGCCACCAGATCCTGAGGGCCAGTATTTAGCATTGGAATTCACAGGAGCACCAGACCAACCCCCAAGAGGAGAGGAGGTTCCTTGCTGATACAAAATATTTAAATTGAATATCAGGGGTAGATATGGTGAGATCTAGAATGTTTTCAGAAGATCATTGGTACTCCATGTCTTTGACGTTTTAGGTTTCTGGAAACGTCTCAGCAGTCTCTATTGATCTCTCTGACTAAATAAGGAAAGGAAATCACTGTTCTCTGGGGATATTCACTGACACACTAAGGAATTTAAGAAACTACTGTTCTTTGAACTTGAGCTTTGAACTTGAATTTCCTTAAACGAAGTGTCATTTGACAACCATGTGCTTGTGGTTGAGCAATATTTCAATCATATGTCAGGATTTCTGAAGATAACAAGTTTTGATCTTCCTGCTCTGCTCACCTTGTGGAGAGTGACTTTCCTCAGTCTGTGTCCACATCAGATCGTATCATGACAGCAGCAGAGGTATATGGTACTGAAAATTTGTATGGAGTGGCCCTTGATAAAAGGGAGAAACAAGACAAGGGAGGGTACATCATTACCACCTACTCATATCTGTTGGGAAAAATGACCCTTGGTGTTTTCAGAAACTTGAAGCAAAGACTAAGAATACCTATAGACTGCTAGAAATTATGATTTATTATTGTAATTATTATAACAACAGTAACATCAATCTCCAAACTAAGGAGATTTTTATCATAACATGCAATGTTTGGCAAAACAAAACCGACCCATAAGCTTGGGAAAAATATAAAATATGAGGAGAAAATGGCTGAAAAATTGGGGTGATCAGAGGACAAGTCCTTTATGTTGATGTAGGATAAGTCCCACAAGGCTGTGAATTCTAACAGATGCAGGTTTTGACATGGAAAACATAAGAAATCTAAAACAAGCCTGACTTTCAATGTGCCAAAGACATTGATGAAGCATCAGACTTGATCCTGCTATATTTAAGCAGAACTTAATCGTGTACATGTGGAATCATTTGTATGATTTAAAGACACAAACATGGGTGGCTTTGTGGTGTGGGATAGGCACACCTTGTAGAAGCAAACTTGCCTGACACATATTGTTCAGCAAGGAGGAAGGAAAGCAATGCTAATAGTCAGCCTCTACCAAAGGCTGTTTTTCAACAATGACATTTTCATATATATTTTAGGAGTAGTCTCTTTTTTATAGCCTGGTCCCAAGTAGCCCAGAAAACACGGTACTTCAAGTGAAATCCTTGACTTTGTAATGTACCAGAGGATCTTGATGGCTATAGATAGGGTTTTTTTTTCTTTACCACATTTAAGAAAGTGAAACTTTGTGTGTGTGTGTGTGTGTATGTGTATGTGTGTGTGTGTGTGTATGTTCATGTTTGCATATGTGTATGTGGATATCAGTTTACCTGTATATAGAGATGATAGTGGACACCATGAGGTAACAGCAAAGGAATTATTAAGCATTTCCTTGTGATAAAAATGTAATGATTTGAGTACAAAATAATACCCAGTTAGACAAACAAGTAGATGGATAAATGGATAGGGATCTGATATGTAGATAAATAAATATAGTATATTAAATAGCTGAATAACTAGAAGATATGAAGATAGTTTACAGATAACAGCTAGTTACATTAAAGATATTAGATTGAGAGAGAGAGATACATACATACCTTCCTTCATATATAGATACATACATACATACATATATACATACATACATGGACAGACAGATGACAGACAGATAAATGCATACATAATAGATGCAAAGGAGGATAAACAGTTAATAGACAAACAGTTAGCTAATAGGTAATTGAATGACAGATTGGTAAGATAGGTGATAGATAATACATAGATGATTCATTCATAATATGTAAAGAAGTAGATAGATGATGAGTAGACAATAGAAAGTAAGATAAGATATATAAATGACATAAAGATAATATATGATGGTTAAAATGCATAGATAATAATTATTTCTGCAAATTTATTTATGTTATATTTATTGTTCATATAGAATACCAGACACAACAACTTGATGCTTTTCAACTAAACAGAATAGTGAGCTAACACAAACATTCAGGGTTTTGGTTACAACATCTTATTTAGCAAAGTACATGAGATATTTAACACCTTATTATAAAATGCATTTTATACTCAAATGATTCATCTCAACTATAGTTTAGTTCAGGTCTTCTCATCATGTTTAGAGCAGGCTGGACTCATCTGTAATTGTTCATGGTGTGGGTGTTGTAAGTTTAATTTCCACTTCTAACATTTTTAAGTTATGGTAAACTTGTTGGCATTCAACCTTACTATAAATTGGGAAAATCTAAAGAGAGAAAGGAAAAGAAAAGAGTACGAGATGAAGAGAAGAAAGAAAAGGGATTCCTAATAGTATATAGTTAGGCAAGATCTGAGACGATGAATGTGAGAACCTAATAAAGTAGGAATAATAAATTAATAGAAATGAAGAAAACAACATGAAATGAAGAAACAAAAAAAACTAACAAAGTGTCACTTCTTGGCTCACATGGATGCATAAAAAATGAGTTGATGTCTTCCTTTCCATAGGATTAAGAACTCATCCAACCTAGGAGGAACTTTCAGGTATTCTAGCAAAAAAGAAAGAAAAGTTTGTACCTTACAAGGCTCTTGCTTAAAGAATGACTATCTATTTATTCATCTGTCTGTCTGTCTGTCTGTCTGTCTGTCTATCATCTATGTATCATCGATGTTATATAAAAGATATATATCTTATATCTTATGCATAATATATATAACATAAATAGACATCATATATGTTATATATAATATCTACTTTTTAATGAAACTTTTCTGTTTTTTTCTAGATTTTTTTCTACAATTTTCAGATTATCATAGGCAATTTTAAGAAAAAAAACTTTGTTCAGTCATGTTTATAGAATTCTATACTTTAATAGTTCATTATTAAAGTTTTAAAAGGAAAAAAAAGAAACAAAAAGACCATCTCAAGACAGACTGAGTCAGACAGAAAACTGAGTGGAGCAATGGTAAAAGCCAACTAAATGTTGGGAAAAATAAAATCCTTATTCCTGCATTCTAACTCCTCCCATCAGTCACTTTATGCTGAGGATGAGGGAAAGCCCAAGAAGACACACTCAAGATAAAACTCACTGGCATTAGGGCTAGTGAGCTAACTCAGCAGGTAAAAGCTTTTTGCCACCAAGTTTTATGACCGAAGTTTCTCCTCTAGATTCACATAATGGAAGAATAGCATTAACTCCCCAAAGGGGTCTTCTGACCTCTCTGCATGCACTTTGCATCCCCATGTATACAGCACCGACAGTCTTTGGCACATGAATCCATAAACACACACGTGCGTGCACACACACAAACACACACACACACACGCACACAGGCACACACACACACACGCACACACGCACACTGCATAAATGTAATTAAACATATTGTAAGACATATAAAATAGTTACTGCACTAGTATTCTTAGAGTATGTTATTTTCCAGAAGAAGTTTGAATATTTTGTTTATGCCTTATAGCATATTTTCTCCTTTAAATGCACTACTAAATAAATTTCTTCATAGAATAATTTATACTGAAAATCGTGCCCATATATGTAAAATGTAGACAGTTGTATTCTATCTCCTGATTAGGACATGGTGAAAAATCTATTCCACACTGACTTTCAATATGGAGAAAATCCTAAAAGTAATATTGGAGGAAAATCAAAATAAAACAAACAAAATCTCACCAAGTTTTCTGATCATAGATTGGGCATTCCTCTGCCTGATATTAAGAAACGAAGAGGCCATCTCAAGACAGGCTGAGTCAAGCGAAAGGTGATATAACATACAGTGTATGAAATCTATGGATTTGATAGATAATTATATATTGCTTACAACTTTTAACAAGGCAATGCATCAGTAAGTGTGTAAGCAGTAGGATTACAAGCGCTAGCTAGGCAACCTTGGGCACGTTTTTTCCCCAGGTTTTGGCATTCTGACTTTAAATGGAAGCAGGGATCTTCCTTCAAGAGTTATTGCATGGCAAAGCATTAGATAGTGCCTGCTTCACATTAAGCACTCAATAAATGTGAACCATTATTGTTTTCACTATTATTATTATTCACAGGAAAAATTCAAAACATGAAAATGGACTCAGTAGGCTGGTGGAGTGGAAAGAATTGTTTAACGGTTGCATAGTAGCTAATGGCACGAGATACTAAATGGCATGCGAGAAATGCGTAAGTAGAAATCAAGTGCCCTGGGAGTGGAAAGCAGAAAACATTTTACAGAAGTAGGGCTCAGGTAGCTTCTCAGAGGAATCAGAATGAACTAGAGAATGTCTCTAGATGGAGAGAATATGCATCTGAGCGAACATCTTCAGAGACGATAAAATGAGATTGTAGCATTTCCTGGCCAATCAGAGGGATCCTTCCGAGGGAAGATACCGTACTGCGACACAGCACTATGAGGTCAGGCGGTGCCAAGGCAGCTGCTTAGGTGAAGGCGCCTTGGCCATATGAAAAGGAGACATGTTTTTAATAAGGAAGAACTTGTCTGAATAGCATGTTACATACCCATTTATGGCTGGGAAATTGTAGACGATGGAGTCCAGCCCCCTCAAAGACAAATAAACTAGTTTATAGGGGCCAAAAGCATGGCCGCCTGAAAGTACAGAAGCTGCCCATGGAGATATTACTGTTCTGGATGACACAGTGTGTGTTATTCTGTTATCTGTAAGAGGAGGTTAAGACTGGGGCCCCTTGATTTTTTCCAAGGTAAACCTGGAATTGAACGAATAGATATATCTGTCTGAAATAAACTTTCCATTGATAAGATAGAGCTCAAACTGCAATCTATGCCACTGGTGTTGAACCCCGGCTGCATCTATATTGTTTTAACAGTAGGTAAATGAGTTAATGGCCTTGAGTTGACGACCCACAGCAAATAAAACAACAGCCTGTGTTGGTGTTTACTAACTCTGAAGATGTCTCAAAGCAAGGCTGACATCCGGCTTTCAATACCGTAAACACATCTTGAAAAGGCAGGAGCAGTTTTATAGCTGTACATTTGCTGCAGAGAGAGTGTGACCCTGAAGAGCTGGTGTCTCAGCCTCACTTTAAAACAGCACAGAAAGCCTGTTCTCAGAGTAATCACTGTCTTTTACTTTATATTCTTTAATAGCTGCCTTTTATTGAGTGCTTAGTAAGAGCCAGGAACTCGATTAAGCACTTTTAAAACTTTTATTTTAAAACAAAATACAAGTATAGGCATTCAGGTGCACGCGCACACTCGCAAACACACACACACACACACACACACACACACACATACGCATTCACATTTACCACTTACACCAAAAGTACAAGGCAAAAGCTGTTTTTATCTCTGACCCTCAACATACACACACATACACACACACACACACACACACACACACGCACTCATGTTTACCACATACACCAACAGTACAAAGCAAAAGTGTTTATCTCTGACTCTCAAGACACACACACACACACACACACATACACATACACACACATGCACTCATATTTACCACATACACCAACAGTACAAAGCAAAAGTGTTTATCTCTGACCCTCAAAACACACACACACACACACACACACACACACACACACACACGTCAAAGTATAAATATGTCTGGCCTCCTAGAGACCTAACCACATGCTCTGACTATTCTTACAAAACTAGTTACTGACCTGAGCTCACTAATGATCATTTTTTTATGGCTTATATTTAAATGTACAAGGTGGAGCACTATAACTGTGTTATCAGTTTTCAAATCAAAATGTCTTTTAGCTATAATATGGTCAATCAGTTATCTCTCACCTCAAAATAAACTGCTCTTCCTTCCTTTACATGAGTCTATAATAATCTTGGGGGTTTTTTTGTTTGTTTGTTTTTTGTTTTTGTTTTATTTTTTGGTTTTGTTTTGTTTTGTTTTGTCTTTGTCTTTGGGAGTCTGCCCTAGAATGGCTCGATTGTTTCTACAGTCCTGGTGCCCATCTAGTTACTCATCTCTGTTTTTGTAGACGGTCAGGAGAACTCTCTATTAGACTCATCTTGGGTCATTTGGCAGCACTATAAATAATCTGTACTTCCTTTCCTGAGAACCATATTGACAATTAGTACATGGACCAAATATCTTATCAGATATTTCACAGTGATACTACCTTATTTTCAAATTAATTATTTGTATATATTGCGTTGAGTAATTTTGCATCTTGGAGATGCTTCCTGTCATTTATGTTGTGGTTGCTAAGTGTCTCAATCTCTCCCCCCCCCAAAAAAAATCAGATTCAATGCTTTATACTGTTCTTTAGCTGATACTTCCGCTAGTAATAAAATGACTCTACATTTCAGAAGAAAATCAGTTAGCATTATAACATGTCTGATGGACAACACACCTATGGCACTTATTGAAAACTAGATCTCTCTCTTTGCTTAGACAGAGCCTTGTCAAGGTCAGTTTTGTTTCTTCTCTGGCTGATATAGTTCTTATCCTCAGTCTGAATTCCATACTTTATTCAGAAGCCTGGATGTCTTTTATTACCCCAATCTTTGCACAAGACCTGATCATTTCTCCTAAGTTTGCCAGATGTACATATTAAAACTACAAATTCAGTTGAAACTGCATATTAGCAAACCTGAGATATTCTTGTAGTAAAAATGCACATGTACTGATTATTTGTAAGTCAAATTTAGTTAGAAACCACAGGTTGTTTTTATCAGCTAATTACTGCTGGAGAGGCGTGGTCTCTAATTGTGTAAGTCCACGTCCTCTGAGAAATGGGTACAAGTAGCTATACAGGAGAGATGTTCGTAACTGCCTCCTTGGGGGGAAATGTTCCACACTGGATCAACATTTGAAGACTTGTTGATGCTGTTTGAGAGGTTATGAAACTAATGGAAGATGGATCTAGCTGAAGAACATCTGTTCCTGGGGATGGGTTTTCCTGATTATAGCCAGCTCTCCTTCCTGTTTTCCAGGCTGGCCTCCCTCCACCATTGCCACACCTCCCCTTTCATGATGGAGTCTATCCCTCACGAAGTATAAGTCAAAAGAAGCACTTCATTCCTCAGAGTTTCTTTTGCTTATGGTATTTTATCACAGCAACAGAAACAATACTAATATTATGCCTTAGAGGGAAAGAGGAAGGGAATTTTTCCGTGCTTTTTAAGGGAAACTTTTTGATTGGAATCTTCTTTCTTGGTAGATTGAGAAATGTGAAATGTTTTGTTTCATTCTTTTAATTGTGTCTATGAGTATGTGTTTGCTCCGCTATGGGAAGTGCTAATGTTCACAAAGGTCAGAAGAGGGTAGCAGATTCCTGGAACTAGAATTACAGATGGTTATGTGCAGCCCTAATATGGAGGTTGGAAACCAAATTCTGGTTTTCTGCAACAGGGACAAGTGCTCTTAACCACTGAGCCACTTCCAGACGCTGTGGTGAACTTGATTTTTAAGGCTTTAGTCAATGGGGAATGAGAGTGTCACATAATTAGTTATAAACTAAAATTACATATCACACTTGCTTGATATTTTTACTTGTGGTGATTTTGTCATTGTAAGAGTTTTAAATTTTATTCTTAGGTTCCTTAAAGGACACTCATTAGGGCGGTATTTCCTGAGTGGTAAGAGTCTTTATAACCTGTGTGTTTGACACTCAGTATTACCATAGAGAACTTTTCCTCCACCTTATCTGTCCTCGAATTTCTTAAATATACTACTTTATCTCCTCTCTTTAGAGAGAAGTGCTGTTCCAAAGCAAAAAAAAAAAAAAACAATCTAATATGAATTAATTTTATAGCCAACTACTTTAGCTACATACTAAAGAATTACTTTTGGTTTCTTTAAAGTATTAACCTTTACTTATTCCACCCAAACATTCAGGAATACAAAGTAACTTTTCAAAAAGATTATAGTTTAAATATCTTAAATGATAGCAGAGAATAGCCTTGTTGGAGCACCAGTGGAAGGGGAAGCCCTTGGTCCTGCCAAGGTTGGACTCCCAGTGCAGGGGAATATGGGGAGGAACCATAAGGGGAATGGATGGGGGGAATACCCATATGGGGGAGGGGGAGTGGATGGGGGCTTATGGACAGGAAACTGGGAAAGAGAATAACATTTGAAATGTAAGTAAAGAAATATATCTAATAAAAAATGATAGGATTTCTTTCTAAGTTGTATATATTTTCCTACTTGATGTTCATCTAGTGAGGAAGTCTTCTCAATTGTATGCTTAACGGTCTTTGATCTTCACATTTTGTTGTCTCTGGTAACCTCTTTCTTCCTCCCTCTCTTCATCTTTCTTTCTTCCTTCCTTTCTTTCTTTCTTTCTTTCTTTCTTTCTTTCTTTCTTTCTTTCTTTCTTTCTTTTCTTTCTTCCTTCCTTCCTTCCTTTCTCTCTTTCTTTCTTTCATATAACTATATTATATATTTAAATTACTTATTTTATAATATACATATTTATAGTGTGTGTGTGTGTGTGTGTGTGTGTGTGTGTGTGTGTGTGTGTATGCATGCATGTGCATTTGCCACAATGAGTGTGAAGGTTATAGGAGGTCTTGGATAAGTCAGCTCTCTGCTTCCTCATATGGTACCTGGGTATTGAACCCAGGTCATCAAGTGTTTTTACCTACTGACCTATGTCACCAGTTTTTCTCTTATTTTGTTTTTAAAATCAATTTTTACACGGCATTTGACCTAGATGTTATTATGTTTCCTTGAATTTGTATATAAATAAAAGTTTTTCCCAACTGCAAATTGAGCCTTTTTTATATACAAATTCAGTATATCTACAATGGGTTGCTGTTTCACTTTCCAGATCACTTTTTCTTTGCACGGGTTTGATACCTACTCAGCAGCCACATAAAAGTCATGCACAGGGTGTTGTGTTTGTAAACCCAACAATGGGGGAAGTAAAGACAGGTAGACCCCTGAAGCTCTCTGGTCAAAATCTTGCAGAATCGGGGCACTTCAGGTCTCAGTGTCACAAGAGGTAGGGAGGGAAATAATTGAGGAAGACACCTAGTGTCCACTTCTTATCTCCATACGCAGATGTACTGGCATCCACATGCACATATGCAAACAGACCACACACACACACACACACACACACACACACACACACACACACACACACGAGTGCGTATGGGCACCTACACAATCAAGTACCGTTTAGTGTGATGAGAGGAATAGATAGGTCAGTATATCTGTATGGATCGCATGGCATTCATTAAAATACAGTAAACTGAATATTATTCTATACCAACCCTGATGTATAGATCCACATTGCTTGCAATCTTGTCCATTTTCTGGAAAATAGGATAAAATACTTGAGATTTTTGAGTCTGAAACAAAGACCACTGTTATTCATGGTAGCTCAAAGAACGTGCATCAACATATGTGAACTGGTTTTCCTTATTGTCAAGTTCCAAGGAAGGAAAGCTCTGTCAGGCAGATGACTGCTCACAATCTGGGTCATGTACCTAGAGAGCTTTGCACCACAGGAACCCAAAATTTATACCAAGGAGAGGTGTGACTCTTCCTCTCAAAAGTTTAGTGGACCAATATCCATTAAAATATTTTAGGGTTGGCAATATTCTGGTGAACGTGGAATACTGGAATGTAAAAGATGAACAGAAAATTGTCTTCCATAGTGCCTTTTGTCTTATTACTGTAATGCCCACAATGAAACTTTGTTTTATTGGGTTTTCAGTGCTGAGTATTTGGGTTTCTCTCAGAATATTTTGAAATTGTCAGGTCAACTGACATCTCCACTTCTATGATAAAATACAGTGCAGCCAAAAGTGGGCTATGTCTTTACCCAGTTAAGAAAAGTTCCTCCTTCAGGGGGCAATGTGACATAGACAATCCCTACTTGAGAATACCTTTCACTTTGAGTCTACATTGTATCAAGTTGAAAAATACTGTAGCTATTCCATACACTCGCGGGGACTTTTCAATAACAAACAAAACTAAATATAAAATTTCTCAGCCCTTTAGGAGTTTAATATTGAGATAGTGGGGAAAATCTTTTCTCAAGGACATGTCTCCCTCTACTTAGCATGGGTAACAGTTAGGCTCCAATGCAGTACTGCGTACTAAAATCAAACAAGAACAAAATAACCACCACAAAGCCTTGAACCTAGAACAGTTTGAGCAATTTGTTTTCCTCTAATAATTATAATTTAGTACACTTGATAAGATTCTATTACCATATTCAAGGTGTTGAATATGTTTGTCCAGAATAAAGGTATGAGGTATGGAGTAAACTATGTACTATAGGAATAGTAAAGAAAGTTCTAGTGGGAACTTTCACTCTTTGGGAAGATGGAATAGTGCATACTCTGCTTCTCCCTGGGGAAGGGAGAAGACCAGCAAAAAGGACTGTTCATCCACCTTAGCAAGCTCTCCATGTCCTATCAGTGAAGATGAAACCCTATAAGTAACTGAGGAGTCAATTGAAGAGCCTTTCTCTAGTGGTTGGTTTTTATGAACTGTGTTATTTGTTACAGATTCTCTCCAATTCCTCCTCTGATGCTTATTATCAAGTTATATATAACAAATGATAAAATATTACAAGAATTGCTAAGCTTTGAAATTAATTGGGACTGTCCACTACAAAATTGCCTGCAGGGGAATGAGAAGGTTATAAGCAGAACTGAAAATTGCAAACTTAAACTTATGCATATCTACATCATATATTTAATGTCAGGAACAATGTTTTGGAACTAACTAATAGGGTTGTTATATTTTTTAAATCTTTATAATGGCATTAATAAAAATGTGAGACTTGAGACATCCTACCAACTTCAGTATATTTACACTTGGGGTCCCCCTTTATCTTAAACCTCCATTTAGCTTATTTTCATCTTCCTTTTTCTTTCTTCTTTCTTTGACTGGAATAAGGCAATGTGACATTCAGTAGATATTTATATTTATAAATTTAGCTAGGAAATTAGCAATGTAAAATATTTCCCTATTATCCTAAATTGATACAGACAGGTGGACGATAGTTAAGCATGAACACAGGTAGGTAGATAAATGATCAGTAATAGACAAATAGATAAATAGATGTGGATAGGCGAATAGATAAATTATAGATGGGGAATGGATAGATAGATAGATATAGAGCAATAGATGGTAGACTATTTTAGAAAGAGAAATAGAGGATGAACAAATTTTAGAGACATATATAAATAATGGACAAATAGTTGATAAGCAGATAGATATAGAGGTAGATGGCTAGACAGATGGATGATACATAGATAACATAGATAAAGCAGAAGGTGATAGTTATATGATAGATAGATAGATAGATAGTTAGATAGATAGGCAGACAGATAGACAGATGATAAATACACAGAAAGATGGAGATAAATGTAGGGAGAGATCAATAACAACAGCAAGTCACTAACCAAGATTCATAGATTAAGTAAAATTGAACATGACAGCAATGGGACATGAATTTTAATGAGCTTGATTACAATAAAAAAGGATGTCCTAATGTTATAATTTTCTCTGTCTAAACAAATAACTTTGTGTGCTAAAATACTTTTACAAACATGGCCATGGTCATCAATTTTCTTTGTAGTCTTCCTCTTGGTTTCTGGAGGAAGAGTCATCTGGTTGTGTGAATCCATTTATAAATCTTTAGTAATAAACTGAGCATGGTAAGTGTACAGAAAATAGAAATCCTCTTTGCGGACAAACATGCAATCAAGATCATGATCATGTATAGTTCTCTCAACCAGTAAATTCCCCTAAGTGATCATGGAGTTTCTGTTCCTGTTGTCTTGATAAAATGCTCTGGCAAAAGAAAATAGGGGAGGAAGGATCTGTGTTAGCATAAGGTTCCAGGTAGAGTCAGCATGGGGGCGAGGGGTCCATGTTGTGTGGGACTTGCAGCAACTGTTAACAGTAAGGAAAGAGAGAAAGATAACACAGCTCCTGGACTTACTTCCTCCTTTTCTATTTAGTCTAGGATCCCAACTCAATGAAAGGTGCCAGTCATATTTAAAATGCTTCTCCCCACCTTGATTATTGAACTGAAGACAATCCCCCACAGGTATGCATAGAGAACAACCGCTAAGAAGATTCTAGATTCTGTCCAGTTGACAATGAACACAAAATTTTATTCATAGGCAATGTGTTTCATGCTGTCTTGTGAATTATATAAAATCAGGTGTCAGGTTAACAGATCAAAATGTCTGACTGTAAAGAAAAGACTGTATATAGTTCCCAAGGTCAAACAAAAGATAAATTTGAATCTCCTGAAAATCTTGTTTAGGGAAATGAGAAATAGTAGGTTCCAAGATAAGTAGTAATAATAATAATAAATGAATCCATCAAAAGAAAACTTGTTATCTGGAAAGGACAAATGTTTCCCTAGTGTTGCTTATCACTCTTCCATGTTTATCAGCCTTTCTGGCATGTGTACACAGAAAACTTACTTGTCTTCAAACAAACAAAAATGAGAAATAAAAATTACTGCTAATATCAGCAGAAAGGAATGAAAAGGTTTTTTGTTCCTGGGCCAATAACCAATTGATTGAATGATATTCTTTAATTGGTGATAATGGGGTGGCTCAGTGGATAAAGTCACTTGCTGCTAAGCATAATAACCTGGGTTTGATAACGAGCCCAGTCTCTCAACTTGTTCTCTGACCGCCACACAAATGTCATGGGTAAGTAAACACCTACACATTTCCTTCACTCACATAACTTCGTATATGTCCATTTTTCAAAAACTAAAATATGGACTGGCAAGATATCTCAGCAGATAAAGCCGTCGAGAACCACAGCTTGCATCTACAGAATACACTGAAAAGCCAGACAGATATAGCAGCCTATCTATAACCCTAGAAGTCATGGGATAAATGTAGGAGATCGTCAGACAAGCTACATAGCCAGATTTAACAAGAGAAGAAGGAAGACACTCAACATCAATGCTGGCCTCCACATAACATGCACACACATTTGTACTTTTCCCCTACCTGAACCAACATGTCCACCCATATATTTATGAACATTCTTATGTATATGCCCATATAATTCATGCATAGATTCATGTGTGCATGTTTGTGTATACACATACATGTGCATGCGTGCACGCGCGCACACACACACACACACACACACACACACACACACACACCCCAATAGGATAAAAATATGGGTGTGAAAATGGAAAGATACCTTGCATTAGTAAGTCATTTCATTGACACAGCTCAGGTCCTCGTAGAAAAATCATCCCCAGGAAAAATCACCAGCATTGTTTTATTGTCTTGATGGCCTTATATATGTCACCGAAGGCTGTGAGGTGAAAGGAAGACGTGAGGTGTGTAAATATAACAAGCAGAGAGACTCTCTCAGACTGCAACTCAGTATGAATGAGCTGTTTGTCAATATCCCCGGGTTTCTGGTGAGCAACAGGAATGACTCTGAGGATAGTGCAACTCTGTCTCCTTCCACCAGAGATCATAATTGGGCTATGAATTTTTATAACAGGAGAGCCTTCACGCCGCAGACAGAGAGTGACAGAAAGTTTAGTTAACAGTAAAAAAAGCTCAGAACAGGCACAGTTGCCTGCATGGATAGCACTTGAATAGGCAATGCCTCTTTCTTCCCGTCCTGTTTATCTTTTCTTTCTTTCTTTTTTTTTTTAAACAAGCATCTGTTATAGCTTACCAGCTAAGACCTTCTGAAATGTGCACCTCATTTAGGAACGTTGCTCTTTGCTCACTGTACTCGTTTTCTACCCAAGGACTCTCTAGCACTGTGGGGGCATTTGAGAAGCCTATAGAGGTGAGGAGAGGTAATTTATAAATCGAAACCAAATGATAGCAAATGGTATGAACTAACGCTGCATTTTCATGTGAAAAGAGCTAATTGGACCCATTTTATTTCAGGTCTCTGATGCTTGGCTTATAAACTCAGTCTCTCTGGTGCTCTGCTCATTACAGACACTCAATGGGGGACCAGCACCTGCTGGGGAAAGCCCTCTGAAGGCAGGTTGTTTATGACAAAGTAGATTTACTGGTGAAAAAAGAGAGAATTGGGAGGGGGCAGCTATGCTAGTAGCTGTTTTCAGGGTCACATTAGTTTTATCTAGTTTATCTGAATTTGAAGAGTTTGTCTCTGCTCTGCTCTGTAAAATCTCAAGGCATTTTTTTTGTCTCTCTCTGACATATCAGAGTTTAACCTGGCCTTATTTATTACTTTCTTGCTGGTAGAAAGTAAATTTTGCTTTTTTGTACCAGAGTCTATACTTTGAAATGGAAGATTAGAATAGATAGAACGTGCCTATTTCTGGAACGATCTAACTTTGCCACTGATGCTGAATTATTTTAATCATAACTTGAGCCCGTTCCCTCATTATCTACTTTCATAACCTGTCCTCAATGATTCAATTTCATATTTTAAGGGGAAAGGAGATACAGCATAGAGTCTCACCTCTGAGACACTGGAATCCTGCTCGAGATGCCCAGTGGAGATGTCTGCATTTCTGTATTTGCTTCTGTTTGGGGGGGTGTCTGTAGGAACCCCAGTGAGTCTATGGAAAAGGCAACTGTGTAAATTGTGTCTTCATGGGAACCTGAAGCTGGAATTTGAAGCCATTCAGCTTTCACAGTACAATGGTGGACTTGAATTTAGTAAGTTATTCTGAATGGAGTGGTCAGTTATCTATCACAGCAAAGGTATATCCTTTAAGAGGAGTATTTTACTGGTGGCCCCATCAGGTGTTTCTAAGTTGTGAGAGCCTCATTTCCCATCACTGGAACCAGAAACAACCTTTCTTACTTATTCACAAGTCTCACAAGTGTTAGCTTGCCTGTGCATTAGTTCCTCCAAGAAACAAAATAAGAGAACATTCTCAGAGTCACTTGAAAACCTCATTATATTTTACCTTACTCAAGTTATGTTGTGTGTAAGCATGGTCCGTGTATATGCATGGGCTCTTGTGTGTGTGTGCGTATATGTGTGGTGCCCAGGAACATCTGTGTACATATGTGACGAGCCCAGAGGTCATATTTCGTGTCTTCATCTCTTGGTCTGTGTCTTACTGTGTGGCACATGGATTTTCCCCAAACTTGTAACCTGCTGATTTAGTAAGTCTGGGTTACCAGTAAGCTCCAGGGTCCTCCTCCTTCTACTTCCCCAGTTCTGGGATTACAGGCCTGGAACCCCACCAGGGACTTTCGGTGTGAGTGCTTAGGATCTGAACTCAGGTGCTCAGCTTGCACAACAAACACTAGTTAGGGAATCATTTCCCTAACCTCATTATAAAGCTTTTTATTTTCCACAGGACTTTGTCAATTAAATGTTAATTTTGCACTTATGAATCCTAAAGATACTAATAAAGCAATATAATTACCATGCAAGTGAATGTAATAAGAAACTATGGGAAAATGTATAGGTACGTCTCTTTTGTGAACTAACTCATATTTTTTTATTTAATTTTTATTATTTTGATAATGTCATGCATGAGTACTGCACACACATTACCACCACCCTCCTTTTTCCCTCAAATTCCTCTTCTAACCACCTCATTACAAAGTCTATGACCTCTTTTTGTTACCATTCAATAACTAGATATAAACACATGAATATATTAATAATCTAATTTCCCCCACTACATTGTAAACATAAGTAAATAACTTATCACTCAGAAGATACTTTTCATATTTACAAAGATGAACGTGTAAAATTATGCAGATTTAGAGTTAGTGGGATTTTAGTAGTGATCCAGTGTCAAAATTTCAATTTTACCAGATGGGGAAGCAGAGGTGGGCTACCATTGGCTTCCCTTGGCTCTCAGCTCCATAATGAAGCAGAGGAGAACCTGCCTGCCTACCTGAGCCTGGATGGGTCCTACTAACACAAGCACTGATTGCCACATGGATACTAGATTATAAATTAGTATTTGTGCCTTTGTCTTTGAGGATTTTGTAATCAGAGACCATATCAAACAGAGCTGCAAACATTTCTTAGAAAGAAAAGTCTTCTTTTATTTTTCCTGAACAATTAACTTTCCTTTCAGCAAGAAACCAAGTTGGAACTTGAGAAGCTGACATTGTAGTTCCAGTGTCTCTTCACTCACAATTCTGAGAGAGGGAGGGAGAGGGGGAGAGAGAGAGAGAGAGATAGAGAAAGGGGGGGGAGAGGAAGAGACAGAGAGAGACAGAGAGAAAGAGAGACAGAGAGACAGACAGAGACAGAGAGAATATTTTATTTGGGGAAATCAATTTACATGTGATTACGTTTCTGAAGTGTAAATTTTAGGAATCCACGACAAAAGGCAAAGACTCAAAAGAACCTATTCTTAAAAGTAAGATTCTCTCCCAGGCACCAGAGAGTAACAATTTATGTCTTGATATATAAGTAAAGTAAATTTTATACTGAATACTAAAAGTAGATGCAAGTTCAGCCACTGAATTCAATCCAATAAGTTATCCCAAATGGAAGCCGCTATTGCTGCTTCATACTTGCTCCATGTGAAAGAAATCTGTCACAGAGTCAGTTCCCTCACGTTCAGCAAATTGTCCAAAATGGAATCGCTTGAGAGGATTCGTACACTCCAATAATGAAGAGATGAGCAAAATGTAAAGATGGATGCATTTCCTGAATAATGCATGCTGTCTCCCAAACCACTCTAACGATATGGAAGAGAAAAATCTGGGTTGCTAGATTTATGGGCTAGCTATTTTACTTGTATTTCATTTTTATATATGCTTTATACTTTTACAACAAGTAAAATTATCCCCCATCAAAACGCTATTTCTATTCAAACAGAACAAATATCACATTCACAAGAAGCCAGGGATCACAGATGTTTGAAAAGTAAAGGTTTCTCTTCACCCAGATTTGTTATTATGACCATTGTGGGTAAATACAATTTTTGTAGTATCACAATCAGCAAAGGTGGACAGCTGACACGTGGCAACTTCCTGGACAGAGTAACTGGGGCAGGAAGACAGCCCTTAGCTAACCACACCCCCCACACAGCTACCCAACACCCAGGTCTCTGTTCTCTGCTCCCCAAGTGCTGAATTTATCAAAACATCAGCGGGCAAAATGGCTGTGCAGGTAAGGATGCTTGCTGAATGAAAATCATGAACACCAGAGTTCAAGCCCCAGGACCAACGTGCTTGTGGGAGAATACCAACGCTGGAATATGTGTCTCCCTCTTGCCCTTTCACTGATGAGCAATCCTCTGAGTACTCAGAAATCAGGGACTGGGACATTGCTTATGTTCCATTTACCAAATATATATTCCTCTGCGCACCTCGGAAAGAGCCACCTGCAGGTACATGTGGGTGAAATTAGTGACCTTTGATAATTATAGCCCACAGTGCTCCACTTCTAAAGTAGGCTGACTTTCTGATTTATAACATGGTTCCAGGTTCCAGGCTCCACGCTGAGTATAAGTTCTTGCATACAGGTGGAAGGCGAATGGAGAGGATCAGAACCTTAATCTCACCCTTGTTGCCCCCTCCCCTTATCTCGTGTTTGGACAAATGCTCAGGGAAACATTTTTGTAATGAGAATGGCTTGAATGGCGAGGAAGAAAGTAAGATTTTTTTTAAATGTATGCAGTAAAAAAGATGTGCAAAGAAGAACCTTGTGTGGTTAATGTCGTTTTTTACAAATCTTTAGGGATTCCATTGCTTTACCCAAGCAGCCATCTGGGGACTCCAAGCTGGAGGTTAAAGCCTTTCTATTGCCTTAAGACATCAGGCGCACACCCTTGGGTCACCATGTGGGACAAACGTCTCCCATGCAGACAGGTGTTGCACACGCCCAGTGGGGCTCCAGCCGGGGATCCCCCTCGCACCCCCTCCCCTGCTACCCCTGCTTTCTCGAAGTGCTGGAGCATGCCTAGTGGCCACTCTGGAGCCACCGAGGGTTTTTGCACTGGCTCACGCTCCGCTTCTCCGGGTTTTATCCAGAGCCCGCGGGGGGTGGGCGGGGGTGCTGGGGTGGGGGAGCCCGCAGAGCCCGGCGGCTTGGGCTACACGAGTGGGGAGTGCGTACGGGTTGTCTCCCGCGCGCTTTACGGTTGCTCGGGAGATGCTGGAGCGCAGAGCCTGGTTGTTGCTGCTGCTGCTACTATTGCTTCTGCTGCTGCTGCACCTGGCGCGCTGAGCACCGTGCGGGGAGCCCCCGAGGGCCGGCGGCGGTGCGGGTACGCGGGTGGCGGACTGCGGTAGAATGAAAGCCTGGCTCCTCCGGCGTTGCAAGCCACCGCTCCGGCGCGATCAGGTGCTGGCAGCCAGCCGCCCGCCGCTCCACTAACTTACCACTTGGTCGCGTCTGGTGTCTGCATTTTCGGGTGGTGGTGGGGGGCGGGGACAGTGGGGAGTCCGAGGATCTGCTGTAGTCGAAAAGAGGGATCCTGCAAAAAGGGGAGCCTGCTTGCCTCTGCCGCCACTCTCCGTCCCCTCCCTGGCGCTCCCCACCCCCCACCCCACCGCTGCCGCCGCTCTTCCCTTCCGCCAATTCCGAGAGCGACGGGGCGTCTGTGACATGCGATCGCTTGCCAAGTGACGGTCCCCGAGTGTGAAGTGCCCGCGAGGAAGTGTGAGCTCCGACGCGGGCGGCGAGGGGATGACAGCCATGAAGCAGGAGCAGCAACCCACCCCTGGGGCCAGGGCAACCCAGTCGCAGCCAGCGGACCAGGTGAGAGTTGGCCTCTAGGGACTATGCTTCCCAGGATGGGTGGCTTTAGTCAGCGACCCCCACCACACACACACACTAGTCTCTAAAGATCCGCTCCCACGTTTTGCCTCTCCTCATCATTCCTCCGCCCCACTCCCAGGCTCTCTTGTCTCATCCATGGACCCAGCAGGAACTTAGAGCATCCTAGTGCGCTCTGGGGCCGGGCGACGGGATGCTCAAGGTGGAGAGCCGCGGGGAAGGGGGCAGAGAGGTAAAAGCTGGAGATATGCCACAGCGGAGACGCTGCCATGGGAGGGAGGGGTGATCTGTTCTGCTATGGGGAGTCTTGACTTCTAAACGCATTTTGAATGGTTCTAGCGATCCTGGAGACTGTCTCTTGCACGGGTCCAGCCCTATTTCACTGTGGCTCGGACGCGCGCTGGCCAGAGATACTGAAGTAGGCAAATGACCTTTAAGCTATCAGAGTTTCCCTTCTGTTCTCTTTTGAGAAGACCATGATGAGAAAGCAGGGTAGGAAAAGAGGACGCGGCTTCTCTAGTCTGCCCAGTGAAAGGAACTGAGCATGAGGGAATAGAAAGGCGTTTATCTTTCAGGGTAGCAAGGAAGGTACTGGCTTTGGTGGTTTGTTGGGTCTAGATGTGTCGCGTCTGCAGAACTAAGGTGCCCTGTATTGGCTGATTGGTTATTACTGTCCTCTTTGCGTCCTTTGGTACCTGCCACCCTTTTTTTGGGTTAGTGTTGTTTGGGTCTTTAGAAAATCTGTAGCCTAGTGTTACAGAGAAATGTCTGTTTCCTGTATCTGGTTTGGGGGCGATTTGAGAGTTGGGTCACGCTTTTTCCTAAAGTTGGAGGGGTCAGGAGCGAGGCGATGCTCCATCTAGGAGGAGGGAGGCTATAGAGAGTGTGCGGGAGATGCGATCATGTTTACATCAATTACAACCGAACTAAGCGAGCCTTTCTTGGTTAGCGCAATGCTTTGGAGCTAGAGGATCCCGCAGCGAGATGCATGAAGTGGAGCGCCAAGCTCTTTGCCCAAGGAGCGCACTGTGGGTGGAAGGCTGCTAGAGGTGTTTCAGCTTAGATACTCAGCTCTTAGAAGTGTGGTGACTGGGCCGGGGGACCTTGCCAGGCGAGTAGACCCCAGCTCTTCCGCTCTTGGAATTCTAAACACCAAAGCCTTGGAGGGGCTGTCCAAATTGCCCAGAGCGATGCTGAAACAGAGGAAGTGATGCCAGGGACGTTGTTATTAATATTCCAGTCTTGGTCATCTCTCCTGGCTTCTGGTCTTTTTCCTCCCTCCCAATCCCCATCCCATCTTCCCGCACATGTGTTTCACACAGGTGGAAAATTTTCAGTGTTTTACAGCTCTCTCTAGCTCTCTCTGTTTAGTGATGTAAAAAATGCAGAGTTTATGAAGCATTTGTTGCCTTAAACCACCATTTTTACCCTTAAATTAAAAAGCAAATATTAAAGCATTATCCACAATGTTCCCTCTTCTTATGCCTCTTCTCTGTCCCCTCCCCCATCAGCACACATCCCCATGTAGACTGATTAGCAGATTTATTGAAAAATATTTCAAGACAGGAACATGGATGTAACATTCCTTTTTCAGGCTAAAGTCTTTAAATTTCATTTACAAGGTTTGGACTCTGGACTGCTATTGGAGTGATGTGACCGATAAGAATGATTAGCCAGGAGAGAGTCTCCACATGAAATTTTTGCTCACTAACCTGTGACACCAGCTGGAAACTTGAGGTGCTGCAGACAGCTTCTGTCAGGGTGGGGGAGGTTTGCAAGAAGCAAGGCAGATAAACAGAAGCACAGTGTATATATGTGTGACAAATCCCTTTGTCAGGATTAACCTGACACTTAAATTTCACATAAGAGAGGTTCAAGAGTGGATTCATTTATCTCTCTAGTATGCATATTTTTAATGGCTGTTTCAAATATTCAGAGAGCAGTCGGTCATCTGCAGAACTCTAATTTTAACTGGGTGTTTTTAAAGAGATTCCGTGGTTGCACATGATTCTGAAGTGTGAGTGACTTACATCCAATCTATGTATTGGGAGAGGCTGATTTTGTAAATGCAAAGTTAGCTTGATATAACTATTGTAGTAGCCTCATAGGAGGCATTCAGAAAATCCTGGGGAATCTCTTTAGCTAGCACTCTCCTTGTCCAAAGATAAATATATAAAATGATAGCCATATAATGTGTGTGGTTGTTGTGAATACTTAAGTTAGGGTCTGAAACTCATAAAGAATCCAACAGATTCAGTCACTATGCCTTGAATTTAAAATGATCAGACAATGTTCAGACCATGCTAGATGTGTTAGAATAATTGTACTGGCTGCTATGATACTTCAAAATAAAAATTCATAAGTTTAACTGAACTACCTTCACACAATTCTTGTCAGTGATTAAACAGAAGGCATATCCCAGTTCCTCACTCACTTTTTATTGATCCTGAATGATTTAGATTTTTGAACGTTGTCCAAAAGGTCTTTCATTTCTGAGAGAGTGATTTTCATGGGCCCCAAAGATGCCTCATCTTGAGGCATCTGACATGTGTGTATTGACCATAGGTCGAGAAAATTCATTTTTGGAAAGAGCAGTGGTTAGGGGTCATAGAATTTGGTAACTATCATAGCCTATAAAGGGTTTTTCTTCTCTGCTTCCTGTTGTCACTTGCTGTCCTCTGTCACATCCACCCTGACAAGAGACAACCCCTCCTAAGAAAGCATCAGGGTCTGTGCACATTTTTTTAAAAAATATTTTGAATCACTGCCAATATATTTGTCATTTTCATCATGACCCTTTTAAAATACCAACTGATTCATTTGTTTTCTCTTTTTTAAAGACCGATTGCATTTACAATAGCTGTTTTTGTTTTCATAATACTCTACATTTATAAAAGGTTCAAAAATAAATGCTCTGACGGGGCAGATGTAATCACACCCACTTACTGTGATCAATTCCTCACTTTTTATTGATGGATCTAAAGATCTTGAGTGGCCAATTATATCTCATTGTTACCTGAGAACAGCCACCTCCTCGGAAGCAGTTGCTTTGTGTGCTCAGAGGTACTTGAATTGAGCAGGAAACATCTATCAGATGCAGTTTTCTATTAGACTTTCAAAGCAGCGTTTCGGGGTCACTTTTGTTGCCTCCCATTTCCCATGTCAGGGATCCTACGAATGGCCTTTTTAAAAAGTTAAGTCTTGAAACCAAGTTTGTCTTCAGAATTGGTGATTTGACTGGACTTAGTTCATTTAAAAGTCCCTCTCCTAACTTCTGCACAACCACCAATTCTCATGGGAAACGCACAGAATGATTGCAAACTTTGCTTTGTGCTATGTGTCCTTATTACCCTGAACCATGCTGAATGCACGTATTATCTCTTTAAATCATCGAGCACTGTAAATGCTGCTTCCTGAAACGTTAAAAAATAACTAGACACATGGTTAAATAATCTAGAAACAATGAAACAAATCAGGTAGATCATCGCAAATATGTTAGGAACTTTAGGAAACGTTTCTGTCTCCCTTCTGTGGTAAGTGAGGTGATTGCTAAGGTTTGTGAGGAGTTTAGCAAGGCAAGGTTTTGAATTTGTTCTCGTTCCACCAGGTGGCGCCCTTCTGCTGACGCCGACAGGGACAGTTACCTAGTGAGGGTTTGGCTATCTTCTTAAAGCCAAAAACAAAACACAATACAACACAACACAACAAGACAAAAATAAAAACAGCTGTGGGCACAGACAGAACTCAAATAAAGTAAAAGAACGAACTCCCTTTCTGAAATAAAACTAAACTGTACTTTTTAAAGCAACTGTTTTAAGCAATGATAAAAACTGTCACACGTTCTTCTTTTTAGTAACAGAGTAAGTTTTCACAGCACACAGTGCAGGTCTCCTGATAACTAACATATGGTCAAATTGTGATGATTTCGAGCATGTTTTAAAGGAATTAGTAGACATAACTATTCTGCTTTTGACCATTAGGCAATACTAAAGGAAAACATTTTTGCAGTGTTTGCAGTGTCATTGCAACTTTGTCAACAAGATTGACTAAAATTTTGAACTGTACAGTTAAAGACTGAGTTGTAAAAAAATGTTCATGTTTCTTGTGCTCATGAATAAAGATGTCACTATGTAGTAAAGAAAAGTTATTCTTTTTAGCACAGAGTCTTGAAAACACTTTGGAAGGAATTCTGAAAAGCATGTTTGAATCAGGTCTGTAAGCACAAGCGCTCGGTGACCCAGAGTCCAGATCAGCCTGGGGTTCAGAGCAAGAGAGTGCAAAGCAAACGCAGCACAATACGACAGCAAGCCAATGCAATCCCCCCAAAATATATGGAGGGGGTATTTTCTTGTAATCAATGTTTAAAAGATACCATGTAAGTTACAGTGAGAGTTCCATATGATTTTGTCAGAAATTATAATTTTGGATGAATAAAGATTATGCTACGATTTGAGACAGAATCTAAATTTCCTATTCTTTGTCTTTCTTGATATGTGTGTGTGTGTGTGAATGTGTATGTGTGTGAATGTGTGTGTATGTATGTGTGTGTCTTTCTCTCTCTCTCTCTCTCTCTCTCTCTCTCTCTCTCTCTCTCTCTCTCTCTCTCTCTCTTTCTCTGTCCAATACTCATTTCCAGCATCTTCCTCTACTGCTATGAACCCTGTGTTTTAAAGGTAGGAGTTTTCACTGAACCTGAAACTAACTCACCAGCAAAACTAGCTGCCACCAAGCCCAGGGCTTTTTCCAGAGTTTCTGTTCCTGGATCTTTTAACTGCGTTGGGCATGGGAACTTGAGTTCTCCCAGTTGGAAACCAAACAGTTTTTTACTGGCTGATCCTTCTCAACAGCCCCCTATTTTTGGTATTTTTGAAACAGTCTTTTTCTTTACACCCCAGGATTGCTTTGAACGCCTTATGTATCCATGGAATTCCTCTAACTCATGGTTCTCCCTCCTGAGTGCTGAAGTGAGGTGTAACCACCCTACCTGGCACTTTACCATCTCTTAATTTCTTACTTTATGCACTTAAACATAAAACACTAGACTAATAAATATACAGCATAAATATTTTATATGTGAGCCATTTTATCTGAATTAAGAAAGACCACAAAAATCCCTGGCTGAAAATTATCTGCTTTTATATCTATCCACTTATTTCAAGGGATGAACAAACGACACATCTAAAAATTAAATTATATAGAAACACATTAAAGGAAATTGTGTTATGAAATATTAATGCTACATTATCTTATGTGTACTACACCAAAAAATAAAATGTTTAAGCTAATTATCTCCCAAAATGCGGGGGAAAAAAATAAAGCCATTTCTAAATTTCGGCATCTTGAATTGTTATTGCTGTGAAATGTTATAAACCTTAGTATGCAAAGCCATATTTCATTTATTTAACATGTATCCTGCTACACATAGACAGGTTTCTTGACTATAGCGGAAGCTTCTGCACCAACTACAAGTATTTACTAGCATTTGACAGTGGGTATTTGCCAAGACTCCTAATGACATAACTTTAATTTTCAATTTGACACAAGGCAGAATCACCTGGGAACGTAGTCTCTGTGGGGGTTGGCCTGTAGGTGTATCTATGGGGATTGTCTTGACTGCCCTTACTGACATCTCCTGGAAGTAGGCAGCACCCCCTTGGTCTTAGGCTCTGATGTGTACCAGACAAAGCCTGCTGAGTAGGTGATATGCATGCATTCATTTCTCTGCTCTTATCTGCGACTTTGACTTGACAAGCTGCTTCAAATTCCCATCACCTTGTATTCCCACAGTCATGGACTGTAACCTATAATTATAAGGCAAACTAAAGCCCTTTCTCTTACTTGCTATTTCGCAGGATATTTTATCATAGTGGTACAAATGAAGCTCTGGAAGGCAGGATGATCTTATATCTTCATTTCTTCTGTGAATGAGGGAGACTCTTAGAACTTTACATGTTTCTTATGAGGATAAAATGCGATACTATGAAAAAGAAGAATTCCCTTTAAAGAATGCCCATCCCACACTCAGTCCTCTCGTTAAATGTGAGGTCTAGGAATTGGAGCCTAACCAGAATTTTAATAATAAAAGAATCATAAGCTACCTCTACCAGGTATTTATAGTTTGTAGACTCTCTGTGCACATTTACCTGAGTGCATGCTTTGTCTGTGAATGTATCATATGACAATCTTTGCACTTCAACACATTCAGGTTTTGAGGTATTCTCTTGCAGCTCAGAAGGCAATCCTTTAAAACCATGAGATCATCTCATTCTTTAATGGACCATGCTAAAAATATAGGTTAGTTTTCTAAAATTCTAATTACTTATCAAATGTGTTTCATATAGTTTCCACTTAGTCATATAGTCGGTATGAGAGCAGAGTATTTAAAGGAATGATGTGATTTACAGAAGTACATCCTAGAGATATAGCCAGGAAATGTGTGTCTTCACATGTAATGCTCAGGACTCAGCCTAATCAGAACTCCACTGGATTGTGGGGGGGGGTGGAGGTAAGGGGACACATAAGGCACTACCCATCCTTCATTGAGGAACTACTGGCAGTAGCTGCTAAAAAAAGGGAGTACACTTTTTTTCCGTTTTTTTTTTCCGTTCAGTTATTCTTTGAAAATTTCATGCATCCACACAATGTAGTTGATGAACCTACCCTCTCTTTCCCTCCTTTAGCTACTCTCAAAGAACCCCCTTATCATCTTCTCCAGTTCATGTCATCCATTTGTAGTTTTTAGAAATAATTTATTTTCTTAACCCACCAAATCTTATTAGAATCACAGCTTTCCGTATGAGCTTTGGGTCATACATGGTGGCATCAAGATACTATCAGTAGTGCACTTCTAAAGAGAAGTGACCCTCTGTTCTGTAGCAGCCGAGTATCAGAGACGTTTTTATTCAGGCGTGTAGCCACCGGTCAATTGCCTATGATCTAATAAATAGACTCACACTCATGCACATACCCAAAACCCTAAGTAAACCCAGAGGGTCAAAAATAAAAATGATATGAAAGCAGGAAGGGTACTTGTGGGAGGAAAACGAGAGTTTGGTGACATCATCAAGATGCCTTTCACACATGCACAGAACTGTCAAAAAGCAAAAAGTATTTACAAAAGGGAAAAATGTGTAATAAAATATTTTAAAAGAAATGTATTATGAAACTTCTATGAATATCGTCAGAGAGATGATAGGCAGTTTTCAGTATTCCAGGGTGTAAGTCTCCGGCATCATTGGTGTAAGAAGGGTTAGAACAAGCATAGTCTAAAGAATTTCCCATATAAAATTATTCATAGTTGTTCCAATGCAATAGATATGTGCTGAATGTGGTATATCGATATTCTAATTAGTAAATTAGTCCTATATGCTTGCTTGTTTGCTGAATGACTTTTTGAAGATACTATTACAAGTTCATATGTCATTCATTATTATTTCCAGCAACATATTGCTTTTAAATTGCTTTAAAGATTCCTTTTATTATATTAAATTCTCTCTCTCTCTGTGTGTGTGTGTGTGTATGTGTGTGTGTGTGTGTGTGTGTGTGTGAGAGAGAGAGAGAGAGAGAGAGAGAGAGAGAGAGAGAGTTTATGTGTGTGTGGGGAGGGGTGTGTATGTGTGTGTACATATGGACCCAGTATCTTCAGAGATCAGCAGAGGGTGTCAGATGCTCTGAAGTGGGAATTACAGGTGACTGTGAGGGGCCCACCAAGAATTCTTGGAAATAAACTCAGGTCCTCTGCAGAAGCAGCAAGTGTTCTTTTTTTCTTTATATATTTTATGAGATATTTCATGTATTTACATTTCAAATGTTATCCCCTTTACCCCCTCTCCCATCCCCCTTGTCTCTGCTTCTGCAAAGATGCTCCCGCTCCTACTGGCCCCTCCCACCTCAAGCCCCAGCATTCCCCTACACAGGGGAATCAAGCCTTCAGCCTTCACAGGACCGAGGGCTTCTCCTCCTATTGATGCTAGCCCTTTCTTTCTTTTTTTTTTTTCTTTCTTTCTTTCTTTCTTTCTTTTTTTCTTTCTTTCTTTCTTTCTTCCTTCCTCCCTTCCTTCCTTCCTTTCTTTCTTTCAGACCTAGTTGTTTATATTTTAATTATGTTTACTGTGCAATTTATTTACCTACATTTCAAAGGTTAACCCCCTTCTTAGTTTCCCCTTCAGAAACCCCCTATCGCATCCCTCCTCTTCTCTATTTCTATGAGGTTGCTCCCCCTTCCACCGACCAACTCATTTCCTCCTCACTGCCCTAGCATTCTCCTATGCTGGGTCATCTAGCCTTCACAGGATCAAGGGCTTCTCCTCCTACTGATGCCAGAGGAGGGCTGGAGCTCTGGGTACGCTTTGTATATTCTTTGGTTGGTGGTTTAGTCCTTGGAAACTCTGGGGGGATCTGGTTTGCTGATATTTGTTGTTCTTCCTATGGGGTTACAAACCCATTCAGCTCCTTCAGTCCTTGCCCTAATTCCTGCATTGTGGTCCCTGTGCTCAGTGTAATGGTTGGCTGTAAGCACCCACATCTGTATTGGTAAGACTCTTGCGGAGCCTTTCAGAAGACAGCTATACCAGGGTCCTGTTAGCAAGCACATCTTGGCATCAGCAATTGTGTCTGGATTTAGTGGCTGCATATGGGATGGATCCCCAGGTGGGGCTGTCTCTAGATAGTCTTTTCCTCAGTCTCTGCTCCACTCTTTGTCCCTGTAGTACCTTTAGACGGGAGAAATTCTGGATTAAATTTTTCATATAGGTTGGTGGTCCCATCCCTCAACTAGGGGCCATGCCTAACCTCTAGATATGGTCTCTAGAGGTTCTCTCTCCCCTTTGTTGGCTATTTCAGCTAATGTCATGCCTGTTGGATTCCAGGATCCTCTTGCTTTCCTGGCATCTGGGACTTTCTGGTGGCTACTCCTGTTCCCCATACCCCACTGCTGCGTACCTCTGTTCAATTTCCTGACCCCGTGCAAGTGTTCTTAACGACTGAGAAATCTGTCCAGGCCCAGCTTTCAAGTATTCATTGGCCTGATTTCCATAGGTTTTCACAATAATTAATGTATCTGTGTGTAAGTGTGATGTGTTGCATAGGTGTTGTATAAACGTATGTAAATATCCCTGTGAAAGTGAAAGTGGCTGAGTAAATGTATATGAAAGAGAGAAGTCAACATTAAATATCTTCTTCAATTTCTTTTCCATCTTCTTTTGAGGTCTCTTGAGTCCCTGAGGTCTACTGACTTTGCTTCTCAAGAGCTGTGGTCACAGGTGCATTACAACACACTCAGCTTCTCAATTGGGTGCTGTGGATCTGAACTTGGGTCGTCACGCTTGCATGCAAGCACTTTACCCTGTGGGCCATTGAACCATCCCCAAATGCACTTATAATTCCTTGCAGAAATCAAATGATCTCTAAAGCATCAAAATCTTCCTTCTCTCTCCATGGTAGGTATTTTTATCATGAACTACATTCACCTGTGAGGGAATTATCATTGCTAAGTGCAGACAGAGATAAGTAGTAGGGTTTGAGGAAATGATAAGGTGTGGAAGATGGAGATCCGTCATATTTATATCTCTTGTTCAACTGTCCTAGAGCCTCAGAAATTTTTCTATTTCCACAAGGAATATGAAATCTAACATCAACTGCCACGCCAATCATTCTACATTAATGTGAGAGTGATAAAAGGTTTTATCTTGAGTTATACCGCTCAGAAATTATCGTTCAACATATTCATCATTACGTCTTCTACATGACAAAGTGAGCATCTGTTTACCATACATCGTTTATCTAGAATGGTAAAAACGTTAATAATTTTGAACTAGTGTTCAGATAATGTGTGTATTCCACTGATAAGAGCAGAACATGTTTGTGCAAACAGAATAGGAAAACACGAAGGGATTTTTGCAGATTTGCTTATTTGGCAGCAGGGAGATGACAATGCAAGATGAAGGGTTGAGGGCGGAGTTAAACAGACTTCAGGCTGCAGCTGCCAACTACTTACAGTGCCACCCACAGTCTGTCAAAAACCACACTCACACACCTTCAACAGGAAGAGGGTGTGGAGAAAACTGAAAGGGTTGTTTACATGGCTTGTGAAGAATCAAGGAAGAAAAATGAATATATTTGCACTTGTATTTCAGGCTCTTACACCCTTAGATCTCTTGAAATGCTAGCCCTGCCTCTCTCCATCCATCCCCTTCCCTCCCTCCCTCATCCCTTTCTTTCAGTCACTCTCCACCTCTTTGTCTGTATGTTTGTATGTATATGTATGTGTGTATATGTCTCTGTCTCTCTCCCTCTCTCTGTTTCTCTCCCTCTCTCTGTCTCTTTCTCTCTCCCTTTCTCTGTCTCTCTCTCCCCCTCTGTCGCTCTCTATCTCTCTCTCTCTGTCTCTCTGTCGCTCTTTCTCTGTGGTGTGTGTGTGTGTGTGTGTGTGTGTGTGTGTGTGTGTGTGTGTGTGTGTTGGACTGTTGGATGACGGAGTTCTCTATTATGGGCACCTTCCTCTATCATTCTCCATCTTCTATTTTGAGAAAGAGTTCTTCACTGAATCTCAAGCTTGCTGTCTCAGCGAAGCTGTCAGGCCAGCAAGTCCCAAGAATCCACTATTTTCTCCTCTAATCCCAAATAGCTGAAATTATAGACACAACTTGCTGTCCTTGATTTCTAATGTGGGTACTTGAGACTTGAATACACACTACATATGGTCAAAGTATAATTTGGCAATTTTTTCAAAAAATTCTCAGTAAATATGCGTGTACCTTTATTATTAAGTACATGTATAGCACGTGCATGTACTGTGCATATACATGGTAATGAAATACACCTAATATCTAATCCTACAATATTATAGGGCATTGGAAAAATCAATTTGTGACAACTTCACTTAAATGCATGCATTTTGGATGGATACTTACCTGTTTCCTCAAAAGACTTAAAGTGTTTTATTGAAGTCCTCTTGGTTGACCATTCTCTTTCAAGAAGTTTACAGAAGATCACAGAGACTACAGCCTTATAACAACTTCCTTTCAGTTGAGAACTTGGGACACGTCACATGGAAGTTTTAGAAATGTTAGGCAACAGACTGACAGAAGCGTTCCTCAGTAAGAATCCCTACTGTTCTATCAGAGGACCAGAGCTGGCAATCCCAGAACCAGCAACTGACAGCTAACAAATTCTTATAACTTTAGAGCTCCGAATACCCCAGGGTGCACACCTAGAGTAAAAAAAAAAAAAAAACATAAAAGGTAAGTTAGTTGAGCTCATAATAAAAACCGAGTCTACACTGGGAAATGCTCTCCCGACAAAGTCCATACTCTCCGACTTCAATATCATTGTAATTTCTCATACCTATTGATTTCTTAGGTTAGAACAAATAGCTTTGCATGAGGTTACAAGAAAGCAAATGAAGACAAGCGAGGGAAACAGCCATTTTTATTAGCTTCATACGCAGCTCCTTTTAGAGAGCTAAATGAACATTCGATTTTTTATTTCATTCAGTGGGTGTCTGCCTTGCAAAGAGCAGGGCGACAAGGCTGGGCTACAGGTGAGAACATGAATGGCAGGCTATCTGATGATTTATTTAAAAACAGTGAACAAGGGAAAACACCGAAACTTTCATTGATGATGCCCACATGGGGGTATAGGCCTCCCTCCCTCTTGGAACATGAGGTTATTTTCAGCAAGAGGAAAGGAGCAAGTAAACATTCTTAGGCCCATGCATATATTAACCATGCTCCAAATGCAGTAATAGGTATAAAATTAAAGACATGAATATTTTGCATTTATAAATGATAGCATAATGCTTTCTTTACTTAACTTTTATTATTATTTTTTATTTAATTTTCAAATATGTATATATGTGTGCCTGGATGTCAGTATGTGCTTGCTTGTAAATGCAGCACATGCAGAGGGCAGAAGAGGCTGCTAGATCCCCTGAAGCTGGAGTCACAGGGTGGTTGTAAGTTTATCCATATAGGAACTGGTCTAGGAACTGACTCAGGCACTTAATGATAGAGCCATTCCTGTGTATGCTTTCGTGTGTGTGTGTGTGTGTGTGTGTGTGTGTGTGTGTGTGCGTGTGTGTGTGTTTGTATGCATGGGTGTGTTTCTTAAAAACTGCTTTTACTCAAAAGTTCACAGGCTTACCAAATAGCTTTTCTCATTAAATAGATGAAAATTTGTAAGAAGTTCCACATTTAAGTTGGATTTTTAATAATCTAATAATCTTTTTAACTCTTCCCTTGAGGCGAATTCTCATGTAGCTTGGGGTATTCTCCAATTTAATAAGTCTCTGAGGATAGCCTTCATTCTCTGATCTTTTGTTTTCCCCAGAAATGCTGGGATTTCAGGTACTTGACACCTTGCTTGGCTCCAAGTGACCTAAGGGATAAAACTCAAGGGTTCATGTTTGCTCAGCAAGCACTCTACCAACTAAGTTGTATCCTCCACACAAAGTGTGGCCTCTTGAGACAGAAGTAAATCTGAATTCCAAGGAAGTTCTGCAGTTTAGAAATAGAGGAATATTGAATGGCTGAGAAGCACCTAAAGAAATGTTCAACATCTTTAATCATAAGGGAAATGAAAATCAAAACAACCCTGAGATTTCACCTCACACCAGTGAGAATGGCTAAGATCAAAAACTCAGGTGACAGCAGATGCTGGCGAGGATGTGGAGAAAGAGGAACACTCCTCCATTGTTGGTGGGATTGCAGACTGGTAAAAACCATTCTGGAAATCAGTCTGAAGGTTCCTCAGAAAATTGGACATTGCACTAACTGAGGACCCAGCTACACCTCTCTTGGGCATATACCCAAAAGATGCCCCAACATATAACAAAGACACATGCTCTACTATGTTCATAGCAGCCTTATTTATATTAGCCAGAAGCTGGAAAGAACCCAGATGCCCTTCAACAGAGGAATGGATACAGAAAATGTGGTACATCTACACAATGGAATATTACTCAGCTATCAAAAACAACGACTTTATGAAATTCATAGGCAAATGGATGGAAATGGAAAATATCATCCTGAGTGAGGTAACCCAATCACAGAAAAACACATATGGTATGCATTCATTGATAAGTGGATATTAGCTAAAATGCTCGAATAACCCTAGATGCATAGAACACAAGAAACTCAAGAAGGATGGCAAAAATGCGGATGCTTCACTCTTTCTTTAAAAAGGGAGCAAGAATACCCTTAGGAGGGGATAGGGAGACAAAGTTAGAACAGTGACCGAAGGAACACCCATTCAGAGCCTGCCCCACATGTGGCACATACATATACAGCCACCAAACTAGATAAGATGGATGAAGCAAAGAAGTGCAGACCGACAGGAACCAGATGTAGGTCTCTCCTGAGAGACACACTGGAATATGGCAAATACAGAGGCGAATGCCAGCAGCAAACCACTGAACTGAGAATGGGACCCCCGTTGAAGGAATCAGAGAAAGGACTGGAAGAGCTTGAAGGGGCTCGAGACCCCATATGAACAACAATGCCAACCAACCAGAGCTTCCACAGACTAAGCCACTACCCAAAGACTATACATGGACTGACCTGGGCTCCAAATTCATAGGTAGCAATGAATAGTCTAGTAGGGGCACCAGAGGAAGGGGAAGCCCTTGGCCTTGCCAAGGCTGGACCCTCAGTGAACGTGGTTGTTGGGAGGAGGGCGGTAATGGGGAGGATGGGGAGGGGAACACCCACATAGAATGGGAGGGGGAAGGGTTAGGGGATTGTTGGCCTGGAAACCTGGAAAGGGAATAACATTTGAAATGTAAGTAAAACAAATACCCAATTTAATAAAAATTGGAAAAGTAAAAGAAATAGATCATTTTGTTGGCTGCATTATTCCATAATTTAAATGTCCTGGGATCTGGGTTTTTATACAAAAATTGTTTTATAAAGTCCATTATCTTTGGTGACTTTATTGGAAGGCACCATAAATATTACATTTTCCTTTTAGTGCTATTACAGAGAGACAGGTGTTCGGCATTTTAGGTAAGCACATTTTGAAGTATCCAGTATCTTATAAAATATACAATATTTATATTCTTTCAATCTCAAAAACACCCATGTGCCTATGCCTGTCGTGTACTGGGATTAAATATTCATGCCACCAGTCCAAGGGAAAAATGTTTTTCATGCATGTATACTGTGAACTTTTGATCAGATCCCTTCTACCCCATACCACCTTCCGACTTGATATAGGGGTTTTATTGTTGTTGTTGTTGTTATTTTGTTTTGTAACTAAGTTAAGTTCACATACACAGTGGAGCACTATGCTGTGCGTTAGTCTATGTTCATGCTGTGTGTTAGTCTATGTTCAGGAACCACACATTCTTAATGAAAACTTTCTCTTCTACAACAGCCATACATTTTATTCGGCTCCAGCTTTGGGTGGTAGCTGGTGAGCAACTCTTTTCTCCATACAAACACATGCACACACACACACACACACACACACACACACACACACACACACACACACAGAGAGAGAGAGAGAGAGAGAGAGAGAGAGAGAGAGAGAGAGAGAGAAACACACACACACAATGACATATGTATGGATGTCAGCGACAACTTACAGAAATCTGCTCTATTTTCCACCACATGCATTCCAGGGATGAAATTCAGGTCATCAAACTGGGTGGCAAGCACCATTACCCACAATAACTTCTATCCGGCAACAAAAAAAAAAAGCAACAAGTTTCTTTTTTTTTCTGATCTTAGGAACTAAACATTTGATACTTCTATTTTGTTATTTTTGTTGTTAGATGTTTAAATGTATCTTAATATTTATCTGCATTTTGTGAAGATGTTATGTTTTACCCTCAGAAGAATAAAATTGCTATGAATAACTGCAAATTACTTCAGCAGACATTGAATAAAATCAGAAATAACCACATTAGAACAAAATAATATACATAGATGAATAGATACATTGAAACATATCTGAGAGAAGTGAGAGAATAATGTCTACAGCAGTAGAAAAATGTCAGAAGTCAGCTGACAAAAGATGGAGAAGATGAATTTCAAAACATATGTTAATAATGGGCAGAAAGTCATGACTCCTAAGCTACCAGAGGTGAAATCAAACCAAGGTATTGAGACTATGAATTCCTGTCTTGGTTTATTTGAATTATCCCATATATATATATATATATATATATATATATATATAGTATTAAAATATTTTGAGTGTATCTGCTTGTTTGCTTGGTTGTAGATTGTGGTGTGAGTAAGATTTCCTTTAAAGCCTTCAGAGAGTCAGAATGTCAGAGCTCTATTTCATTTATATAACGTTTATTTTTGCTCTGTCTGTGTGTCTGTGTTTGTGTGTGTGTGTGTGTGTGTGTGTGTGTGAGAGTGTGTGTGTGTGTGTGTGTGTACATGCTTGTATGCCATGTTTGTGGAGGGCATGTTCTAGTGTGAAGAAATCATAGGAAATATTGTGATGTTTATGATGCATCCCTCTGCCTATTTTATTTAGACAGGGCTCACTGAAACCAGAGTAAAACTGGAGCTGCCTCCCTCCTACCACACTGGGGTGACAGAAACAGGTATAACTAAGCCTTGATTATTTTAGGGGATGTTTGGGATTCAAACTCAAGTCCTCATGGTCCTGCAGCAAGTGCTTACCTCCTGAGCCGTTTCTACAACTTCGGAACAATGTCTTTCTGGTTCTTTTGTCTCCGTTTTACACATGCCTTCTCCAAACTCCAGTAAAGTTTATTCTCTTTTCTTACATTTTTGAAATTCATTTTCTGAATTATTGATAACATGGCATGAAGAATGAATAATCTATTGACATCACTGACTCCTTGCCTTCCCAAACACCTTCTTGCAAGTAGCCCAAACATGAGCAAAGATATGCATGACCTGAGAAACGCAGTTTCCTCAGTCTAACAACCTGCTGATCTAAAAGCACCACGACCCGGAAGTGAGCAGATTGTCTCAAATCACGGACTTGTTTAGAGTTAAAAGCTGTTTTGACTGTTGGATGCCTGTCTATGTGTGAGTTGGCTGTTTACATGTATGGTGGAAGAGTGCTACTTTAAATTTTCTTAGCTCTTGACAAAGTGTGAACTTTGCATATAAAAGTTATGAAGAAATGTATTTTGAAAATTTATCTTATAATTTTATTTTCAATTATGTAATATGTGTCTGTGTTCGTGGCTATGTGTATGTGAGTACAATGTTGTGGAGGCCAAAAGAAGGTATCATGTCCTTCTGGAATTATAGGTGGGTGTGAGTTGTTTGTTGTGGGTGCTGTGACGAGAATTCTAGACTTCTGCAAGCTCAGCAAGATTTCTTAGATGATGAAACATCTCTCACACTCCATTATTTGACATTGTACACATATAGTTTCAGTATATTATTTATTAACAATGGGAGTAAATTTTAATTATAATGAGATGATGTGTTTTATTTTTATTAGCATAAATTAATTGTGTACACAATACACATGGAAAGCAAAACCATATTACATGAGGGAATCTGTTAAAAGAGGAATGAGGTTAACAGGAAGAGGAAGGTTGCTGAAGAAATAATAGGAGCTTAATGTGCTAAAAAACTGTTAATTCATGAAAGGTCATAGTAAAGCCTATTATGACCTTTTAATGATTTAGTATTTGTACCCAAAAAATTTTGGTCCACAGACAAAACTCCCATGGCGTTGCTAGAATTCTCCCTTGTGACACCCACCGTTCCAAGAAATAGTGTCCCTTCTATTCACACAGATATGATTTTTCTTAGGCTTCCTGTCCTATGTCAGAATTCACTGATCTTCACCCTCAGCCTCTTCATAAAACATTTTCTTATGTAGTGTAGTTCTAATACCAGGGTTGAGAAATGTTTATATGCTGAATAAATTGATTTATATATAGAACTCTTGAGTCATGCAAAATTCCCGTTGGTAGCAAAAACTAGGGATCCCGATTCGTTTAAGTTCACATTGATCCAAGAACCTTGACTTTCTAGACTGAGCTAATTTATTCAGTCTCTTCCTGAATTTAACATTGCACGTGGGAGTGAAAGGGTGTTTCCTTCTTACTGTTTTTGGGAGGGTGGACCAAGGGGAGGACTTTTTACCCGAGATACACTCACAGATGCAGTATTTATCATTGGATTTTAATGTGCTGTTTTCCTTGACTGGATCTCTGTATTGTTTTGGAGAATCAAATTATGCTGAATGAGAATTTACCAGTCACGGGGGCGGGGCTTTAAAAAACCTTTCCCCATTGCTTTGACTAAATCAGAAACTGAAGGTCACCTTTAATACTGAGCTCCTATTTTGTTGATATGAAGATTATGTGGAGTCATCTGTGCTCCAGAGCAAACATGCTTTGGGAATTGGTTAAGGAAATATGTAGCATTCATTTATATATTCCTTATCTGTGCCAAGAAGTCAACAAAGTTTGGGCGTTGAAGGTGGCGAACTGCATATGCATCAAGCCCCTGAGATTGTTATTTCCTTTCCTCATCTCAGGGATAAATCCATCTTGTGCTTATAATACATTTTGTATTTGAGAGTTGCTTCATTCCTTTCCCAAACTACAGTCCTTGAGCTGTAACAGTGAAGCCAAAAAAACCAATATGGAATCACAGATGGTGCAAATATTTGGAAATAGGTAAATACAATCTAGGATTAGCTGCCTGGGCTTGGAAATGTCACTTTAAAGTTGCTTATGGGTCACACAGGCCAGTCTTTAGTTAAGGAAAACCAGGGAAAATGCATCATGATAGAAAATTGCTGATTTGGAGTTGTAAACCTAACAAGCCCATAATTGTTATATAAACTTCAAAATGAGTCACTCTGTAAGCAGGAACAGGTATTTTAGAGAGGTCAAAACACCCAGTGAGGTTATACAAGAGACACAAAATTAAATAGAAACCATAATAGTGCACTGCCATCTGCTGACTTTTCTGAAGCCAATTTTTAAAGAGAAATAGCCATTCGTGTGGGTGTGTTTAAGGGGGGGGGGACTACTAAACGACCTGGACTTTGGAGAAAACAAAGGGACAATGTGAAATCTACAAATGCTCATTACAATTAACAGGGACTTGAGATCCTATTTCTGAGCTTTTTTAAGAAGGAAATGTGATTTGTGTAATTTGCCACTTTAAATAATAAATATTTTTTAAAAGTTTTTTTTTAACTCATTTGTGTCTGTGTATGAGGTATGTATACGTACAAGTGGGTGCAAGTGTCCAGTGGTGCTAAAAGAGGGTATCAGATCCTTTATGGCTAGATTTGAGGTGGCTAGTGAGGGTGCTGGGCTGGAGGCTCACCGTATCATCTTTCTATACAATGTGTATACCATATAAAAGCTTTGTGGACTAATCCTGCGGTCACCCAGTTTACAATCATGATGACACACAAACAATAAAACCTACCTAACCACAACACTGATGGGTTTGGTTTGTTGAGTACTGGAATCAGTCTCTCCTAGGGGAAGTTGGTAGAGGAAATTGGTAGAAGTGTAACCTTCTATTACCAGACCTATAGAACTTGTTTTTGTTTATTTGTGATGATTTCAATAGAGAAAAATGTCAGATAAATTGGGTAGGTTGCAGGTGAGTTGCAATGTTTGTACTAATAGTATTGATTTTTAAGATATTGGATATTGTATGATTAAGTTTTATGTATAGATTCTACTTGGAAGGGACAAGATCAGCTTTGTCATAATTGGTGGAAACTTGGGCTGATGGACATTCTTGTTTGTCAAGTAGCAGAGACTAGGAAAACCATTTTGAGTTTGGACAAGAAGAAGGAAGGTTTTTACCCATGACAAGGGATGACTCAGTTGGTAAAGTGTTTGCCTGACAAATGTGAGGACCTGAGTTCAATCTCCTGCATGACCCATAGTTTAGAAAAAGTTGGATGAAGTAGCATTCACTTTTAATCCCAACACTGGGGAGCTAAGGACAAGTAGATCCCTGAGGCCTTCAGGCTGGCCCACCTGACTTATTTGGCATGTTCCAGGCCACCAAGAGACCGTCTCAAAAAATTAAGGTTGACAGCACTTGAGGGATGACAGTCACAGTTGAGACCTCCAAACCCATATATATCTGCATCATATACACATACATACATACATACATACATGTATGCATATGAATTCATCTGCATGTACATATCCATGCAAAATTTGTTATAAAACCAGAAAGAATTACAAACAACCACCCCAAATTGCTTCCCACATAAGGAAATAGCAAACATTCAATAAGAATTTAACTCATCAATACAAGAAGCATCAAGATGACAAATTGGGTTCAAACCACTTGAGGAGAGAGACAGGGGCAGAATGGTTCACACAGTTCAGAGAACTGGTTCTAAAATAGTACAAATAACTCTATATAAACCCAAAGTTTGTGCTGGCTTTTCAGGTCTGGTGAATTTATTGCTGATGTTGTTTTTGAAACTATTATTATTATTATTATTATTATTATTATTTTTATTTTTATTATTGCCTTATGCAAGAACATTTGTACATGTATATGTGGGAATGTTTACTATTTCCTTAGAAGCATTTTGGGAGGTTGTTGTTTGTTTTTGTTTCCTTTTTTATAACATATTTTGTGTGGATGTGTATACATCCATATACATGTGATCCTGTATGTACTGGTGTACTTATACATATGTGAAGGTCAGAATCCAATCTCAGTAGCTTTTACCATGTCATTTTTCAGCCAGTCGTGACCAGTGAGCCCCAGGGATCTTCCAGTTTCTACTTCCCCAGTGATGTGATTACAACTGTATTCCACAATGTCCTGCTTTTCATGTTGGTCCTGGAAATCAAACTCAGTTCCTCATGCTCGTACGACAAGTATTTCACTGATAAAACCATCTCCCCAGCCTCCGATTTATCTGCCTTCTGTAATTAACATCTAAATTTACAAACTCCAAGTCTGTGTTAAATGATAAATAGCGAGTACATCAAAGTTCTACTTAAATATGTTTGCAAGCCTCCAGAAGCCACCTGCCTCATCACCTAGCACATCCTCATATGGGCAGACTACCCAGTCTTCCAGGCTGCCTTTTAGAAGAACGACCTGTTCAAGCTTTATTTGCAGTTCTTACATTTGTCTGTTTGTTGGACATTTTTTTTACATTACTAACTTTAGAATAGGGTACGATGCAGTATGAGCCTACATCTGGTGTCACAGCTAGCTTCTTCAGCAGTTTTATCAAAGCTCTCTACAGGCCCTATGGAGCTTCAAGTGTCAGAGGCAATTCACGAGCCGCAATGTCCTGGAACTCAGCCAGTCAGCCAATAAGGCTGGTCGCTTCCTCCCAACAAATTGGTCCAGGTGTCTTTGAAGGACAGAGAAGAACAGTTTGCTAATCTCAAATAGCTTCTCTGCAGAAGATGAGATTGGATAATTGCACACAACAGAGAAAACAGCCATTCTCCGAACTGAGGTTCTGATCAAATTGCATGGGGCCATTGTCCCTGGAGAGGGCTATTTTCACAGCTGCCCTGAGAAAGATGTTGAGAACCCATCTATGTAGTCTGAATTAAGACACATAAGTCTTCCTTCAGGAAAAACTTCCCTGGCAGCCAGTACCCTCATGCACTTCTCATCCATCTCTGGATCTGAAATTCCACTATGCTTTCCTTTGTTCTTTTAACAAGCAGGAAGTCTTGACAATTTATATTCAACTTGTAATTAATTATCTTGCCAAGATAGAATGATGACATGATATATATATATATATATATATATATATATATATATATATATATATATATATATATTCCCAATGGTGTGTGGAGGCTAGAGGTTGACATTGGACATCTCCCCAATCACTTCTCCACGTTCTTGAGTCACTGTCTCTCAATGAACCTCAACCTTCTCCTTCTGGTAAAATTGCTGGCCAGTGAGCCCCCAGAATGCACCTTTCTGCCCTGCAAAAATTGGACTTCCAGGCATATACAGAAATACCTAGCTTCTACAAGGGTGCTGTGGAATATTAACTTAGGTCCTCATGCCTGTACGCAAGCACTTTGCTAACTATCTGCCTAGCCATCTGTGTATGTTTCATAAATACATTTGATAATTATTCGCCTACTCTACTCTATGGGGTTCAATAAATAACTTGGTGCTTAGGAAGTTACTAAATTATCAAAACTCATCTTTCTGTTATGCCTTCCAGTTTATTAGAGAAACCCATCTTAGTAGATACTGAGGAAATATTGTTAAATATTGACATTGTCCAAAGGCACATTGTCCAAAGGCCTATTCTAGAAAATTAAGTTTTTTTCTCTGTGTACTTTCTATTCTGGTCACCACCATCTGTATGTGGTTACTGAACACAATGTGCTCCTCATAAGTTGTCTTTTTTAATATTTAAATAGTTTATTTATGGTACATATATAAATGTTTTATCTGCATATATATATATATGTGTGTGTGTGTGTGTGTGTGTGTGTGTGTGTGTGTGTGTACCATGTGTGTACACATTCTTGAAATTTGTTAGATTATTAGATCCTCTGGGACTGAGTTACAGAAGGTTGTGAGCCAACATCTTGGTGCTTGGAATCAAACCTACAAGAACCTGCCACCAAATCCACAAGAACTTGAGTTTTCTTGTTTATTTAATGTGATGGTTAGTTTAAATTGTCAATTTGACATAACATAGAATTACTGTACAGACTGTACAGACAATCTTAAAAATAGCTTATTTAGATCCTGTTGACATGTGTGCATGTCTACAGGAAATTATCTTGATTTTCTTAATTGTTGATGGAAGATCTAGTCCATTACGGGCAGTAGCATTCCTTCAGCTTGGATTCTGACTGGGCAAGAATGGAGAACAGGGGTTAAGTAGTACATATGTGCATCCATCTTCCTCTGCTCTTGACTGCAAAGGTGACATTCCTGCTGCCTTGTCCTTCTATGCTGAACTTGTGAACCTTACATTGTGAGCTAAAATCAACTTCTTTTTATCCCAAGTTGCTTTTTGTCATAATATGTTAATCACAGCAAAAGAAATTTAACTAGGGCACTTAGTTTCACTTAATTTTAACTTAGATTGCTGCACACAGCTAGGGGTTACCTATTATAGAATCGAACTTAAGCTACTAATGAGCATGCTACGAGAATGCTCATCACTTGGAGATGCTACCGAAAGCAAACGCTAACCCAGAAATGTTGGAGTGGAAGACTAGCAGTCAGCATTTCCATCTTACCCACAAATGATGCCTGGTTTCTGGACTCTGTGCTCAGAAGTGAGTCTTCATTTCTTACCAGCAAGAATCCTCTAAGCTTAATTTATGTCTTTAACCAGGGTGGAGTATGTTATGCATGATTCTGAAGAATCTATTGCCAAGTGTTTTCGTTCTATTAATGAAAATAAAATAAATATCACCGATGACACTACTCGCTATTCCTTAGCATTGAAACTAGATAAATATTTGAATCTATACAGTTCCTACATAGCACACAGTACTCCAAGCTTAAACTACATTTTATTCTATATCCTTTTGTTACATAGATGCTACTCTTGATCAGTAAGACTGTTCAGTTTAAAGGGACCTAATCCTGACAACCTGATCATCTCAAAGGCCTACAGAAAGACACACAACAACTGCCTCCTGCAGGTTTTCCTGTGACCTCCTCATATGCACTCTAGCACCCTCTCTCACAAACACAATTACCAATAGACTAAATAATTATGTTAGACTCCCCGGACCTGGAGGGAGAGGCATTGTAACCCTCCTGACATAAGCACTGGAATCCAACAGTCCTCTGACAGAGCAGGAAGTATACTTAACCACTGACGGCGCCCCTGCTCCAGTAGCAACTTATATTACAGAATTACAAATGTTTCGTGGAGATTATGGCATTCCCCAAAGCTTGATAGGTGAAGATGGTGTCCTATTACACAAAAGCATATCAGCTTATATTAACTGTCTTCACCGTATGAAACAGAGGCCAAGGATTTTCTGTTGATGACAAATCAACATAGTATTTGATTAGGCACATGAAATCAAACCAAAATAGGCAAATCAGATGAATCATACTGAGACGCTTCTGCACAGCAAAGGGAGATAGAGATAGAGTGACAATTAAAACACACAGAGTAGGAAAAACAAACCTGAACATAGCTCATCCGTGCTATAGTATATTAATAAAATATTAGTAATCTAATAATGCCACTAAAAACTCTGCTAAATAATCCAATTAAAAATGGGTCAGATTGTAAAGTACAGGCTTCCCAAAGATGACATTTTAATGACCAGTAAACTTACAAAAACAAAAACAAAAACCAAAAATCTTAACTTCATTAAATGTCAAAAAAGCAAGACATATCACAATGAGGTATCATCTCACCCCAATTAGAATGGTTACTATCAGTACTAAAAGTACTAAAAGTACTTACCATGCAAGCTCAGCTTCAATCTCTAGAATACTGGTAAATATGGAAGAAGAGAGGGGGCTCTTGTCTTCTGATATCCACATCCATGCCATGACATGTACCTGTCCACACACGTAAAGCATACACCTCCCACAATTAATAATAATAATAACAGTAACAACAACAACAACAACAACAACAACAATAATAATAATAATAATAATAATAATAATAATAATAATAATAAGAGTCTTATGGTTCAGATCTCTCACTTTCGGCTAAGACCCAAAGGAAATTCAATTAAAATATTAAAGAAGTATATGTCAACTTCTCTTTCCTTTAGCTTTAGTCATAATCACTAAGAAACGGAATCAAACCTGATGTCTATCTAGAGATCAACGAGTAAAGAGTATGGTGTGTGTATATAATGGAACATATCCAGTTATGAAAAGCTGATCTCATTTTTGGCAAGATAGAATTGTGGACATTATGTTAAGTTTTATGATCTCTCTCTCACAGATATAACACATTTACCAGACTGTCATAAAACCAGGGGGCTGGTTCAGTGCAGAGAGAATTTACCACACATACATGTGGACTTCAGTTTGAGTGCCTAGCATGCACATAAAGTTAGACACAACTGTGCACAACTTTCTAAGACTGGTACTTCTTTGAGAGACTTGGTGCATTTGCACAGAAGCGTTTGTTGGCATACAGAGGACAGCTGATATGTTTCCTCTCAGAATATTGCCTGAGAACAGGATATGCTTATTGGTTATGACAGAAGTAGCCTCCTGCAGTATCAGGCTGTGGATGTCTAAGACTGAAAGCTAAGAGTCAGGCATGTTTTTATGTCATATGGCCCTAGTCAGACTATTTGACTTCACTTGTCTCAGCTTTCTTACCTAGAATGTGACAATAACCACTTGTACAAAGGGCTCCCACCCACATTCTGATACCCACTGTTATGTCTGCTATGGCTGTATATGTGAAAGAGGGACAAATATATTTTATTAATCAGAGAACAGATGATCAATCAGTTTATTATTGATCAAATCACTAATTTTAGCAAACTAGTCAATTAATTTAGTCAATTAATACCATGTATGACCATAGATGTGTGTGACCCAAAGACAGCTGCTATGTTTCCGAGCTGAGCTCCCTGAGATCACGTAAGTCGATCTTTAGCTTCACATTTAAGCTAAATTCAAGGAGCTATAGTTTAATCTAGAATGCTCTCCAATGGCTTTGCTCTTATTTAGGAAGCTTTGTCTGCAGCAATTGGTGAGATTGGCAGATGGAAGAAAAACATGAGTCTTCAGTGTTGCAGCTTTACCTCTGATCTCCCATATCCCTCCCCACACTAGAAATATAAACATCAGCTTGGCCATTGCTTGAACAGGAAAAGGTAATGACATCTGAGCTTCCTGATGAGTTAAATCTCTAGCCCTAGGTAGAGACCAATTCTTTTCTTTCTCAGAAAACTCCTCTCAATGCAAATGCTTTTACCTGCTTCCATTGGGTACTATCTCTCCTTTCTGACTTAGGACTCAAGAGAGGGTTATCTTTTCTGTGTCTTCTCTTAATTCCATTTCCACATATAGTCAAAGGTTAAGCATGCATTTCCAGGCACTCGTAGATTTTTCAACATTACCTTGAAAGCCCTGTTTCTAATTGCTCAAGCCTGTTTATCTGGCACATGCCTGCCTGTGGAATGTGGCAGCCTAATCCAGGAAGCTGAATGGTGTGCTCTCTGTTTTCTAGCTCCTCTCTCCTGGCAACTCAACTGCCAAGAACCTCACAGCTTTCCTCCTCTATGAAATCTATTAAAATTATCTTCTAATTACCTATTGAGTTATTTCTAAGTCTTTTTTATTATTGATGACTAGGAACACCAAAGAGATTAGTGGGGTTTATAAGCAGAAAGCTGAGTTTTCAGAAAACTACCACCATGGGGACATTTGAACACTGGCAGTGTCTCCCCCTCTGCTTACTGCTAAGTAAACAGATTTTCTCTGCCACCAGTTCTATTAAATTCCTCATCACATTCTCCTAATCAGTATAACCAAAAGTTCACAATCCAAATTCTGAACTGTGAACTTAAATATATCATTGTCATTTTTTAAAGTCAACTCTGAGAATTTTTGTCACCGTGGTAGGGAGATGACTGTCATAAGGATTTTGTCCTTCGGTATTCACTACAGTACTATGTATTTGTGAACCTTTACACATGTGCGGGAATGTAACAGGTATGAGTACATTAGTTTCCTTAGAATTGACCTACATATTCTGTGTGTTTGTTGTATAAAGAAAATGCCCCCATCACTAAGCATTAGGTTGGAACAAATGACATATTTATATATCCCAAAACATTGAAAAAAATTGACAAGCCATTCCCAGTGGGCTGGTGGAAGGGTAGAGAGAGGATTCTATGATTTATGAAATATTCATGCTAAAGAGATAGTACTTGGAAAAATAATGCAAAAGTTCATAACAAGGACCTTGTATTTTCTACAGTAATAGGTTCAAGAATAGAGAGTGTGACACACAAAGGCTTCCTGTGGAAGTGTCTAGAACTGTGGAACTTTTTATATTACTATTAAAGATTATAGGAACTCTCCATATAATTTCATCAGGGGTATTTTCTTATATTCTGTGAGTTCAACACAGGTTGATGAGGGGGAACATTTCTTGAATAATTTGTTTTAGGTCAGGAAGATGAATGCTGTTGATCACATATGTCAGGCATTATCAATTGAACTCCTAAGCCAGGTGAAGGTAGGATAGGAACAACACTTCAAAGTTGTTTTCTGACCCCCACAAACATGTACTGTTGTGTAAGTGTCTCCTCACGTCACACTCAGATACATACACATACATACACACTGAATTTAAACATGTCATTGCCACAGTTACGTCTTGTTTAACTGAAAATAGCTGTGGATTTTCATAACTACAGATGAACTTTCAGTGAACAAGAAAATATGGTGCTGAGAGAGAAGGTAAAATTATAACCTTCCTAGAATTGACTTTTATTTCAAACACTAATTATTTCAAAAAATTATTCACTCCTGGATTTTTACATTCTTTGTAACCTAGATGCTTAAGAACCTGAGAAAAGTTAGCTATTCAAACATAGCTAACTTTAATTAATATTCATTTCTATTTTTTTGTTTTTAATATACTTACCTTCCCCAATCCCACCTTCCCTCTTCCCAAATCCAGTTCACATCCATTTCTATTTCACTTTAGAAAAAATCAGGTCTTTAAGGAATGTGTACAAGGCATGGCCTAACATGATACAGTAAGACACTAATATCAAGACTCAGTACCAATATAAGGAAAAAGGTCCCAAGAGATATAGTTACATTTTCATTTTATTTATTTATTTTATTTTACAAAAAACCAATTGTACTAGATAGTTTTGAAAATTATTTTAAAAATATGCCAGAAAGAAAAATAGCAGTATTTGAATGTTTTATTGGTTCATTAAGGAAGACTAAAAACCATTTCACAAAAGGAATTTTTTGTTAAACTCTTCTTGACATTTGGGAAAAATAAGCTTTCTTATTGCATTTAAGATTCTATGAATACTATAGAGCTAAAATAAAGTAGCTTTTTTTTCTTTCTCATCTATAAATCTGTATATGTATCTGTGTGTGTGTGTGTGTGTATATATATATATATATGGAGGGACAGAGACAGAGAGACAGAGAGACAGAGAGATAGAGACAGAGAAACAGAGAGAGATCAGTTGTTCTAATGCGTGTTACATCAAAACATACCTGCTAGTAAATAAATTTTTAACACTAAATATTGTATTCAGCTTCTGGACCAGGGATATAACTTATAGGTCACATATTTAGCTAGCACAAATATAACCTTGGGTTTTATACACAGCAACGAACAGACTCAATGTTAACCAAATACTAGGGAAGTAGAGGCAGTTCAATTCAAGTCATGCTGTATTATTAGCAAGTTTGATCCTGCCTCAAAAGCAACAAAATGGAAACAGGAAAAAAAATACTTATTTTCTAATTTTTCAAAAAAGCCATGACTTAGGAGCATGAAATATGTCATGGCAGCATGGTTAAGAGCATGCTATTGCTTCCAAAGTACCATAGTTAGTTCTCAGCATCCAATTCAGATAGCTCAGAAACACATGTAACTCCATCTCTAAGGGACTCTATGTCTTACTCTGGCTTCTATTGGCATCCCAACACGCCCCCTCCACACACACACACACACACACACACACACACACACACACACACAAAAAAAAAATAAAAAGTAATTTTTGCTTGTTTGTTTTAATTTACTTTTTCACACAACATATTTGGATCATGTTTTCCAATTTCCCAACTTCTCCCACAATGCTCTGAACTTCATGTTCTTTCTCTATCTTTCAAAAGAAAGCTTAGAAAGAAAACACAAAATAACAGCAAAAAAGCAAGAAAACACAACAAAATACTCCACAAAAACAAATAAGCCAAAAAACAAATAAGACAAAACAAAGCAATGGGGTTGCGGATTTAGCTCAGCGGAAGAGCGCTTGCCTAGCAAACACAAGGCCCTGGGTTCGATCCCCAGCTCCAAAAAAAAAAAAAAAAAGCAAAATACCTACCAAAACAAAGAAATTAAAAAAAAAAAAAGAAAAGAAAAGAAAAGAAAAATGCACGGAAATACCCTAGTTCATTTTGTGTTGTTCATCTATTCTAGGGCATGAGACCTTCCCTAAAATGTGATTAATATACACAGCTACATGCAACTGAAGAAAACTCATAGTCTTTTTACCAGCAGATATCAATTGCAAGTAGTTTCTTCGGCTAAGAGTGGGGCCCTGTGTTGACTTCCCCTACTGTGTTCAGGTTTCTGTGTGCTGCCACAGTTTCTGGGAGTTCATATGTATGTAAATCCTATTGTGTCAGAAAGACTATTTCCATGAAGTCATCCATCACCTCTGGCTCCTATAGTCATTCTATCTATTCTTCTGCATAGTTCCTTGAGCCCTAAAGAGAAAGCTTTGATAAAGACATCCCATTTACGATTGAGTGGTACAAAATCTCCCACTTTCTGAATATTAGACAGTTATGAGTTTCTATCTTAGCTCTTCAAAAAAAGGCTTCACTGATGATGGTCGGACAAGGTGGCGATCTATGAATACAGCAATATCTCACTGGGAGTCATTTTATTGCTACGTATGTTTAGCAGAAGAGTAGTATTAGGCTTTCTCCCAGCTTTGTAGCCTTTCTATTCTCAAGATCTTGTCCATTTTAGCAATGTCATGTATGGGTTCCATCATGTAGTGGCTCTTAAAGATAATCTTTAAAAGTTGTTGGTTGCTCTCATAACATCTGTGCCACTATCACACCAGTACGTATTATAGGCAAAACACTATTGTAGTTTGTAAAGTTTACAATTGGGTGACATAGAAAAGATTTATAAAGGAAAAATATGAATATAATATATAAAGATAATAATATATAATATAATCATAAAATGTAAATTATATCTTTAAAAAAGAAGGTAGCCAAGATGCAGAACAGGAAGTAGCTTTTAGATATCAGGTCCTTAATCTCTCCCTTGTCTATCACACATCTGGATGTTCTATTTGGGGATGGCCCATTGAGGAAAATCAATTGAGATTATGGAAATTTCCTTTTAAATATGTATTTAATTTGCTTAAATAGAGAACATATATGAAATGACACTAATGGACCTCTTTGCTTTTTAGCAATCTTGAAGGAACCGGACTTAAAGTGCATCTCTTTGAAAAACTAAGCACATCTTCATATTTAAAGGCCAGGTGGAGGTTACTAATTTGTCTGATAAAGAATTAACCCTCTGGTGTATTATAATATAAGATCTTTTAAATTAGACACTTGCTTTGGCAAACTCACCCTTTCAATCATATAATGTGTTCATAGTTACAAAGAACAGTTCACCAAAGAGCTGGGATGCCTCTGAGCATTGAACATATTAGGTGGGGCACACAAGTTCGTTTCATCCAATTATCAGTCTCATGACAAATTCAACAGATTTCGTGTAAATTATCTCCCTGGAAATAGTCAGAATGCTATCATTAGAAACATACATACATACATGCACACACACACACACACACACACACACATGCATAGAAATACATAGAACAAGAGAGGGGAAGAGAGGGAGAGTGGAGAAGCTTATATTCTGAGAAATAAAACTATTCTACATTTTTGTCCTTATATTTGTTGAGATCCAGATAAATTTCATTGAATGATAGGGTGGACCCTGAGTGGTTGATTATAATAACCAATTTGTCTTACTTCCTGCCCTAATTTCTTTCTCTTTTCATATTTCTTCTTTCTTCCTATGCTCCTCTTTTATGCCTTCCTTTCTTTCTGCAAATTCCTCTCGCCTCTCTCTGTCCCTCCTGATCTCTTCTCCTCTCCCTTCTCTGCAATCTCCTCCCTTAATTCTTTTTCTTTACTCTCTCCTTCTCATCTTTCTTATTTTTTTCCTTCCTTTCTCCTGCCTTCTTCCCTTCTGTTCTTACTAAGTCATGATGAGTTCAATTGAGTCAGGATCTTTTTAACTCTTCTCAAAATTGTGTACCATTTATCTAGACCATGCCCCAACACAATCCAGATTGTGAAAATGAAGAATTAGAAATCACTTCATAATATAAACCATCTTCAACTTTTACAGGAAGACCTTGCAAGACAAAACACATCTGTTCCTTTCATTCTGAAGCATGAAAAATATTCTTCAGACAATTTGGCATGAAAACACGTGAACTAAGCAACTTCCATTGTTTTGTAAGAAGTCATAAGGGAAAACTGGCAAAATCTTGTCCATATCCTGGGAGATCAAGAAAAGTGTTTAGGCATATTATGCTCTATCTTTTATGTAATGATGTATGAAAACAAGTTCTGAAGGTCTAAAGCTATTCCTATCTTATATCAGAAATATCAGCAAGACCTGGGGATGTTACTCAGTTAGTTGCTATGGTACTTTATGTATGAAGGTTTGAATTCTAACTCAAGAAGCACACAAACTAACCAAGCAGACAATCACCACAATACCAACCATTGAGGTACATGTAAGAAAAAAGAAGTTCAATTGAAAGTCATTGTTGGCTATACTGCAAGTTTGATCCATCCTGGGATACATGATTTCCTATTAAAAAAGAGAGAGAGAATGGGGAGAAGAATGAGAACCCAAGAGCAAGGAGAGGGGGGAGATAGATTGATACACACACACACACACACACACACACTCACTCACACACACACACTCACACACACACTCACACATGCACGCACGCACGGACCCATGCACTCACACAGGCACTTACGTGCATACCGAGAGACAGACAGACAGACAGAAAGTGAGGAAGAGAATGCAGAAGGCAAAGGATGGGACAGATCAAGAGAGGAGAGAGAAATTCAGACAGGCAGTGAGGGCGTGGGCAGAGCTATTCTCAGCTTTGCACTCAGCTGTTATCTGCGCTAGAATGAAAGTTTCACTCATGTCTTAGGTAACCTATTCCTCCATTACATAGCTTGGTTATCATGCCTAGAAAGTGGGCATATGTAATTACCCTAAAAAATGTGGGCACTGCAAAACCTACACTGTTGCACTGCAGGTTCAGTCGGTAAATCTGGGAGAGTTTGGAATCCAACACTTTCATCCAGAGACTTTCTCAGATACAGAATGATTCGAGAGAAACTTTTGGGGTCCTTAGGAAGGTAGGGACATTATTTATGAAATAATTTTCTAAAATTTTTCCTGTTCCCACGTAGGGTACATGAAAGCAGTCATTCTCAATGGCATGCTTTGTTTCTTTTTTTAATTACATGAGTATATGTATATATGTCTGTGTACATGTCATGTGTGTGTGATTACAGGTACCCATGGCACTGGAGTTAGAAACAGCTTTGATCTACCAAACTTGGGTTCTGCAAAACCAAACTTGGGTCCTCTGCAAAAGCAGTATCTACTTTTTACTACTGAGTTATCTCTCCAATCATGGTATGGCTTTGTCAAAAAGACTGCAAAGCAAAGGACAGTTATTCATGTTTATTTCATAATAGATATGGACCTGCTGAAATTGGTACATCAAACCTATGTCAGTAAACAGAATTATGTCTGCTTTGGTTGGCATTATATTGTTATATTTTATATGATGTTGATCATCAGGAGGAAGATCTACACACAGAGACCTAGAGATAGAGAGAGGAGAGAGATAAGGGAGAGAGAGAGAGAGAGAGAGAGAGAGAGAGAGACAGAGACAGAGACAGAGACAGAGAGTAGAGAGAGAGAAAGCTAGAAAGGTAAGTTGCAAGAATATTGAGGAGACAACATATGAAGTCATATTTCTTCTGATCTCATCGTTTTCTGAGATAATAGCAGAGGCCTGACAAGACTAACATTCTTTTTGGAGGCAACCCTTGAGGAATGTGCCCACTCATCACAGCTGCACAGTAGTCACCCATGGGAAAGCGACAACAGGCAAAGTCAAGTCAGCTGTAAAGAATGACCAAGGTCAATATTGGATTCTGCCGTATTTGGATATTAATAATTGTTAGATAAGAAAAGCAGCTATTTATCTCATCACCCAGTACATCTTCAAACATTTGTACAAGAGACAAATATCTGAATGTAAGCATGTGCTGCCTCTCATTGTCTGAATCTGAGCTGTGACTGTGGACAAGTGTTAAATAAGCTATGCCATTAATAGTCTTAAAGACATACACTCACAGAAATAATGTACTACTGCATGAAAGTTACAAAGAATATTAAAGATATTAAGGGATACTTTAGTGACAGTTTCATCAACAATTGAGAAACCTAAATTTTATAGTCCGTTCTGCTGACTCAATCACATTGCAGAATTAATGGTGGTATAAAAACATTGTTGAATATTTTTCCTTTAAGAATTATATTAGGGATATCACCTAAGTTAGATCACAGACGGGTTATACCTCTAAGGTACCCAAGTCCTAGGAATAATCTAATGATATTGTCAGGCTTCTTCTAAGACTTAAAACTCACTACATATTAGGTTGTTATTTCGATGGCTTATTTTTATAGATGAGATGTTCTATACATTCTTAGATTATAACCATATAATGATTTGTAGGCTCCTGTGCTGTGCTTTAATATTATTAGATGCTGAAGTACATTTCATTCTTGAGAAGACTTGATGTCAATTTAAAATTTGTGGAGTATGTGACAAGGTAGGCAAAAGAATGTGTTGTTTGAGCTTGGGATTCTGAGTTCAAATCCAAGGTACCCATGTAAGAAAATGTGTTGTTTACATTTATCTATTGTCCTAGTGCTGTTAAGGTGACAAATCACAATAGATGGGCCTTACTGTCTCTCATCCCAACTCCAGCTTCAATAAAAGACCCTATTTCAAGGGAATGTGGTGGAGGGAGAGAGCAGGACATTTGAAATCCCCTTCTTGCCTCTATATGCACATACACTTATAAACCCTGTCACATGTCTGAACTACACACACACAAACACACAACACAACATAAATTCATACCACAACCATACTAACACATATGCATTATGAACACATACCAAACATTCATATACTCATACAAATATACACACATATCATAAACACACACCACAGACACAAACACACACATCATAAAACACAACCAGACCCACAAAGAAACATATACAAACACACACTAATACACAGTAAGTACACACCACACATCGTAGATTCACACAGCATAAACATACCACAGGCACAGACTATAAATACAAACCACACACCATACACTCATACATCATAAACATAACACACACACACACACACACACACACACACACACACACACACACACACATGCCTTCACATACAGGGTAATTTTGAAGGTCAACATCCACTGACCTATTATTTAGAGCATTTCAATAAAGAAATATAAGTGACAAAATTTTAATTGATCAGGCAAGCAACGGTACTTAAAACGAACTCACAGAATATTAATGAACCATTTCATGAAATTCATTATGCATGGAAAATTAACCACTAGAATCTTAAAAATGATAGGGTCTTTCCAAAATCAGACAGAAATGCATAAAATTTAAATGCTTATTGAGGCATATTTTAACTTTATATCACCCTCTATTAAAATGCTGAGTCTGTTAAATTTATGGGGGAAACCAAAAGAAAGATCCATGGGGTTCAGATTATGATCAACAAAGCACGAAAAATAACATAAATATAGACATTTACTCTTGTCTAATTGGGTGTGGCCAGAACTCTAGAAAACTAGGAAACTTTTTCATATAAGTCTAAATCCTCAAGGAGAAATGGTGTGAAAACTAGGGAAGTGATGGGGTGTGCTAAGCTTTATCTGTTCAATGGCAAAGTATTATCCAGGAAGTTTCACTTATTATGCACTGAGGTAAGTCATATCTACATATTGATTTAAGTCCCATGTCATATATATGGAAGGAATTCATATATATGGATGATAGATATAAAATACAAAATATATATGAGTGGAGGCCATATATGTATATGGATAGAAGTCACACATATTTATGGAAAATTTTCTGTGCACATATACATATTTAAATATATATATGTACAGAAAGATGAAAGCTATATATCAATATATATTTGAATAAACATTGTCTATAAAATTATGTCTCATATGGAGGAAGAGAACTCCATCATTGCTTATAAAATCAAATGATCACAACAATGGATATGAGATCAGGAAGGAAGTGTTGTGGAATCTAAAAAAGTGTGACTACAATAATGGGAGCCTTTCCAAATCAAGAAGCATAGAGAACTATAACTAGGATCAGGTTTATGGCATCTAGGGAAAGAAAGGTAAAATGACTGATGTGAAATATGATAGTAGATAAGGAACAGGAGAAGAGGGATGAAAACTGAGATGGAAGACATGTGGGAGTCAGGAAATTTGATTACTAGTTTATCTCTGGTTCCTTATTCTAGCATGAAGAATTAAAGGGCATTTGTGGGTTCCAGGCAACATCAAATGACCTGAGATTGGAGGTGTGGGAGAAAGTGGAATTGAGGAGACAGGGTCACGGAGAATGTCAGATGACTAGATCCTTCTGTATAAAGCTTAAGCTAATTTCTAACACATTATGGTTGCTAAATGTTCATTGAATTTAACTAAAAGAGACCATTAGTAGAGTAATTTAACCCTGCAGAGATGCATTAAGAAAGCAAACTGTATTGTAGTGTCTTAAAAAGCTCATTCTCTGATAAAATACAGGAAGGCCAGGATAGATCAATAGAGAGGACAGATAGTCAAGAAGAAACCCATGTGATTTATTTTTTGCTTTTATTTTTTTACAGTACAGTTGTTAGGCTTCTCCCAGTCTACCCTCCCATAGTTCCTCCTTCTCTCCTCCCTCCCATCTCCAAAGGAATGTCCCCACCCCACACCCATTCCCAACCCCACCAGGCCTCCTGACTTCCTGGAAAGTCAAGTCTCTAGAGGCATAGGTGCACCTTCTCTTACTGAGGCCATGACAGGCAGTCCTTTGTTGGGTGTGTCAGGGGCCTCGGACTAGCTTCTGTATGCTGCCTGGTTGGTGGCTGAATGATCTCAGGGCTCTGGGCTAGTTGAGACTATTGGTCTTCCTAGGGAGTCGCCCTCCTCCTCGGTTTTTTCTAGCCTTTCCCTAATTCAACCGCACTGTTCCCTGACTTCAGTGTCCTAGTTGAGTGGAAGTACGTACCTCTGTCTCAGTCAACTGCTTCTTACATATATAAGAGGACCTCATATTTGCTATGAAAACAGAAACAAATTTAAAATACACTGCAATAGCACTAACCAATGTTTGAATTAATAATAATCTAAACATTTGTTAAAATGCAAAACGTGTCATTGGATGTATGCAAAATACTAAATGGAAATTGACCAAAATGATGAGGAATTTAGCAGAAGCTGGTAAAACTGAATGCAGTTTTAACCTTCAATGTACCAAACATAGCTTTAGAAATTGATTTTGAGTATTGAAGCAAATATGAAGAGAAGTGTACTTAAGATTATTAACTGTGAATAATTTTGAAAATATCCTCACAAATAAAATGTATTTGTCTAAAAATGATTAAGAAATATAGCATATAATTATATTATATATATATATGTACAATGTATAATATACAATATGTATATTTGCATCACTGTACACACTCCAGGTAGGTAATAATATGTATTATTTACTACTTTTTTAATCTGGGAGGGATTGTATATGATTTTTTATTAAAATACATGAATAAAAAAGGACTGAGTATGTAGCTTTGTTGATAAGAATGCTTCTCTAGTGTCTTGATTATTTTTCTACAAAATCACACCATGACAAAATACCATGACCAAAGAAACTTACAAAAGTATTTTATTGGACTATGATTTTGGAAGGTTAGAAGCTGTGAGCAAAGCCATGCAGTCAGAAATAGATGAGAGCTCACACAGTGATCCAAGTCCCAAGGCTACAGTGGTGGTGAGGAGAAGGTGAGCGAGCACTGGGCTGATTCTTTTGAAACTTCAGTGTATACTCCTGGTGACATGCTTACACTTTCTAATCCTTTCCAAACAGCATCACGAACTGATGACCAAGGACTCAAACTTCAAATGTATGAACTTAAGGTGGTCATTCCTATTCAACCCATCACACTTAGCATAGGTTCCACTTAGTGTTTGATGCCCAATACGTCATAAACCAGGATTAATAGTGCGTACTTGCAATCCCAGCACTGCAGGTGAAGGCAGGAGATCCAGAAGTTCAAGGCCATATTTGGTGAGATAGAAAACAAGAAGCCTACATGAGTGATGTCTCAAAACCACCAACAAAATATAAAAAGAGACATTTATATTTATTTGTGTTAAGTTATATAGTCCAAGGTATGACATTAAGTATCTTGTAGAATTTCTTTTGCCATGATTTATATATGTTTAGGTATGAAAATTTAAATTAGAAATTAATCTCTTACTATTAAAAAAATAAAATACAATGAGACACACAGAGACATATACATATACACTGTTAGTGTCATAAAATGTAGATACTCTTTTAATATTTTTAAAATGTAGTAACACAGGAATTTGGTATTACATGCAGAGTAGAAATATTCACAGTTCAAGAAAAAAATTGCTAGTAGTTTCTACTTATCTTAAGTTGGAGTGTTTTTTTTACATTTATGTTGTGTGTGTGTGTGTGTGTGTGTGTGTGTGTGTGTGTGTGTGTGTGTTTCATACATTACCACACAAAGGGGAAGCCCGTATTCTTCTTCGGCCTTGTAGGTGTTTCAGATTGGAACACAGCATGGTAGTGATTGCCTCTACTCTTTTGAGCCTTCTTGATGGCCCCTTTTGAAGTGTTGTTCTTGACACTTGGGAATTTGTGTGTGTGTGTGTGAAGGTTATCATTGTCCTTCTCAAGAGGATAAAGAAACAAATGGGAGTGCAGAAGTTTGAACCCTAGCCAAGTTGGTGTCAGAATAAGATCCGACTTTCCTGCCAGTGCACCCTGTATTGTTCCATACTGCTGCTGATAGCCAATGTTGATCGTCACGTTAAACTGAGACACACTAGGAAGTTAGTAAAGAACACCTGTGAGTATACTCTTCAGGCTGGTGACCTTGTGGAACTGAAAGGGAGCAAAGGAGAAAGCCAGCAGGCAGCTGGTAAGAGCATGCCTTCCCTTACATCCTGACCACAAGGAATTGAGAAATATTTTCTATCTTGTACTTGTGTGGTCAGGATGTTCTTAGTTCACACACAGGCTCAGGGTGTGGAGGCAGCTGACCCTGTAATGAAGACTATGGAAACTAAGTGAAATAAATCTTCGTCCTTTAAACAGCTTCCCCAAGGTTTTTTGATCAGATGAATGAGAACCTCAGGGTAATGCCTTGCATTGCCTTGAGAAGAAGTGCAAAGTGATTTTTCAAGCTACTCTTTTCTTCTGTCTTACAACACCCGGGGAACCCTTGGAGAATGGAAATGGCATGGAAGTGGAAGGAACTATTCTGTGTGACAGTTGGTATAAGGCAATGTGTTTGATGTAGCACAAATCACACAGTATGTCTTGTAACTTAATCTTGGGAGATGCATTGCTGGTTATCCCCCAGGCTGGCAGTTCCCTCATGTTGACTTTTCTTTCCCTGATTACCTTGAAGGAGGACAGTGTTTGCTGGGGATATGGGGATATAATATAAATACATAGTGCATGTTAATTCTCCTTGCAGACTTGCCAAATGTATGTTGAAGAAGCAGCATAGTAATTAGAGAATGTGAGGCTCTAATTCAAAACCCATTTTGCACTCAAGAGACATTATAAAAGCATCTACTTCTGATTGTGTGTGGCTTTCAAGAAAGGCATATCTCTAAGGTGATGTGGTCTTTGCCCCTTTGTGATATATTGTTATTGTCTGCCATGAAAGATGTTAAGATTATACATTATTTATACTCAAGTTTAATGAAAACACCACACCACATTACTGACAACCCTGGAAAGAAACTTTGATTGTGTTAGCAACCTTGATTCCTGGATGGGGAAAAGAAAAAAGCCTGTGAACACAGATAACCTATGCCTCTGTCTCCTGCCCATTGTAATGATAATGAATTTACTCCATCATGAGACCTTGCTCCTCTATGATCTGTCTCACTGGAGGCTCATGGCAATGGGATAAACCCTTTCTGCTTTTGGAGTGAAGCTTATTTTGCTCATATGTCTCCTAAAATTGTGAGCTTATTTCCAGAGGCAGTTTTAAGCTCAGTTGTTGATTTCAACATGCAATGTGAGTGCACAGCTTAGATCTCACCTTTGCCAGGGTTAATTTGTAAGATAACTAGGACATGGAGGTCAGCAGATAGCTCAGTGGTTAAAAAACTTACCAAGCTTGCATCAAGACTGTAACGACATCCCCAGAACCCATATAAATGCCAAGTAGGTATTTTGATCCAATGATAATTCCAGCCTTTGAGGCTACCAAGATAGAAAATCCAAGGAGTCAACTGGTTAGTGAGACCACTCTCCATGTCTACAAGTTTTACATATGACTGAGAGATCCTCCTCCTAATACTAAGAAGGTGAGCAAACAAGGAAGATCTTCAACATCAACTGCAGGCCTCCCAACATAGGAGCATGAGATACACTTGCACATAGGAATTTTCACACACATGGACATACAAGCACATACACCACACACAAACATGTGGAAAAAGGAAAATGAAAAATTCTGTTATGAGAAATCATAGGTATTAAAATAATAATATATGTACCCAGATTATTGTTGAATTTTTTCGTATAATATAATGAACAAACTTTAGAAGAACTTGGTCTTATGTACCCTAGGCTAGCCTCATAGCTACTATATAGCTGAGGCTGTCCTTGAAGTGCTAATCCTCTTACCTCTACCTCCTAAGTGTTGGAAATGCAACCTCACACAAGGCCTAGTTTCTGCAGAGCTGGTGTCTAGACACTGTGCTTAATACTTGCTAAGTAAGCAATATGCCATGCTCTAGCCCAGCTGTGACTGAATTCTTAACAGCAACTTCCTATCCTGGTGTTGTCTTGTGATTCTCCTTCCTTTAATAGCTAGAACTAATATGAACCACTCTACCTTAACAGCAATGGTCACATGTTCAACACATGCTAGAATGTTTTTCTACTTTTACTCTCATACCAATATATAGTACAGTAGGTCTGTGTCATTGCTTTAAATTTAATGAAAGACTGCATTTTCTATGATTACTACATATTTAAAGAAAGAGGATGCCAGATAAAGGACACATCTTGAAAGGAGTCCACAGGAGAAATATCTCCTGCCAATCTGAAGTGGTTTCAGAATGGAGGAAAGCGTACATCTCATCCAAATGTCATTCTTTTTCCTAGAACCAGATGTTCATTTTATTTATGAATTGTGAATGATCTATCAAGCCCCAAAATATTTTCTCAGCCATATTTCCCTGTTGTTTTCCAATTTGTTTGACATGTTAAAGAAAGAACCAATTCAGTTGCAGCAAAAAAAAAATGATTTCAACATAAATATCTCTGGTCATTGAAATATCTTCTTCCTGCAGATGTCCAATATTTATCAGAATATGTTCAGTTTGGCACTGCCTGACTTTTGGACCTCCCCTTTATCCCCTAGACAGGCTTGGCATATTGACAGTGTTCTACTATACAACCATTGAGTTATCATTTTTAATCCTGAAAAAAAATTCCAAAGTTACCACTATAAAATTATTTTTGTAATGAAAACATTCCAAAGTATATAGGTTTCTAAGTTTGGGAATTCAAAATGTTTGTAGAAATTTAGAACCCATTTAAAATTTAAAAATCTATAATAGTTAAGACTGACCTTGAAATTTAAAAACTGTTTTCACCCTCATTTTAGCAGACTAATTGGACCCTGAAGCAGGAAAATCTGTATGAGTGGGGAGTTTGGTAGAAACACATGAATGTACACGACTTAGGTATAAAAGTCATAGGAAAGCCTAAGTTCTTCCTTCAGTCACCTCCCAGCTTTTGTTTGTTTGCGGATCTCTCTTTGGCCTAGTACCTTTGCATATCAGCATGACTGATGAGTCATGGACCTTAAAGCATTCCTCTTTTTTCCACTGTCCATCATGAAGATCTGGGCTTACAGGCATTTCATACATAATGCCCAGCTTCTTTACATGGTTTTGAGAGATCCAAAGCCATTTCTGTTGGTAAGGCAAGCACTTCACCAACAAGAAGAAACCTTTTAAAAATTTGAATTGGTACCTTGTTGTCAGAATAAATAAAATGGGGCAAAGGCTTTCGATTATGTTGTAAAGCACCGATGAATGTTTGCTGGCCTATCAGCTCACAGCTTTCACAAATGTTAAAACATGTGAAGGGGGGTGTCATGTGCAGTCAGACTGCTCTGAAGCAGTTTATTACAGGCATGTTCAGAGTCCAAGCACAGTGTTGCTAAAGCAACAGGGTGACTGAAATCACAGACTATTCCTAACCATGTAGAGCATAAAAGAGAAGAATTTCTTGTCTCAGAGTTGAATCACTTCTTGAAAAATCAATGAATAAAGTATAGTCCTGTTATTGTGAATTAAAGAACATTATTGGCACATATAAATTATGTAGGGAGAAGATTAGAATGCATTGAAAGATAGACTCATAGACTTACTTTAATAATTATTAAATGAGTTTTCATCAGAAATGATCAACCACAATTAAGTGACATACTGCTGCTACATTTCAGTCAATATAAACTATTTAGACAAAAGAAATATAGTGTACTGTGTGAATATTTTGTACACATATTTGAATGTGAATGGAATGGCTGTGTGTGGGTGTGTGCTCACATAGGCTTTGGAAATGAGAGGTTGATGTTGGTGTGTTTTGTGATTAATCTTCACTTCATTTATTGAGGCATGGTCTGTTCCCGAAGTCATAGTCCCATAATCCAGCTACTTATCTCAGTCATCTTGCTAAAGGGATTGCCTGGCTTCTCTTCCTGAGAGCAGGGATTACTTGGGTTCTGAGGATAGGAACTCTGCTTTTCTGCATGCATGGCAAGTACTTTCTCTACCGTGTCACCTCCCCAGCTCCAATATCATGGATTTCAACACTAGATTATAACTAAAAATTTACATTTTTAGATTCAGTGCTTTATTGGATCTTTTAGACAATGACCTCAAATATTTTCACTGTACATAGACCTACATTGAAACCCAAAGGATGTATTGATTTGTCTGGGTGATCTGAAGTTGGAATACTAGCAACTCTTGGCTGTAAGATTAATTATTAGAGGACTAGAAAGATAGTTTAATTGGTGAAGTGTTTGGTGTGCAATCATAAGGGTCTGGTTTCAGATCACCTGCACCACGCAGAAGCTGGGTGTGATGTGCATGACCATAGTTCCAGTTGTAGAGGGCAGAGATAGATAGGACCGCAAGACTTCTGGCCAGCAATTGAGCTCTGGGTTCAATGTGAGATTCTACCTAAAAGCACAAGATGGAATATGACAGAGAGGAACATACAAGGTCTACCTCTGGTCTTCATGTGTGTGTAGGTGTGCATCCCTACACATACACACACACACACACACACACACACACACACACACACACACACACATAGAGAGAAACAGAGAGACAGAGTAACAGAGAGACAGAGAAATACACAGAGAGAAACAGAAAGAGACAGAGACACAAAGCAATACCAATGCACCCACTGGCACACGTGCACATGTACATACAAACATATACCAAAAGGAAAATAGTTGACTGTTGACATGGTCCAGATACTCTGCCTTTTATTTGGGTATGTAGCAAGACAGTGAAATTTGAAAGTATACTAAAGATGACAAAAAGACTACATTCGAAGTTGATATGAATTAGAACTAGAAAAGATAATTACTTTCTCTAGGCTTTGTCTTATTATGAGCCTTTGGAGCACTATATGCAGAATAATTTATAGTAAGCCTATCACGACAATAATAATAATTTCCTATGATTTTAAAAACATCTATTTATCTATTTATCTATTTATCTATCTACCTATGTATCTATATCTATCTATCTATCTATCTATCTATCTATCTATCTATCTATCTATCTATCTATCTACTATCTATTTGTGTGGAAGGAGGTAAGGACATACACATAGAAAGGTTGTGGAGGTTAGAGGACAATGCCCAGAGGAGTCTGTTTTTTTTCCTTCCACCGTGTGTATCCAAGGCATTCAACTCAGAATATCAAGCTTGATGACAATATCCTTTACCCATTGAGACATCCCAGCAGCCTGTCTGGTTTTTCATAGTGCGATTTTCATTGTGAAACACTTCATGGCCATTGCAATGTGTAAGATCTTCACTCACCACACTTTCTTAGCACACAGCTTTGGTCCCTTCCGTTCTGCTCTCCTGGAAGTGATCCATAAAATTGCATCAATATTATTTAAAATCGATTTGTCAATACTAAGAGATTAGGCAATGGCACCAATGAAGCCCTCAGTTGACATCCACAAATTGTCCCTCATCATATGCAAGAAAAGAAAGCAATGCAAAACAAAGGAAACTTTTAAAAGGTTTAGGAACTATAAGACTGAATACTGTCATCTCCCTGAAGTCAACTCCCTCCCTTCTCCTCTCATTCCCACCCATCACCTTCTCTCTTTGTGTATGGTAAGCATGTGAATCTGTGTGTTAATATATGTGTGTATGTGTGCATGCTCTTGAATACAATAGGCTGATTTCTTTCTGTATAACCATTCATCTAGTGTTTTGAGATCGCTTCTCTCAAGGAACCTGTCACTTTCTGTTCTGACAAGACTGGTTGGTCAATGTATTACAGGAATCTTTCTATCTTTGTCTCCTCAGTGCAGTGATAATAGGTACTGCCCTTACCCAGTTACCCCTCCAGAATCCCCCCATTCCAACCCTATGCCTGCTTCTGTGACTATGCTCCCCCACATACCCACTCCCTCCCACATCGCCTTCCTGGCATTCTTCTACACTGAGGCATCTAGCCTTCCCAGGACCAAGGAGCTCTCCTCCCATTGAACAATGCTATCCTCTGCTACATATGCAGGTGGAGACATAGGTCCATCCATATGTACTCTGGGGTTGGTTGTTTAGTCCCTGAGAGCTCTGGAGGGTTTAGTTGATTGATATTATTGGTTTTCCTATGGGATTGCAAATATCTTCAGCTCTTTTAGTCTTTTCTCTAACTCCTCTACTGGGAACCCAGTTTTCAGTCCAATGGTTGGCTGTGTGCATCCACCTCTATATTTGTCAGGCTCTGGCAGAGTATTTCAGAAGACAAGTATATCAGGCTCGTATCAGCATGCACTTCTTGGCATCAGCATAATGTCGGGGTTTGGTAACTGTATATGCAATGGATCCCCAGATAGGGCAGTCTCTAGATGACTTTTCCAAATGTTGTCTTGTATTTTCTCTTAGGTTTATTTTATTCCCCTTCTAAGAAGGACTGAAGAATCCACACTTTGGTCCTATTTCTTCTTGAGCTTCATGTGGTATCTGAATTGTACCTTGGGTATTCCAAGATTTTGAGATACTATCCACTTATTAGTGAGTGCATGCCATGTGAGTTGTGATTGGGTTACCTCACTCAAGATGATATTTTCTAGCTCCAACTATTTGCCTATGAATTTCCTAAAGTCATTGTTTTTAAAAGTTGAGTAGTACTCCATTGTATAAATGTACCACATTTTCTGTATCCCTTACTCTATTGAAGGGCATCGGGGTTCTTTCCAGTTTCTAACTATTATAAATAAGGCTGCTATGAACATAGTGGAGTATGTTTCCTTGTTATATGTTGGAGCATCTTTTGGGTAAATGCCCGGGAGTAGTATAGCTAAGTCCTCAGGTAGTACTATATCCAATTTTTTGAAGAACTTCCTGACTGATTTCCAGAGTGATTGTATAGCTCGGAATCCCACCCACAATGGAGGAGTGTTCCTCTTTTGCTACATCCTCACCAGCATCTTCTGTCACCTGAATTTTTGACTTTAGTCATTCGGATTAATATGAGGTGGGATCTCAGGGTTGTTTTGATGTGCATTTCCCTGATGACTAACGATGTTTTGCATTTCTTTAGGTGCTTCTCAGCCATTTGATATTCCTCATTTGAGAATTCTTTGTTAAGTTCTGTAGCCCATTTTAAATAGGGATATTTGATTCTCTAGAGTCTAACTTCTTGAATTCTTTGTATATATTGGATATTAGCCCTCTATCGGATGTAGGATTGGTAAAGATCTTTTTCCAATCTGTTGGTTGCCTTTTGTCCTATTGACAGTGTCCTTTGCTTTACAGAAACTTTGCAATTTTATGAGGTCCCATTTGCCTATTGTTGATCTTACAGCAGAAGCCAGTGGTGTTCTGTTCATGAAATTTTCCTCTGTTTCCACGTATTTGAGGGTCTTCCCCACTTTTCTTCTATTAGTTTGAGTGTGTCTGGTTTTATGTCAAGGTCCTTGAGTTACTTGGACTTGAGCTTGGTATAGGGTGATAAGAATCTATTTGCAGTCTTCTACATGCTGACTGCCAGTTGGTTGGAAATACTGTCTTTTTTTCCACTGGATGGTTTTAGCTCCTTTGTCAAAGATCAAGTGACCATAGGTTTGTTGGTTCATTTCTGGGTTTTCATTTCTATTCCCTTGATCTACCTGCCTGTCTCTGTACCAATACCATACAGTTTTTCTATCTTTATTGTTCTGTAATAGAGCTTGAGGTTAGCGATGGTGATTTCCACAAAAGTTCTTTTATTTTTGAGTATAGTTTTCACTATCCTGGGTTTTTTGTTATTCCAAATGAATTTGTAAATTGCTCTTTCTAACTCCATGAAGAATTGAGTTGGAATTTTGATAAGGATTGCATTAAATCTGTAGATTGATTTCAGCAAGATGCCTTTTTTACTACATAAATCCTGCCAATCCATTTGCATGGTGGATCTATTCATCTTCTGATATCTTTGATTTCTTTCTTCAGAGACTTGAAATTCTTGTCATACAGATCTTTCACTTGCTTGGTTAGAGTCACACCAAGCTTTGTCATATTATTTGTGACTATTGTGAAGAGGGGTGTTTCCCTAATTTCTCTCTCAGCCTGCTTAGTTTTTGAGTAGGGAAAGATTATTAAATTGAGTTAATTTTTATATCCAGCCATTTTGCTGAAGTTGTTTATCAGTTGTAGAAGTTCTCTGGTATAGTTTCAGTGATCACTTATGTATACCATCATTTCATCTGCAAGTAGTGATATTTTGACTTCTTCCTTTCCAATTTGTACTCTTTTGGCCTATATTTATTGTCTGATTGTTCTGTCTATGACTTTGAGTACTATATTGAATAGGTAGAGAGAGAGTGAGCAACCTTGTCTATTCCCTGATTTTAGTGGAATTATTTCAAGTTTCTCTCCGATTAGTTTGTTGTTCAATACTGGTTCGCTGTATATTGCTTTTACAATGTTTAGGTTTGGGCCTTGAATTCCTGATCTTTTTACCATGAATGGGTGTTGAATTTTGTCAAGTGCTCTCTCATCATCTAATATAAGGATCTTGTTTTTTCCCCCCTTTGAGATAGTTTATATAGTGGATTATGTTGATTGATTCACATATATTTTACCATCCCTTCATCTCTGGGATGAAGCCTATTCAATCATGATGGATGATACTTTCAATGGGTTCTTGGATACAGTTATTGAGAATTTTATTAAGTATTTTTGGGTTGATATTCATAAGGGAAATTGGTCTGAAGTTCTTTCTTTGTTGGGTCTTTGTGTGGTTAGTGTATGTATTTGAGTATGAGAGAGAGAGAGAGAGAGAGAGAGAGAGAGAGAGAGAGAGAGAGAGAGAGAGAAAGTGTTATGTATGACACATGGGTTCCCGTAGAAGCCAGAAGACATCTCTTGAGAGTCAGTTCTCTTTGGTCATCAGTCCCAAAAATCAAATTCAGGTGCTCAGGTTTGGCAGCAAGTTCCTTTACTTGCTGTCTCATCTATCTGGCCTAAGATTCAGAGGAATCTTAAAAGTTTTTCTTTGAAAATTTTATGTTCTATTACCATGTATATTTCTACCTGTTTACTAGATGAGATCTAGCTTACATTCTAAAGTAGGTTTAACTGTAGTCATGAATATGTTGCAGAAAATTCTGTGAACCCATTTGGATGTAATGTTCTAGCAAGTATTAATTTGCCCTCTTACTTTTCTTTACACCTTCTGCACTAAAAAAGCAACCTTTGAAGTGCTTTCTGCCAGGAGCCAGAAATGGGTGTCTCCTGAGGTGCTTTGCCAGAGCCCTACTGATACAGATGAGGATGCTTGCAGCTAACCATTGGGCTGAACAAGGGGACCCAATGGAGGAGATAAAGACTGAAGGAGTTGAAGAGTTTTGCAACCCCATATGAAAAACAATAGTATCCACCAACCGGACCCCATCCTGGGCTCCTAGGGTGCTAAATCATCACTAAAAGAGTACATATTGAGGGACCTATGACTCCAGCAACATATATACCAGAGGACGGCATTGTCCAGCATTAATTGAAGGGAAAGCCCGTGGTCCTGTGAAGGCTCATTTCCCCAATGTAGGAGAATATCAGGGTGTTGAGATAGGAGTAGGTAGGTAGGAGTGGGAGCATCTTCATAGATGCAAGGAGAGGGTAAGGGAGTATGGAAGAGGGGGGAGGGGTTAACATTTGAAATGAAAATATATAAAATATCCAAGAAAAATAAAATACAATAAGAAAGCAATCTTTTCTGCAATTCCCATTTGAATTTCTAGGGTTTTAATTAACAAATAACTTGAAAGAGAACTTTGGCTACTGGGAACCTTAGAGTTTTCCTCATTCTGACACCACCCTTTTTGCTAAACTATTTTGAAAGAAGGATTGCAATTTACTTAGGGCTAGATGTTTATTTTATTTTATTCTTCTTCTGTGTTCTGAAGGTTTCATGGCTGATATTCAGGGGGACACTGGCTGAAGTTTGAGTTGTCTTTTATGTAGGAATCTTAGTGGGAGAGTTATTAATGCCACAGACAGGCTGAAGGACATCACAGCAAGCTCTCTGTTTGACCTTTAAATACCAACGCCACAGACAGACAGCACAGTAGGACTTCTGGTGATATCCTATGTCTGAGAATCAGAGTAGGGTATCACTTTGTATAATTCTTAGAAGAAAGGAAAGATTTCATGTAGACAGAGTGTTTCTGATTCTTAGTTGCCAAAGAGAGGGGAGGGAATTCCTGAGAAGGTATGAACCCCTCTGAGAATATGGCCAAATTGGGGCACCTTTATTTCAGTTTTACCCATTGTATGGAAAGAGGATGCCCAGTTACCTGGTCCCTGTAGTTTATGATGTCTCAGTTTGGTTGCCTGGACTATAAACTTCCTTGGCACATAAGAATGACACCTGCCATCCGTCTGGAATCCAGGCAAGCAAGCATTATGTTAAAAGTTTACAAATTCACAGACTGACCCTCAGTAAAGGGCTTGTAATTTCTCTACTCTTGTAAGAAAGAGGCTGCTACATGTGGGCATGACTTCAGTGGCCTTTTATCTCAAACCTGACAGTCCCACATCCTCCTGTCTCCACTAGTTTCCTTTCACCAACACTGTACTCCTTACATTCCACATGTACAATGAATAGATAGTTAGAGAACATAGTCACCATGCTGTGATTGGCATCTCATCCTTGTCATTATGGGATGGTTAAAAATATCTGAATTTTCTAAGGCATAATTTACAGGTATGGATGTGAGTTTAGGTACATGTCAAATAATATGCGAAAACGTCAGCTTGATATATCTAGCAATGAAACCCAGTCATAATATTGAGTCTTTTATAAGCAAAATAGATGGGTTGAGAAGATGGTTCAGTGGGTAAGAGCACTCTTAAGCATGAGTACCCAAGTTTGGATCCATAATATTCATTTAGAAGGCCAGCTATGTCTGCCCATGTGCTCTCTTGTTAAGAGAGGCTGGAGAAAGAGAGTAAGAGTAATAGAACGGACAACCCAACATCCTCCTCCAACCTCCCTCAGTGCAGAAGTTGCTGCATGGGGGAGGCAGAATTCTTTTTGTTGTCTCCATCCCAGTTCATTAGTTTGAAGCAAGAATATTTAGGACAGCAGAAAAGCAAACTAGTTTTTCCAGCTGAACTCTATCTTCCCTGACAGATGGTTTGTTTGGGCGTCTTTTCCACTCTGAGCGGTGCTGTTTCTGAAGAATGCAGGCTTTGAGAGAGATCATTTGTTGCATAGAAGCCCAGCTTTCTAATAACCCTCACCACTGCCAATCTCTGCTGTAATTCTTGAATTTTCTCATAGGTGTACAAGAAGCCCTGTGGTGAGATTAAGCATTCAGTAATTTTTTTCCTCAAAGTCATTAGGCACCTCACATTTAATCTTTTATATATGCAGATTAAAAATGAAGGTTGATTAAGTAACAACAAAGAGACTCATTCAGAAAACAACTCTGGCATATTCTTCGGTGTGTTTGGTGGAAATGAATAATTTATTAGGGAGGATATGACTTTATAAGAATATTGTTTCCTGAACCAGGCAGAAAACTGGAGGAGTTTATAACTGAGAGTCTGCTCTGCTAACCTAGTTCTGTGCTTGTTTCTGTGTTTAAGAGTCTTTTGCCATGTAGTCTCTGAAAACTCTTCAAGAACTGATATGGTAATATTGAAGTGCTTTTGAGAATAACAGAGTCCTTTTCTACTTGGGGAAAATTCTACTGCCATTAAAACCATTTTGGTCTACTTGTTTCATGAATTCAAACAATAAAATTGAGAGGGTGAGATTTAGAGAGTTTTATTATAGATCCATAGATGAAAGACACAGAGAGAAGAAAGAGAGCGAGGTAGACTGAGAGACAAATGACAGACAATGACAGAGATACAGAGACAGAGAGAGCAGAGCTCCTATGGGGTCCCAGGAAATAGTGTACCATCCAGTTGCTAGTCTATGGGGATTTTACTAGACATATGTCACAAACAAGAGTGATATATGGGAGGGGATGAGTTGCTCACCGAAGTTGTACCAATCCATGTCCAGGTGTCTCCCCTGAGTTTCAGTCAAATAGACTGACACAACACTTAGATGTTCTTGTTTAAGAGATGACAACGGAACAGAAACCAGGACTCTCTTCTGCCATTTCTGGTCTCCATCAAGGTCATCCTCCCGAACACTGCTTTGAGCTTCCTGTTTTACCTGACCAGCCTCTGTCTCCTGCCTTCATTAGAAACACACTCTGGAATACATCTAAGCCTCTTGACCTCTCTTGATTCACTCATGATCATGAGAGTCCATGAAGCTTTATGCTTTTCTATTTGAGTCTTTCCACATAATGTGGCAGGATATGTTCGATATAAATTTAAGTTAAAGTATCGCTGATTGAATGAATATATTTCTCCGTTCATAAGCAGTTCAGGGCTCAGTCCCCAAGTAATTTCCCTAACAGTGTGGAAGTGGGCATTCTAATTCTTCACTAGGAAAGGAAGAAAGAGAGCTTTAATATTTGGAAACAAGAGGAATTTTCTTGGTTCTTGAGTCACAACACTTGCAGGCTTCTATTTTAGATTTCCCTCTTAACTCTCTTAAGAGACTAACTGGTTACTTTTCAAAATGATAAAAGAACACATAGAGTGATGGTAAGTTTTGAAGAGAGTTGTTGAAACAGTATGCAGTGCTTTCATGTACTGACTATGGTGTGTTTCTATGAAATAGCCTAGTAATTTGTACCAATTAAACAACTTTGTGAAACATCTTTTAATGAAGAAGTTGAACTGTGAGATGGTTCAGGAAGTGAAGATGCTTACTGTGAATCTTGACTTCCTGAATTCAATTCCTGAGACACCTAAGTTACTCTCTGGCCTCTCACGAGCTCATTGGCACAAATGAGTAAATATTATATGAAAAATGTTACAGAAGTAAAATACCTTTTAACAAAGAAAATACGTGAGTCCCTAAGTGCTAAAAAATAAAAATGATAATGTGGTGGAGTAGACACACTGAAATTACATCATTGGTAAATCCTTTCCCAGACACATTTGCTTAAGTCACAGAACTATTTTCTTGTTTTCTTTGAAGGCAGTTCAGGTTCTCATAGTGCTTCCTGGTGGACAGTGACATACAGAAGGGTCTTCTAATTGTGCTGGAAACAAACAAGGATAGAAAGAAACAAGAATGCTTCCTTGGCAAATAGGTTATCTTTGTTATAAAGCTCATGCTGCACTCAAGATTTGTGCAAATGATTTTGTAGGGAAAAAATGGCCCATCTTCTATTTTGCATATGTTGCTAATCCCTCCCTTTCATAGAGCACTAGGTACCCAATGAAGGCTGGGATGCTTTCAGAGCTGCTCCTTAGGATATCAAAATTTACTTCCCCATCAGGAGATTTTGCACTGAGAATCCTTGTAAAAGCTCTAGTGAATAGACTCACTACTTTTCATAAAAATAATCCCGATTAAACTCAGCCTTCACAGTGAAACAAAACATGAAATAAAGTAAAGAGCATCCTATCTATATGAAAGGGAGTTTGGCACACAGAAGAGAGAGAGAGAGAGAGAGAGAGAGAGAGAGAGAGAGAGAGAGAGAGAGGTGGGCAAAGGGAAGGGTGAATGAAGGTGACACAGATACATTATGGACATGGTTGAAATTAGCAAAGTAAGGTATACTGCAATATATATTTATAAAAGAAGTAAAATATTAAAGAAAAGCTTGGTGTCACAATGTATACCCCAATAATCCATGGTTGATCACCTATCCCTCAGAAAGCCAATTTGCAGGGTCAAAATAATATTATAAAAGTGGTATAAGAGATTTATTCAATGCAGCAAAAATGGGAAGTGGAACAAAGAGATCTGGTGGCTTCCCTACTCAAGTGCATCTTTGGTGGTCTGAACAGAGATGAAAGTCAAAATAGAGGACCATGGCCCTGCATATCCAAGCAGGTCTAGTCAAGGTATGGTCAGGCTCACCTCTATCCCACTATTATCTGGGCTCCCATATTTCCTGCAGGATGATCTGAAAACTTGTCAGAATGGTGTGAAATCTCCATCGAGGGGACAAGCTCCCTCTCTGACTAGTGCCAGATGCAGCCTTTTCCTCCTCCTTGTTTGAGGTTTCTGGCAGAAATTTTCACTTACTAGGCTCCATTGTCTCAACAGTCTAATAGTTAAATTGAAGAGTACAGTGACTCTTTAGAGGCCAGTAATAAAAATGTTACCCTAGGATCAGGTTTAAGAGCAAGAAGGGAAAACAAATTTTACTTCAAATTATAACTGATACATTCTTAAGATGGTAATCATGAATATGATTTTACATTTGATTAAAATCAGCCAAAGAGAGGCGACGTATAGCTCCTTGGTTAAGAACACTTGCTGCTCTTCAAGGGAACAAAAATTCAGTTCCAGACTCTACAGTTCCACCTACAACTCCATCTATAGGGGATCTATCAACATGTTCTGGTGTTCATACATACGTACACACACACACACACACACACACACACAGAGCGAGAGAGAGAGAGAGAGAGAGAGAGAGAGAGAATTTAAGTCACAAAAGATATATTTTCAATATTTATTCAAAATTTTTAAAAATAAGAATGTTGAATATAAATTAAGCAGCTTTCTATGACCAAATATCCCAAGGAAAATTTTCCCTAGTTTATCACAAAATACCTAGAGAAATCATTGCTTGGTGGATTGGTTTCCTATAAATTTTTTCTGATTAAAAGCCCTTGGAATTTAAGTTAATCTAATTCAGCTTGTATTCAGACTTATGAAATTACTTGGCTTCAGTGTACTTGCAATGGAATTATTAGTCTCTTCTGTTATTAGGAAGTCTGTATCATAGAGAGTCATATTGTCTTGAAGTATATCACAATTTGGGTCCAAAATTATTTTTTTTAATTTTTTATATTCTTCTTTTTTTGTTCTTTGTTCATTCAGAGCAACACTTTTTTTTCAAACTATAAAGTAACACTCATTTAATATAACTGTGTGTGTTGAGAAAATACATTATATCGGTCAGATATAGATATGATACTAGAAACTCTTTGGAATATAGTTGGTATGTGTCATAGTCTGGGTTTCATTTGCTGTGAGGAAACACCATGTACAAAAATCAAGTTGGGGAATTTGAGTTTATTTGGCTTGTACTTTCATGTAACTGTTCATTAAAGGAAGTCAGAACAGGAACTCAGACAGGGCAGGAACCTGGAGGCAGAAGCTTATATGCAGCCCGTGAGAGGATACCGCTTATTGGCTTGCTTCTTATAGCTTGCTCAGCCTGACTTTCTATAGAAGATAAGACCACCAGCCCAGGGATTGAACTACTCACAGTAGGCTGTGACTTCCTTTTTCAATCTAACTTAGAAAATGGCCTGAAGGCTTGCCTACAGCCTAACCTTATAGAGGCAATTTCTTAATTGAGGTTGCCTTCTCACAGATAACTTTAGCTTGAGTCAAGTTAACATAAAACTGTCTAGTAAACTGGTATAAATGGATTAACAGAATTTTGTTAAATTGTATCAAGATTAAGTTGAAGTCCTCTAGAAAGGCTGCTGGGGGCCACACTGGATAGATAGTTTTAAGACCACTCCTTTTATTAAGGGCAAATGAAAAATAAGAATAATGTGTGCTCCTTCTATATCCCCTACCCACGGGGGAAATCAATCTCTCTCTCTCTCTCTCTCTCTCTCTCTCTCTCTCTCACTCTTTCCCTTCCTCCATTTATTCATACATTTTATGTATGTGAACACACTGTCTCTTCAGACAAACCAGAAGAGGGCATCAGATCTCAGTATAGATGGTTGTGAGCTACCATGTGGTTGCTGGGGATTGAACTCAGGACCTCTGGGAGAGCAGTCAGAGCTCTTAACTGCTGAGCCATCTCTCTAGCCTCAGAGACCTTCTTTCTTAAAGTTTTAGTTAGAAAAGACAAAACTCAAATGCTTGAATTACCTTAGATGCACAGAACACATGAAACTCAAGACGGATGACCAAAATGTGAATGCTTCACTCCTTCTTTAAAAGGGGAACAAGAATACCCTTGGGAGGGAATAGGGAGGCAAAGTTTAGAACAGAGGCTGAAGGAACACCCATTCAGAGCCTGCCCCACATGTGGCCCATACATATACAGCCACCAAACTAGATAAGATGGATGAAGCAAAGAGGTACAGGCTGACAGGAACCGGATGAAGATCTCTCCTGAGAGACACAGCCAGAATATGGCAAATACATAGGTGAATGCCAGCAGCAAACCACTGAACTGAGAACGGGACCCCCGTTGAAGGAATCAGAGAAAGGACTGAAAGAGCTTGAAGGGGCTTGAGACCCCACATGAACAACAACCAGAGCTTCCACAGACTAAGCCACTACCCAAAGACTATACATGAACTGACCCTGGACTCTGACCTCATAGGTAGCAATGAATAGCCTAGTAAGAGCACCAGTGGAAAGGGAAGCCCTTGGTACTGCCAAGACTGACCCCTCAGTGAACGTGATTGTTGTGGGGAGGGCGGTAATGGGGGAAGGATGAGGAGTGGAACACCCATGTAGAAGGGGAGGGAAAGGGGTTAGGGAATTGTTGGCCTGGAAACCAGGAAAGGTAATAACAATTGAAATGTAAATGAAAAATACCCAATTTAATGAAGATGGAGAAAAAAACAAATATGGAAAAAAAAGAGAAAAGACAAAACTTTGGGAGTTGAAGCTTATATTTGGAAAGAAGTAAAGGCCAACATGTGACTGTGATTTGTAATTTAATCATAAACTTGACAAAACATAGAATCATTTGACCTGTAGGCACATCTACAGGGGGTTTCCTTCATTGGGTTAACTGAGATGGGAAGATACACCTGCTAAGATATGAGTGGGAACACCTGCTTAATATGAGCGGCACCCTGGACTTAATTAAAAAAGGAATGAAAAAGCTGAACATGAAGATACATTCATTAATTTTTGTTAATGATAAACTTTGCTGCTTCCAAGAACAGGTAGCCTTGACTTCTTTGCTTTAATGGACTATAATCTAAAGTTGACAGTCAAATGAATCCCTTCGACATTAAATTGCTTTATCACAGCAACAGGAAAGAAAACTAACACGGTGGCCAAATTAAGTTTAGATATGGCTTATCTAAAGTAGAGATTGACCATCAACTGGAACGAGGATATAGAAAGGAATGTCCTAATGACCTGGCCACAGGAACAAAGGTTCAACAACAGTGATGAGATTCATATTTTGTGTAAAAATGGATAGGTCTTAAACAACATTTTTTAAATTTACATTCTTCTATTAAGAATAGTTTAAAGAGGGAGGTCCTGCGTTCCATTGTATTGAACCTATCTATAATGAGCATAGTTAAACTCCTCACATATGAGTCCACTCCCAATCTCCATAATTACTTCCCATTATCTGGTGCATTAAATTTGCTACTCTGGATGCTAAAGAAATGGCCCAATGGCAAAGAGTGTGCATATTCCTCTTGTAGAGAACCTAAGTTGTGTTTCCAGCATCAGTGCTAGGTGTTCACAACTTCCCATAGTGCAATCTTCAGGGAGTCTCACAATTTCCTACAGAAAATGTGGACATCTGCAGTCTCAAGCACATACTTTTACACACACACACACACACACACACACACACATACACACACACTTAAAAATAAATCTTTAAAAATGTACTGCTGTCCTAGAAATAGTAAAGAACAGACACATACATTCACACATACACACTCACATACACAATTAAAAATAAATCTTTAAATTGTTGCTGTTTTATAAATAATAAAACATACAAGCATGCTCATACACACTCTTATACTAGAAGACATCATTTAGTCTTTGGCCTTTCAGGAATCTCGTTGGACCTCTGTATATTCTGTTTGAACTTTTATATATACAAAAATACTTTATGCTAAATATTGTATTTTATCTGTTAGTATTATTCACCTTTCCTATTAATCAAAGCAATTTCTGTACATATAAAGGCTTTTCTGATTATGAAATTTTACACAGTTGTAAGAATAAAATAACTCATAAATGTGAATAAGTCTATATATTAAGATTAACATCATAGAGAAATCCTGACACTTTATGCAGTTATCATTGATGTACAGCACTCAAGAGAAGGTCACTTTAAACCAAAGAGACTTCTTCCTCTGGGTTGCTATGAATTTTCTTCCATCACCTGGTCTGGCCTACTTTCAACCCACTTGTCAGGAAAAAAAAGTAAATTTCACTAATGAGTGAATTTTTTTTTGTTCTTTTTTTTTTTTCGGAGCTGGGGACCGAACCCAGGGCCTTGTGCTTCCTAGGCAAGCGCTCTACCACTGAGCTAAATCCTCAACCCCGAAATTATCTTCTACAGTTAAAAAAATGCATTACACTACACCTACTTGTTTCTTCTACAATATAAAGCAGTGTGTGAGCTGGTAACCTCGGAACACAAGGTGACTCCTCTGTGACAGCACAAATAGAAAAGAAATAATCTACTTGCCTCTAGAGAAGTGGCTCTCTCCACAAGAGTCAAGCACTAGCTGTTCAACATGCAAAGGTATATAAAGCTAAGTACTCAGCCTCTTGGATCTATAGCTGTCCCTAGGTGAACCCGTCAGTTAGGTTCATTTTGTAATAGTAACAGAAATATAAAGTCACTTATTGTGACTTACTCTTTTGCTTCATTTATTTGTTTGTGGAGGTCAAAGGATAACGTGAAGAAGTAGATCCTCACCACACTCAAGTGCATTTGACATTTTTGTTTCTTTTCTGTGCTTGGTCTTGAACCTCTGACCTTTACATATGTCAGAAAGCACTCTATCACTGAATCACAACCACAACATCTATTGTGTCTTTTAAAAATGCTGGGATTTCACGGTGCACATCATAATCAACATGTAGCCCCCAGAGTTTGTGTTGTGACACTCACTTTACAGATGGTTATTTTGAGGCTAAAAGAAGTGCTCTTGGAAAATGAATACATTAGTCTCTCACTCTGACTATAGAAAAAACTGTCTTGAAGGCAAAGCAGATCACAGGAGAAAATGGAAAAGATTGAACTTCCTCTCTGTGACAGTTTTGTCATTTTGACACAATGTATAATCTGCTGGGAAGAAAGTCTAGGTGCCCTATTGTCTTGATCAGTTTGGTCTCTGAGTCTATCTGTGGGGGATTATCTTTATTATACATTAATTTATAGGGTAGAGTTAGTCCACTGTGGGTAAGATCATTCCTTAGGCAAGGGATCCTGGACTGAGTATTGAGTATAAATACAGAGTTGGAACAAAGCACAAGTAAGCATGCATTACTTGCTCTGTACGCTTGACTTAACTATGATATTACCAGCTGCCTTAAGTTTCTTCCTTGATTTCCTTGCAATGAACAGCTGCCTTAAGTTTCTTCCTTGATTTCCTTGCAATGAAGGACTGGGATCTGGTATTATGTGCTACTCTTTCTCTTCACCAGATTCTTTTCAGGATATTTTATCACACCAACCAAAACAAAACAAGGACGATCTCCTGGCCCCAATCAGCCAAAGCACTATTTGCCTCTGGAGAACAGTGAAGACATTTATGATTGACCAGAATCCAGAAAGAGGAGAAAGAAACCATTTTTTTCCAGATAGCTTTCCTCTCCCAGGAAGCTTCTCACAGGATAAAATTTTCATATGCATGCAGACGTTTTACACAGGGACACACATTTTCTTAGGATAATATGAGGATAAAGAAATGGTGTTCTCTGCATCAGATGATAAGGCTTCTAAATAATTGTGCCAGGTGGAGGACATATATCTTAGCATGAGTTCATGCAGTAGATGTCATGGGAAAACCACTTTAATTTTCCTTAACAACATAACACCTTAAATCAATGTTTTCTAAAAGAATATCCACATTTTGCGATCTATTTTCTGAAAAGAAATTTCCAAGCAGAATGCTAATTGTAGATTCATGTCGGAGAGACATTTAATAGAAGTCCCACCCCAAAAACACTAATGAGCACAGGAGTAGAGAGACTATTGACAACATTTAAGGTAAGCCTTTCCATCTTGTAAAATGCGGTCATATTTGCTAGCCTAAATGCTTACATCCAGCTTAGGAGTTGTCTCAGTTGGTAGTTTTCAAAGATGTTTCTCCTACTAACTTGGAGTATCAGATATCAGTGAGAGACTTCCAAAAACCAAGGTGTACTGTACCTAAGAAATGATGTTCAAATAAGTGTGTGCAATTGCACATGAACATGTAAACAGATACGCAAAAAGATAAATGATTACTGTGGGAAACTTGGGCATCACAGTGCAGCCAGAGTAATGGCTGTGGTAGAAGACAGGATGGGGGTATCCGGGTTATGAGTAGTCAGCAAAGCTCTTTCTTCTATTATCCAATATTGAGTAGCAAGAGGCTATAATGATTCATCTTTAGAGCACTGAGAACACCTGCTTTTTAATATACATTTTAAATGCTTAACCATGTGAAACTGTACTATCATACCTAAGCATGTATGCATCTGTTGTTCAATCTCAGTCCATGCTTTGTCAAAGAACTGACAAAACTGACTGATCTCAAGACCGAAGGTGCTGTCTCTCTGACAGGAGATTTGTATTTTGTATTATATTGCCTTCATCATTTTTTGTTGAGGACAAGAATAACTTCCTTAACAAACTTCAAAGATATGATCATAAGTGTGGCGGAATGAGAAACAGTACAGGACCAATCGAATATGACAGTTAGCTATGCTTGAAACAGCCAACAAGCATTCACTTGACTGTTTCAGACTTTGAAAAGTGCTGTAGTTTCAACATTTGAATCTCCTTTCTGTGTGCACAGTAAACATTCTGGCTCTCTGTAATTTTAACTAGCCCGAACGCTGCTTACATTCTCCAGATACCAGCTGTTGAAGCAGCAACTTTCAAACAATTTTGCAGATCGGCAAACACATTATATCATTGTGTGTGTTGCAGCTGTCTCGCTAGTTAGCCTGGCTCTGCATTTTGGAGAGTAACCGGTGCATAGTTACAGAAGAGTATTTGTTTTCCTCCAGCAGTCTTGGCAATTAGTGCTTCCCTAGCTTCATTTTTCTTCAGTGCAATAGGTACCCTGGGTTGTGAACCATTTTATAAACCAAGGTGATGACATGCACACTGAGAAAAAGTAATTACAGTACCCCTCCAAAGAGAAGGGAAAAATGCTCTGTTCTGGCATGAATGTTTTCCTTTTCTTTTTCAATTTATTTGGTGTGTATGGGTATATGTGGTGTGTGTGTGTGTGTGTGTGTGTGTGTGTGTGTGTGTGTGGTATGTACACATAGAAACTAAAGATTTATGTAAAGAATCATCCTTTACTGTCTTCTACTTTCTTTGTGGCAGGTTTTTTTTTTAATAGATTCCAGAGCATACACGTCTGGGTATTCTTGCTCTCCACCTTAGTGTAAGCATCCTATCTCTACCATCAAACCTGGAATATAGATGGTATTCCATGGCCATTTAACTTTACATAGTTGCTGTGGTCCAAAATCTGTTCTTCACATAGATGTAGTATAACAACAGGCCTATCTGCACACTTTTGAATTGTCAAGCATGTATTTAAATCATTTAAAAATTGAATGTTTCTTGTGCCTAAGGAATTATGCTAAGTGCCTTTACATCCATCGAATATTAAATGACTGAAGTCAATTCAATAGATACTCATGGACATGGAGGGGGTTCTAAGGACCATGAAGTTACACAGATTAAAAGGCAGCATATGAATTTAAGAAGGATTAGGTTCAACAAAAAGAGTTCAGCTTTAGAATATCTCCCAGAACTAAGAATATAAGTGGTAGAAGATTTTGTTAAAGAATTTGAAGTAAAATGGCAGTGAGATTAATGGAAACCTCTTGGAGAATTTGTAACAGGGTAATACCAAGACGAAACTAGTGTTCCTAGGAGAAGAACACCCAAGAGACAAGTAAGAATAAATAGTATCCAGTCTTCTTGGTGTAGGAAGGATGACTGTTCTTCAATGTGTGCAAGTGTGTTAGCAAGAAGTTTTGGGAAATGTTAAGTCCTAGTTAGTTTCCTTGTATATGTCTGTAGTCTAATGGGTAGCTATTAGAGAATGGCAGCATTTTAAAGCCTGAATACATTTTATTAAATTGCTTAGTTTGTGATATAAAAATGAAGTATTGGGGCAATTAAACACTTTTATAAGTTTTGTGTGTGTGTGTGTGTGTGTGTGTGTGTGTGTGGCATACTCATGTAAATGTGCCTTTGGTACATATGCTGAGGCCATAAGTTGATATCAGATGTCTCTTTTAAGCCATGGATATTATTTTTTGAGTCAAGATTTCTTATTAAAGCCCATACTTACTGTTTCAGCTATGCTACCTGACCAGAAAGTCCCAGAGATCTGCTTACCTCTACCTCCCCTCCCCAGGCTGGAATTACAGATGCATACACCTGACTATTACATAAGTACCAGGAATACAGTATCTGGTTCCCATGCTAGCACAGCATAAACATCACCCACTGGACCATCTTCCCAGCTCTGATATTGCTATTAATCTTAAATCTAGTTAGTAGCAATGCTAAGTTCAGGATTCTCATCTCTGGAAACTTTGTGTCTCTTCTCCTTTTCTAATTCATTTTAAATGATATTACAATCATCATTTAGTTTTAACCACACAGTATGGAGTAGAATAATTTCCTCTAAAATAAGTATTAGTCACTTAAACAAAGATCCTAGAGGATAGAAAGAAGAGCCTCTGGCCCTTTGACTTTGAGTGATGCTTTCATTTAGATCCAACATCTGCTTTATATTCCATAACTACCACACGTGTCCACATTACTCACTAAACAAGTATTGATCCCCACTTTTGTTACAGGGAATGTAATAGGTGCTGTGTGAGAACATTGGGACAGGACCTGTCCTTGAGGCTTTTAAAGAATATGAGAAATGCTGTGGGAGTGAGATGAGGCATAGAGGGATCTGCAACTGTGAGAGCCAGACACCCAGCTAGTTCTGGGCACAAAAAACAGACTTGGGGAGCATGGGTTTTGCTAACAGTATGGCTGCCATTACAATTTGAATTGACCTGAAATGGCAGATTTAAGATGAACTTTACACAGCTCTCAAGACAAGCATAGCCCATGTCACACCTACTGTGAGATTCTCCTGATTTGTCTGATATACAGAATCAGAAATTGTTTCTGAGTTTGGCCTTATGCAAGAACAACAGATCAGTTGGCTGACAGCAAGTGCTCAACCATCTTTCCAGCCCCTTTTAGAACAATTTAATTAGAGATTCTAAAGACTATGTTGAAACAATTCACATATGAAATATCTCAGTGGAGTTTTAATAACCTTTGTTATTATTTAAAAAAACATGGCTTAATTACTGCTATAGATTTGATACATTTAGTTACACTGTGCCAAGGAATATCTTTTAGTCCTTTATGCATGTGTGTATGTGAGTGCACTAAGGACGTGCTATCAAGTGTGCTAAAGTCAGAGAACAACATTCAGTGACATGTTCACCCTCCGTATAGTTTCAGGCATTTTTCCTGTTTTTTTTTTCTTGTTGGTGATGGTAGCGTTTGTTTGTTGCTATTGTTTTATGCATATTCCAAGCTAATTTTCTGTCTCTGCCTTCTGAGAATGGGCCATCCCTAGAGTTCTTTGATTAACTAGTCTTGCCCAATGAAGAGCTCCAAGCCAATGAGGGTTGCTCCTCTCAAACCAAAAGAGTAGAAAGGGCTTGAAGAACAGCATCTGAGGCTGTCCTTTGGTTTCTAAGAGCATCTGTACGCACACACACACACACACACACACACACACACACACACACACACACACACACTACATAAATAAAATGAGAAAAAGATTAAATGAGCCAATTACCTTTTTTCGTATATTTGAGGTGGGAAAGACAGTGAATGCTTTCTTTGGGTGGGATTTTTATTTTTCTTTCTTCAGTGTACTGTTCAATTCCCTTAGTAAGTGAATACTAGTTAAACCTATTTGGTGTTCTGCTTAAATACTCATGTACAAGACAGGTCAAAACCATTTGATGGGTTAAGTTAACAGTGGGCTATACAAAAGCAATAACCCAGGATCCATAACTCTGACCTTTATCTGCAATTACTTCTCAATGAAGCTCTGCCCTACTGATGCCTTTGTCAAGTGCCTGTACTTTATCCACAAATGAGCTAATTTTCAGGTTGTAAGGTTAATCTTTATCTATGTTACCTTTAAACGAAATTCTTATTGTTCCCTCTGGCACTTTAGCTCTTTAGAAAACAGGTTGGGTGAACTTCTATTCTCACTCTGCTATGGCGTGACCCCTCATTATAGACTGCTTTGAAGATGTGAGGCAGTTTAATATCAAATACAAAGTATGCGCAGTGCCTGCCTTCCAGAAATCATCAGCCCTATGGACATGACATGCACTAACAGTTCTCTTTTTCAGGAGGTACACACTAATCATTGACATCACAGAGCCCAGGTTAGCGTGATCAAAATTTTCCTTTTCATTCAGAATCTTTCCAGATTCAACACACACTTCCGCATATCATTTAAAATTCTGTTATACTCAGAGAGTCCTCATATCTCTTAACACATGAAATCATGATGTATATGGAAGGTCACTGGGTGTTTGATGGAATTATCATCTAGATAAAAATTATGTAATTTTTGTCACGGTACTTTACAGTATATTTACACCTATCATATACTAAAATCCCTAGTTACTATAAATCAGACTGGGGAGATGACTTATGAGAATCTGAGTTTAGAACTCAGAAACTAGACAGAAGTTGAGTGTTCTGAAATGTTTCTGCAACAGCAACGTTGGAGTACAAGCAGAGACAGGAGGACCCATGGTGCTCACCAGCCAGCATTTCTTATCCAAACAACGGACTTCAGTGTCCGTGAAAGACCCTGTCTCACAAACAAGGTGAAGCATGAGAGAGAAGATATCCAGCATTGCTCTCTGACTACACACATGAATGTATAGGCATGTGCACCCTCACATGCATATTCACATTCACACATTTACCACACACATGCACACATAGTGATAATAAAAGAAATAGTGATAATGTTACTTGATAGTATATACAGAACTTGTTGTCCATCTGTTTTTTTTTTCCAATTAGATCAGTTATCTGTGACCCATCTTAGTTGGATTCAGTATTTCATTCTTTCATTATAAAAAGGTCAGATATATTCACAGTGTTATTATGTGAGGAATTGGAACAGCATTTTACTTCTTTTGCAAAATAATGCTGAAACGTTTGTGGAAGAGAGGGTTGAAAGAATCTTCATGTTAGGAGTCAGTTGATTGGGAGAAGTGCTGTGAAATGTCATTTGGGCATGTCTTGACACGTCCTGTGACATTCATGAGCCCACAGCCATTAAAATTATGTGTGTGTTTATGTCCTTCAACAGACAAGCAGTAGGCTGTCCTAACATATTTTATGACCTCACATATATGTGCATGTCGACAGTACTGTGAACTTAAGGTTTTATTAATAATTTTTTTAAAAAGGATATGATGCTGGGATATTAGGATGGGGAAACTAGGAAGAGATTTAAGAGAAGAATAAAGGATGAATATAATATATTACACAATATAATATAATCACAATATATTATAAAATATAAGAAAATCTTAAAAACGTTTTTTAAAGTTTGTTTACATAAGTACAAAATAGTGATGTATTTAGTGGTCAGCCTTGACCATTTTATATCATATAAGTAATTTCATCAGTTCATCTAATTGCAAACTACCCCCAACACAAGGCTAGAAGCTAAGCTTTAATTAATCTTTAAACTGGTTATTAAACCTACCCCTTGTAAGGCTGCAGAGGACAATGTGTAATATAACCTTTCCTAGAAGGGCATGGTTTCTGTGAAGTTTGAAGGGCAATCTGAGTGAGGGCTCATGTCATTTATTTTTATCTTTATTTTTATGACACAGGCCTCATGTAGCTAGGGATGACCTAGAACCTCTGATTCTCTTGTCTCTATCTCCTAAGTGCTCGATGAGAAACATGTGCCACTATAGTTGTTTGAATATGTTTGGACACCATGGATTCATGTGTTTGAAACTTGTACCATAGGCAGTATTACTATCAAGAGGTGTGGCCTTATTGAAGGGGGTGTGGCCTTCTTAGAGGAAGTGTGTCACAATGGAGGTGGGTCACTGAGGTCTCATCTATATGCTCAGTTCTGGCCATTATGATCTAGAGCCTCCTCCTGGCAGCTTTCAGAAGACAGTCTCCTCCTAGATGCCTTTGGATCAGTATGTAGAATTTGCCATTCCTCCAGCACTGTGACTTCTTACACACTGACATGCTTGGCACCATAATGAAATGGAGTGAACCTCTGAAACTGTAAACCAGCCCCATTTAAATGTTGTCTTTGATAAAAGTTGCCTTCGTCATAGCAATAAAACTCAAACTAAGACAGCACTATCCCTGATTTGTATGGTTCTGGGGATAGACGCTAGGAAAACACAATACCAACTGAGCCGTGAGGAGTCATTTTGGAAACAAATATTCAGAACATGACAAGATAGAACACATTTTCAGTTACACTTTGTTGCACATTATGTGAGGTTTCTGGGACTAGGAAGCAACAGTTTTCTCAAAGCATCGCTATGAAGAAGAGCTGGCAAACACAAGCTTATTGTATATCTTCTTCATATCTCTTATTCACAATAAATACTGTATCAACCCAGTGTCCATCCTCAAGGTGAAGTTTGTAGTAATAGTTCTTCATACTCATTTTTTCATACTCATTTCTGCCTTTGTTTTGATTATTCTAGTTATTCTTTGGTTTATTTGCATTGTACTTGCAATTAAACCCTTTTCCAATGTGTGTGTGTGTGTGTGTGTGTGTGTGTGTGAGTGTGTGTGTGTGAGTGTATGTGTGTGTGTGTGTGTGTGTGAAGGAGAGAGAGAGAGTGTGTGTGAGTGAGAGAGAGAGTGTGTGTGTGTAGTGTAGTGTCTATGTGTTAGTGTGATCTAAATGGACAGAATGGGTGCATTTCACTGTACAATCTGCATAGAGAACTGGTACACTCTAGTGCAAGCCGCAGTTAGCAGTAGCTAGAGTGTTTTCATTTTAATATTACTGTAGTCACTGCCTAGACATGTTCAAGAAGTGTACAAACTGCGTCAAGTTCCCAAGAGTTCTACTCTACATACAAATAGGCACAGAAAGTATAACGTTCTTTCGAACAAAAATAGTGCATTGAAATAATCCTGGTAAATGTCATTTGACATTTGTAATTGAATTCTGTTGTTTGGGAAGGCTGCCTTTCAGGAGACCCAGTCGGGAAGGAGGCCTAGACAGGAATTATAACATCCAGGCAAATGTGGCTGGTGAGCACGGAATGCCATGCAGAATGAGAACTGAGAACAGTTGTGTGTGTGTAATGAATGGGGGTTTGGTCTGTGTGCCAAGTCAACGTAAGGAATAGAAGCGACAGCACATGAAGATGGTTTAGTGACAACTCTGGCTTTCAGCAAGTTGATGAAAAGCTTGATTATCCTAATTCTGTGGCTGCTACAGGCATCCTTTCTGGGGTTAAGCAGACCCGAGAGTATTACCTCATTTCCCAGTCCCTTAAAGGGTTTGAAATTGTTTCACGCGGTGAATTTTTCAGCAGACTTTTCGAAATGATCTCTGTCAACAGAAGGGATGTTAAGCTACACAAGCTCATTTGGTATTCATGGCCATTCAGCTGATGTCGAGAGGGGGGTATTGATAATACTTCATTGGGTATTTACTATATGTAGATCCTAATTACTTAAAACACTTAACATATTTGCCTGCAGGCACTAGAGTTGTTTCAGACTTCCTTTTAATCTACGAGTGTGTGAACAAACATGGGCATGCTAGTTCACGTCCATGTGTGTGCAGGCAAGCATATGTGCATGCTAAAGGAGGCCAGATGACAACTCTGTCATTTCCCAGGCACTGTCCATCTTGTCCAGATACAATTTCTTTCTAGCCCAGGAGCTTGTCAAATAGGCTAGACAAGGAAGCTCTAGGGATCCAAATGTCTCCACCTCACCAGAATTATCCAGTTATCTTTGGGTCCTCTTCTGTAGTTGTGGTTGATACTTCCTTCTTGGGCTCTGGGATTCAAAATCAGATCTTCATGGTTACTCAGATAGACACTTCACAAGCTACGCTGCCTCCCCAGCCTCTATTTCATTCTCTTTCCTATTAATCTCATCACATTCAGTAGATTGGCCCTATTACTGTGGTTTGCATGAGATAGGCTCCTAGCTCAGAAGCTACATAAGACTTCAAGCTTAGTTCTCTATGAACTTGAATAGTCAGGGATGGTCATACACTTCTTTCCTCAATAAGTTCTTTCTTCCTTAACAGAACTGTGATCCTAGGCATCCTTCTGGCCTCTCTATGTTCAATAGACTCTTTCTCATGCTTCATTCATTTGATATCTTGTGTATCTTCCTTTTCTGAGTCCCCTATTTTGCAGTATAACTGATAAGTATGGTATCGATGTAATTATATTAGTTGCTTGTTTTAGAAAATATTTAATTTCAAACCAGAGTTTCTACCCCAGCTTTGATCATTCAGTTCCCAGATTAAAGCATACAAACTTTATACTGACAATAAGCCCTTATCAGCACTAAAGCTGAGCAGATATCTACCTCTAAGCTATTTTGTCTTCTTCCCTGTCAATAACCCCACACACAATATGGCTTGCCATGTCTGGACTACTCTTTATCTCAGTTGGCCAGCCCTCATAGCCCTTACTTATGGGCATCATACCCCATGGAATCTCTTTCCCTCTCCACCTTCTTCCTTCTCTCCTGTTTTCTCCTTAAAACCCAAGCTGGGGACCAAAAGCCCTGCCTATCTCCTGTCCAGCTATAGGCTGTCAGCATGTTTATTTAACCAATAATTTTGAAATAAGAAGCAAGGTTGCATTATGTGTGAATTCTCTTGTGCTTGTGGGGCCAGCATTTAGCATTATAATACATAGCAAAAGACTAAACCTCAGTAGTTACTTGTTTTGCTGCTGTAGTGAAATATAACCAAAGGAAGGAAAGCAGGGTTTATTCTGGATTAGAATTTGAAAGTGCAGTACATCGTGATGGAGATGTCTTAATGGCAGAAGCTTGAGGCCACTGGTCTTATTGTATCTTCAGCCAGAAGACAGAGAACAATGGATAATCTTGTTTGGCCACTCTTTCTCCATTTTATTCAATCTAGTACCACCTCATTGGATGGTGCCCATATTTAAGGTGAGTCTTCTCACCTCAATTAAAGCATTTAGAAACTCACTCACAGACATGGCCAGTGGTAATTCTAGACCCATGGTGACTGTGAATCTTAGTAAGTTGATAAGCAAGATTAATCCTTACAGTGATCTAGATCATAAAGGCAGGAGAAAATGTTGTAACCTGCTGTTACCCACTAGGATTATTTTTAAAATGTGTTTTTATTACATAAGGGGTAATTATAGCTTATTTCTATAGTAACTCTTTTATGGATGTTAGCAATGTCAGTATCCAGGACTATATTAGAAGAAACACCTGGTGTTATAATCTATGCTGACAAATATATTGTACATCTGTTTGTGTGTTTCCAAAGAGCAAATTCAGCTATTGGATCATTTTTTCCTACGTATTTTAGGCACTGGAGAGGTAGCTCAGAGGTTAAGTGTAATGAGCACCCTTGAATTAGACCTTAGTCTAATTGCCCATCACTCCTCCAGCCACAGAGGAAGCACATATGTGCACATAAATACATACATATAAACAACACAAATATGAGAATAAAATGAATCTTAAAGGATTATTTACTATCATTTAGACATACTCAAGTTATTTTCTTCAATAATGTAATTTTAAGGTACTAGGTTAATATGAATAAGAGAAAGTATAATGAAATAGGCCACATGATTTTGATATCTGCAAAGTTCATGCAAAATCCTTAAATTAAAATTATAAACATAAACCACATGGCATCTCAGCTGAAGTATGTAGAGAGTGAGAAAAAAACAAACACATCTCCCACCATCTATGGTGGGACCAAGGGTCTTAAAAGTTTGTAAACTTTTCTATGTACCTGTGCAAACACAGCCCAAGCTGTGCTGTTGTAGAGAATTCAAATACAGTACATTTCTGAGGCGCTGTGTCATACATTTAGACATATCAATTTATCTGTTGTGCAAGCTGTTCTCAATTATGAAGATTGTGAAGTATTTCACATACTCCTTTGTACATTTCCTCTATGAGGCTTTTGGGAATCTTTATATTTAGAAGTACAGAATAAGGGAACACTTGTAATTTATTTGTGAGTCTTACACCCATGATGAAACAGATCCTTGAATTTAGGTTAATCATCTAATGCTGTTAAATTTTAATTCTTCCATCTTTAAATTAACAGCTATTTAATTTGAGTTTGCCTTTTCTTTGTGTGTGTTAAAACACATGCAAGGCTATGTCAGAACATGCTTGTCTCACAAGTGTCATTAATATTAACCCTGTGTTTGTTGGCAAGGAATATAGTTCTTAATTTAGAGATTAATCTTTGTGTATGTGTTTACATGTTACTGTGTGCCTAGATTTGGGTTCAATATCAATGTTGTCTTCAATCATTCTCTTCATTTCTTCATTTCTTGAGACAAGTTCTCTTTCAGGTTGAACCTGGTATTCTTAATCATCTAGACTGACTGATCAATAAGCCCCAGGCATCCTCCGTAGCCACATCCCCAGAACTGGGTTTACAAATGCCTGGCATTTACATACTTGAGCCCTATTCACCTAGGCTTAGGTGAGCAGCATTTTACCTCTAGCCAAGCCTCTATACTTGCTTTAAATATTGACTTACATTAATTCCCTTTCCTGTGAGTGAGCATTCTATGAGTAGATCTTTCCTCTAGTATCTGACACTCATCAGAAGCAGAGCAGTGGTTTAATTCATTTAGATTAAATAAATGAAGAATGTCATCTCAAGGCTACTAAAATGTGTGGAGAGCTGGAAGAGAATGTGAGTTAGGTTTTCAGCACCTATGTTACATAGTTCACATCTACCTCCCCAGCTCTAAGAGTCCAATGCTTGCTTATGGCCTCCATGAATTTTTCCATTTGAATGTACACACACACACACACACACACACACACGCACACACACACACAGAGAGAGAGAGAGAGAGAGAGAGAGAGAGAGAGAGAGATTTAAAACTACAAAAAGGGACTTAGCAGGTAGATATTGGGTATGATTTTACTTTGGTGCCCCCATCACTAAATCTAAGCCATTGCATGTGCATATGTAGCCAAGCTCTTTTCTGTACTATACTTTTTGTGTTCACTATTCCCTTGAGGTTGTTAGGTTTCGTTTCCCTAACACCTCTTTGTATGGTTTACTCGTCTGCAAAACATGCTTGGAATACCCTCATATTTCTGCTGTTGCACTCTGACCTCCTTACTTGCTCAAAATTCAACTTCAGCATCACTTTTTCTAACACCTCCAAGAGGATTTAGATGAGCCCCAGGTGGTCTGTGGTGATCATGTTTCTTGTGGAGGAAACATAAATATTGATCAAAAGCAACTCAAGGAAAGAAGTATTTATTTTGGCTTACATTTCAAGGAAGTGCTGCACATGGAGTAGGGAAAGTATAGCTACAGGCACTTGAGGTAACATAGTCTCTCCAGTAGGAAGTAGATGGTCAACAGAAAATGAGGCTGGATTATAAAAATAGTGACTCGCTTCTTCCAACAGTGCTCAAACAGATCCCAACTTTCCTAACAGTTCTCAACTTTCCAAAACAGCAACTCTAGCTCAGAACAAAGTGTAAAATCCGTGAGTCTGTGAGGACTTTTTACATACAAGACTTAATACTCTTTCTCTATTGGCCATATGTCCCATAACCTTCACTGTGTTTGCTTTTATCTCTGACCTATGAGACTATACTCTTTTCAATAGCAGATGCAGTTCTTGTTAATTACTTATGAACGTCTTGCCAGAGACATACTTAGTATTTCTGTTAAGGGACTCAGTAAACACATGATGAACTGAAATGTTATGTTGAACATGTTTAATGTCATTTTTTCTTTTTTACATCGGCGTCTTGACTTACATTCAGAAGGATTCCATTTGAGTATTTGTATCTCAGCAGCCAAGTGTAATTAAAATTTTGAACTCTAGAGATAAGGAGTACCAAACTAAGTTTTACAGAAAGGAATGTAAAAAGCATTGAGTTTATTTCTGGTTTTATTGAGATTTTCTTTGTGTTGCTTTAAATCTTTTGATTCCGTTTTTTCATTAAACTTTGCTTATTTATGTATTTTATGTGTATGAAAAAGTGAGATCAAGATAAAGAGAAATGAAGTAATGGTCCAGGACAATTCATAGCCACCAAGAAATAAGCCAAAGTCTGTGTCTGTCCTTCAATGACTTCCCAATAGCACATTAATTTAAGCCATCTATGAATAAGATCAGAATCCTGAAGATCTTAGGACTCACTATTTCCCAGATGCTCTATTTCTGAACGCTGCTGAGTTGTAGTCAAACCTCTCACTCATAAAACTTCAGGAGACATTTTAAAACCAAATATTAGTGATTTTTGTGATGATAGGTATTAGTTCTCAACTTGTTAAGAACTAGAAGCACCTGGAAGATGGGCTTGTGACCTTGCTTTTAGGAGATTATCTTGAGTGAGTTAATTAAGTGGGAAGACACACTCATATTCACTAGTTACAATTCTGACTGTAAGTGGAGAAAGTGAGTAGAAGTGCAAACACATTGCTCTCTGTCTCTTATTTATCGATGTGATAGGACCATATACTCCAATCTCCTGCAGTCTCAGTTTCCCTACCAGATGGGATGAAAACTTGGACTGAAGGTCAGAATAAACCCTTTCTCTCTTCTCTTTTCTGAGTATTATGTTAACAACAGGGAAAAAAATCTAAGCCAATTTCCTGTGTCTAATGTCTGATTCCTGACAATTGTAATTTCTGAAAATTGGTTTTATGATCATTGGTTTTCTGACTAAAATTTGAACTTACCAAATGTATCACTTACTAAAGTGATAAATTCATGATAGCTTTTAGTATGTATTTTTAACAAAAAGGGTCAATATCATGTATTCCAAGGAATGTCATAGTTAACGTTTTGCTTCAGAGGCATAAATATCATACATCTCATTATCTACTACAGCTTCCCACCAGACTTTGTGAAGTGCTTCCTGTTCAATAGGCTCAGTGTTCAGTGATAAAATGCTTTACCTTGATTATCTAAGTAAGTAGAATCATTGTTTTTATATTTAATTTGTTGATATCAACAGAGACAGAGACAGAGGTTCTGTTTTGTATGGATACTTGCATGGCATGGCATTCGTGTGAAAGTTAGTAAACAGCTTAATGGGACTAGTTCACTTTCTGAACCATTTTTAACGGTTCAAAGTATTGAACTCAGGTCACCAAGTTTACATAGCAAGCATTGAGCCATCTTACTCTATCCTCTGAAAACAGGCTTTGACTCTTCCTTCCAAAGTAACACAATGTAGTCCTTCATAGTTCTGTATATCCACAGTTTTAAAACAATTGGTATCTAGACTGAACCCTATAAAATTAAAAAAAAATTGTGTTGCATTTATTTTTCCACTTACTGTTAATGACAGGCACACGATTCTTTATTCATTCCATGTTTTCAGGACATATTCTTTTTTTATATATTTTATTTATTTCTTATATATGAGTACACTGTAGCTGCCTTCAGACACACCAGAAGAGGACATCAGTTCTCATTACAGATGGTTGTGAGCCATCTGTAATGGATGTGGTTGCTGGGATTTGAACTCAGGACCTCGGGAAGAACAGTCAGTGCTCTTAACCACTGAGCCATCTCTCCAGCCCTCAGGACATATTCTTAATCACATGATTCTAGCTTTTTAATATTGAGTATAGATATTTTTCCATATTTGGTTTACTTCAACTAAAGGCCATTCCTCTCTATAACTCTATTCTTAAACCAGGTCTCTCTCTTCCTATTGTCCTGCAGACAAGAGGCTGTTTCATGGTGAATTTCAAGTATGCTCAATTTAAAATGGGATTTAGGGGTTTGGGAATTAGCTTAGTCAGTAAACCTTAACATAAACATTAGGACCTGACTTTCAATATTAAGCGTTCACCTTAATATAATGTATATACAGTGGAACATGCCTATAACCCCAGAATGTGAGAGGTAGATACAGGAGGATCTCTGGGGTTTGTTGGGTAGTCATTCTAGCACCAAGTGGAAAATCCAGTCTCAAAAAAATGTTAGAGAATTCACAGGACATTAACATTTGTACTCAAATCTCTCTCTCTCTCTCTCTCTCTCTCTCTCTCTCTCTCTCTCTCTCTCTCTCTCCACACACACACACACACACACACACACACACACACACACACACACACACATACACACACCAAAAAATGTTAATGAAAAGTTACCATATTCACCATTATTCAGATGACTTGACCATCATCACATACAGTACTTTTCAGGAGGCTCTTTATGTAGCTTGGAATCTTAATTTTAATTTATAAATTCTAGATTGGGAAACAGGAATTAAAAGAGTAAAACAACTGCAAGTATTATGAACTGTGAGTAACAACGGAATAAATCTGAAGAAAACCCCAACCACATTGGCTTTTTTCGTTTTGTTCAATGATGATTTCTTGAATACCTCTTGTATTAATAACAAGACAGTTTTAGCTGGGAAGAGGGCTTAGCAGGGTAAAGTTACTCTTATGCAAATGTCAGGACTCATGTTCAAATCACCAGAACCTATTTATAGGCAGACTCGGTAGTAGCAAGCCCATGTCTGTAATCTCAGTGTCTCCACAAGGAGTTATGATATGGAAACAGAATTTTAGGGCAACTAGCCTGTCCTTTCCAGAATCAAAGGGAAGACTACACATTGGTGAACAGAGGTCTCATCTTGAGCAAGAAGAAAGACTGGTTATTGTGATGTTCTGACCACCACATATTTGCCACGGCACACATACACCATTGCATTCACATTATTTTTCATGGGAAATATGAATGGCTGACATTTTCATCAGAAGTCATCAGTAACTAGAGATGTTTAAGCCAGTTAGTTACCATTCCATGCTGAAGCATGATTCTTGATGATGAGAATGATTGTTTCCATAACAGCAACTGTTGTTTCTTAGTCCTCTCTGTGATCTTCTGAAGCACCCTTCAATTTCATTTGAGTTCTACCCTATCGAAACTGAAGTTTCTATTTGAAGACAAGGACCCTGTTGCTCAGGGAGACTTAGATACCAGTTGTCCTTGGCCAGGAAGGAAGAGCTTTATACTAAGCCAGGCTACCTCACACTAATTCAAGCTTTTAAACATTATTCTGCAATATTTTCTTTGTTTTGTCCATCACTGTATCTATGTGGAGCTGTCAAAATCATGGCCATTAGCACTGCTGATGATGGCTTTTATGAGTCTGTGCGAAATGCAAAACAAAAATAGTGCGGAGTATTTCCAATTAGTGACCTTTAGAGAGCTTTTTTATTTGATCTTACAGAGGAAACCTTAAATTTAATGATTTACAAGGAAAAATAAGTTCAGGAAAAATTGGTACCATACAGCCATTTGTTTATAAATAATACACACACACACACACACACACACACACACACACACACACATAAAATGCAGGAGTATAATATACTGTATGGTGAAGCTGTATGTCATTTAGACAAATGAGCTTGGGAAACTATTATTCCTGCCTAAAAATCGAGTTTGCCTCAATGATGGTGTCAAGAATAAGATAAAGGTATGTGTTTATACTTGATTCAAAAAGGAGTTATAGTTCAGTCTCTACTGGGCACTCAGTATGCCTTGAGGTTTATATGACTTATTTTTAATTATCATTTTCATGCATTCACATGTGTATTTTATATGTACTTGTAAATTATGAACTCATATCCTACTTCTTTATCTTTAACTAAAATATTTTATAGTTAATACAGTAGAGAACTTCAAACAAACTCAATTAACTTTGGTACAAAAGAAAACTATTGATAACAAGTTTTAAACTGAGGCACCCAAGTGCAATATATACTGCATATATATTTCAATGTGTTCAGGAGATTTCTTTTTCCAGGTGTTGTATTTTGTGGTTTTACAGTTGCCAATTTGTTGACAACATTTCATAGTGAGACTCTTTTCTGAGAAAATGGATATTTTAAATTTTCCTTAAAATATTAGTAATCTAGCAACCCCAGGCTCACATGCATATGTGAATTTATTGGCTAGAACAGGTTCATCTTTAAATGGGGATGTTATCCTTAGCATCATGTAGTCACCACCTGGCTCACTTCATGCATCCAAATCAGCATATGTTAATATAAATTAGCATATGCTAATGTGGATCCCTGTTGGACTATACTCAAATGCATTCAAGAAGGGATCAGCAAAGCATGGCTCACAGAGCCAGTGCAATTGTAAAAGTGAACTAAGGATGGTTTAGACATTTTCAGAGCGTAAAATAAAAAAGGGACATGACAGAAATTTCTGTAAAGAACACTATCTGGCCCACAAGGACCGCACACTTCTGTTTATCTTTATACTTCTGAAACAAGATCTAGGCAACAAAAGATTGCCTGAACTAAATGTTCATTTCTAACTGTTTGTGTGAAGCTGACAAATGTGTTATAAATGCTAAGTGTGACTAAGCAACGTTATTTTCAGTCTGGGCTTCAGAGAGTTTCTTTAGCAGATCTGCCTCAGCTGAAGGAAGGGATAATCCAATGACTCTCTGGCTAGTACATGTTTTGGAATGCACCAGAAAGCAACATCAGGGCCTGGGGAGATAGTTTATTGTTACTGGTAAAATGGTTACTATACAAGCTTGAGGACCTCAAGCAGAACATAAAGTTTCAGTGTTCATGTGGTGAAATCAGACATGGATATAAGAAAACCCTAGAAGCTTGTAGGTTAACTAGTCTGGCATACAATTCAGTGAGCTACAAACCTTATTCTAAATGTGAGTGAAGGGCTAGAGAGATGACTCAGTGGTTAAGAGCACTTACTGCTCTTCCAGAGGTCCTGAGTTCAAATCCCAGCAACCACATGGTGGCTCACAATCATCTATAATGGAATCTGATGCCCTCTTCTGGTGAGTCTGAAGACACCTACAATGTACTCATATATAAATAAATTAATCTTCAAAACATTGGGACATATGAGGACATACATTAAAGTTTTTCTCTGACCTTCACACATACACTCAGGCACGTACACACACACACACACACACACACACACACACACACAATAAAGAATAAAAGCAAGCTCATAAGTGTCGTGTTGATTGTTATGCATGTTACTCTGTGTGGGTGAAGGTCCCCAAGAAGGCTAAATAAATAATATAAATGAATAAAAAGATCTTAAAAACATTCAACAATGCCCATATTACCTGAAGGCACTAAAACACAAAGGAAGCAAAGTAAGTGGGGCGTTTTCACCAGCCAAAGGGATCCCTGCGTCAGTTGAGCTGAGATATGTAAGCTGTAATTTCTGGCTGCAAATCATGATTTCTATGAGTAGGGTAGAATCTATGTGGAGGTGATTTAACCATCTCCATTTCATAATCAACTGAAGAAATCAAAATAAAGTCCACATTTAATTAGTTTGCCCTGAGACATGCACTTTAGCACCCAGCTCTTCCAATGCAAATTTAGGAGTCTCTTTATTACATCCTCCCTGATTCCAAGGACATTTTCGCCCCCAAAGAAACTAATAAAAATCAGTTGCCTGGGTGATTCTGAGTAGCATACTCAAAGGCAAAAGTCTAGCATGGGTAATCAGCTTAATGAACATTTATAAGTCGAATGTAAATGCATTTTGACTCATGCAAATAGATGTCATATATCTGCCAATAATCTTTCAATGTCTTAAGGGATGCATATTGTCTGGTGAAGACTCTTCAGCTATAAAAGCTGCTGAACTATCAGTAATACTCAAGATAGGCAGTTGTGAGGGAGAGAGAGAGAGAGAGAGAGAGAGAGAGAGAGAGAGAGAGAGAGGGAGAGAGAGAGAGAGAGAGCTGTAGGAAGGCTTTTCGAAGGCCAAGTTAACTAAGATTTTCCCACCAGTGAGTTTAACTTCTTTTGCTTACAATCTTAATCTTAAAAGAGTTTATTTGAATTTTAGCTCATTCTGTCACCATGCTTTACTAAAATACTCAGTAATTATTATACAATTTTCAGTATATCAGATCACATATGCACATGTATATGTATGCGTTGCTCAGCTGCATCTAGTTGGGCAGTAAAAGAAAAAAGAATCAGTGACTGGATCTTTAAATATGTTTCCTTAAAGCTACAGAATCAAGGGGAAAGAAAGAGGGCTAAACGGGAGGGATAGAGAGAACAAAGGAATACTTAAATGTAGTATTGAGTATTTGGAAGAACTAGGGATCCTAACTGAGTTAGGACTCTCCTGTTTTGTTTTTATTGTTATCATTTGTTTGTTTGTTTGATTGATTTTTATTACATAGACTTGGGAAAGTAATTTGAATTTGGAATTCAGGAAACTGCCTAGAAATAAACTTCCATTCCTTGACACATATCATACATACATATCATACAAAACATATGTACCAAAGAAACAGAATATTAGATAGCATATATAAAAGCTATTCAATAAAACGAAATGAGCAAGGAGTTTTTAAATAAATTATAAACATGTTGACTGAGGGGGGCATAATATGAGTCCTCCTGGAAAAACAGAGAAAACCTATGTTAAAATTATGAAAAACAGAAAAGGAGCTGTTAAACATTTTTTTTCTGGCAACAAGAACATGCTCAAAGCTTTTGGGGCACCTTGAAGAAATAAAATACTGCTGAGATTAGACTAAATGGGGGGGGAAATTAAGAGAGAACAGCTTGGGACATATATGAAAATGGTTTACAGTGTACACAGAGATGATACTACTTACATAATAGCACCAGTCATGGAAGTTAGAAGCAAGGTCTGGTAGACAAAAATGCATTGCATTGACAAACAGTATCAATATTTTGGGATATCATGAAACCATCTAATATGATTATATGGAATTGTTTATCTTAATATTACAGCAATAAACATACAGGTGAATCATTCAATAAACATTACCTGAGCCCTTATCAGGTATTAGGTCCTATTACAAGGACCAAGAGCTAAGAAGCCTAAGCAACACCTACCTCCTTAAGAAGACGCTCCATTGAATGGGATATTGGCTTCCATTGTTTCTTTTACTTTTGCTGTGCTAAGATACTCTGACAGTAGCTGCTTATAGGTGAGGTTTAATTTGGCTCATAATTCACTGCTGTAGTTCATCTTGGTTGGGGATGCAAAACCATGAGAGCTTGAGGCTGCTGATCATGTTACTTCCATATTGGGAAGATGAGAGCTATGAAAGCATGCTACTTCTTAGTTCTCTTTCTCCTCTGAAGCAGACTAGGATTCCAAGCAGGGAATGGCACCATTCAATGTGGGGGTGTGTGTCTTCCCATCTCAGTGAACACTATCAAGACACCAACACAGCAAACACACGTGTGGGCCTGTCTCCCAGGTGATTGTTGACTTTGCGATGTTAACAACCACACTGATATTAACCACGTCTACATGCAAATTAATGTGTTTACAGTTATAACTGTGAAGGCCCTCTGAAAATAAATGTGTGGCTTCTTAAAAGAATGCAGAAGCAAACCTTTCCATGGGGGGATAACCACAACTCTGGAAGCTGAAGCTATAGTGAGCTGACTCTATGCAAGTGTTTATATTTCCTTGTAATTTGCTTGAGGCATAGTAGGCTCATGTTTTTAAAACTCTAATGTTTCAGAATGCATGGTTGATTATCAACCTGAGCAAATATAACTACTGTGAACACAATACTTGAACTCTCTTATAGGACTGTGGCAAGCAATCTCATTCTCAGGGACAAAATGCTTAATAATGTAGAAATGACATTCTACTGAGTTCTATCTGTGATGGAGTTTATTAAAATGCTCATTTTGACTAATAACAGTTGTATCAAGTCAGTAGCTCCAGTAGCTGTTAGAAGAGCCACAATTTAATTAAATTATCTGGAAGGGGTAAATTGATTTCAGAGCAAAATCACTTCTTTCAATTTACCTTTCTAAACCTCCGATTTTACTTGTTAATTGAGTTACCTTTGTATATTGAATTGTAGTAGTTAACACTCTCACAGTGTATTTGGAAAGACAAAACAAGAATCTCCAAACCAAGGCACATAAGTTTTGACTGCAGACATAAATATACGGTTCATATACATTTAAGGGTAGAAAGCACGTTTAAATTGTCATATTCCTAGGACGTTCTTATTTCTTAGACAAAGTATGACATTAAGTATTTTCTTATTATGAACAGAAGATAAAAATGAGATTAATCTACCTAACATTTAATTTTATATTCTTGCTTAGTGCCATTTATGAAGTGTGCATTTTCCTTTCTTCTCATTATAAATTATAAAATCCACACTGATTAAATTATGTAGACATATCAGGTATTAGAAATGTAAAGGGCTCTTTAAGTATTTACTTGTGTGTGTGTGTGTGTGTGTGTGTGTGTGTGTGTGTGTGTGTGTGTGAGAGAGAGAGAGAGAGAGAGAGAGAGAGAGAGAGAGAGAGAGAGAGAGAGAGAGAGAAATGGTATGTGCACTTGAGCGCTGGTGTCCACAGATACCAGAACAACGTTTTGGATTCCCTGAAACTGAAGTTAAAGCTGGCTGTGAGCTGTTTACTATGGGTTTTGGGAACTTAATTAAGGTCCTCTGGAAGAGCACTACATACTCATAACTATTATACTATCTCTCCAGTCCTGAGGTATTGCGTGTTTAATGAACATTTTAAAAAGCAGTGTATGTTCATCTCAGTGCAGATTAATGTATTTAACAGTAAAATAATCAGTGTGAAGTTGGTTTTCTACATACATGGAATCATTTAGAAGTATTTATGTTGAAGTATACGAAGAAGCTGAATGCCCCAGTTGGAATAGAGACATGTCATTTTTCTTCTGTCCTATTGGCAAATATTGGGAGATACTACATATCATCGCCACCCATTTTAATGAAATGTCCTGAGTATTTATACACAGCAATGCAATGCCCCAACAAGTCATACATGGGGCAGGTCCTAAAATCTCCTTTGTCATTCTCTTGCTCTCTGCTTAACTCAAAGTTCTTAGCAGACAGTGCTGTCTATTTGGATTTTTGCTTTCGAGACTGTCATATAAGCAAATATGTCACAATATGTTACTGTTAGTGGTTGATGCTTTTAATAGGACATATTCGATGTTCCTTCATGGTACAAGAACATCAATCACACAGTTCCTTTTGTCAGTGAATGCTATCTGTTGGAAAGTTAGATCATAGTTGTTTTAGGCATTTTATATTTTTATTTGTGGGTAGTACTTATGCTGTAGATACCCACACTCGATGAACTTTATGTTCTTTATTTTTTCAATATGTTATTATGTATATTAATAAAATTTGATGTGCTATCTCAGCACACATACACCAAACACAGGCCACTTCAGATTTATTCATGCCTCCTCTTATCATGTTTTTAATCATTAAAAATTTCAAGTTCTAATCCTCTGTAAAATACATAATTGGTTTAGTTTCCCTGGTTTCCTTCCATTTTGAGAATACATTTGTGTAGATGTGAATATTCTACTATAGTTTTGTTGCCTTCCTTTGTAAGATTTATTTTTATGTATGTGTGCACACACCTAAGAACAGTTGCTTGTGGAGGTCAGAAGAGGGCATTGGAGTACCTGCTCGATATGGATGTTGTGAACAAGATTCATTCATACAAGGTTCATTCATAACTAGGATCCTGCAAGGGCAGCAAGGACTGAGCCATCTTTAGAGGCCCTTACTTACTATTGGAATGTTTTCTAATAAGTTCCCATGATTTAATTTCTAGAAAGAACAAACATTCTTTACATCCTATAATATTGGTAACTATTTACATTTTATTGAATGTTGTGTTTAATTTTAAAAAATCACACAAGGAAGGATTCTATTAAAACTTCATTATTGAGAAAGAATTGATTTGCTTCAGTTTTCTGAAACACTTTTGTGACCTAAATTAATAGATAAATTGGACTCCTCACATCCATTCTAACTTTGATTGGAGCTTCTGGAGAAGAGATAAGTATTTGTCTCCCTCCCTTAACTCTCCCTTAAGGACTGAAAAGTGCTGGCAAACACTACACAAAGGCAGCGCACATTTCCTGAGTTTTGCAGGTGTCTGTGTGGATGTAGGCTAAGCACCTGCTTTCAAGGCTCACATAGATTTATTTTTGTGGTCTGCTATTCTGATGTTGTGACCATAATAATCCTTCAATGTCCCTGAACAGGATCACACTTTGCATATTAGTAATTAGAGTTTACTGCCTAATCTGGGCTCTGGACTCCTTCCATCCCCTTTGTGGAAGGCAACATTGAAAGTGTTCTTTCTGATCTTGTAGACTTAGGTTAAACTTCTTGCTGTTTCTAATATAACAGAATGGTCCATTACTATTTTCTTTTGAATGTAGAATGGCACAGAGTTCTATGAACGTTGAGCATAGTACACAAGCTCTACGCCTAGATTTGATGAGGTAGGGTTTGAAAATTCAACAGAATACTTTCCAATTTTCCTATCGATTTCTTTTTGCATTAGGGTAGTTTATGGTGCTTTGACTATACATAGTGTGTGCGCATGTATGTGTGAGCACGTGCGCACGTGTGTGTGTATGTGTGCGTGTGTTATATGTTTGTGTGTATTTATAGGGTTTGCATGTATGTATGAGTGGATGGTGTATGTTTGTGTTTATGTGAGGTCAGAGGAGGACATTAGATGTCTTATCATGCTTCACCTTATATCTTTGATACCGAGTCTCAGTGAACATGGAGCTGGGCTAGTAGCAAGGCCTAGAGATGCTTCTGTCTCTGCCACAGCCAGCAATTGTGTTGTAGGGACATGGGCAGCTATGGATGCTTTCTGTTTTTCTAGATTCATTTACCTTATTGTGTAATTGTTTTGCCTGCATCTGTGTATCTGTATTATGTGTGTACCTGGTGCCCACAGATGTTTTAAAAATAATTTATCAGATTAAATAAAACAGGATGCTTCTATGTGGATGCTTGAAGGGAACCTGATCCTTTGCAAGAGTAAGGAGTGCTCTCAAACTCTGAGCAGTCTCTCCAGTCTCCGTGCCTGGACTTCAACAGGAATGCTGCGGATTTGAACTTAGGTCCACATGATTTTTCGGTTTTCCACTGAAACCTTGTCTCCACTTCTAACTGTTACAATGATGATGCTCTGTTTGTTTGTTCTGGACATGCTGGCTCCAAGTATTCCAGGTACACCAGTGTAGTGTGCTTTCTTTCTCCTCTGAACATGGGGAAAGTTGTCATATAGCCTCTGAGAAGAAAGACACTCTCCTACAAGAGCGTATTCTGGGAATTTTACATTATCCTCTCACAAGGCAAAAAGTTAATTTTATTCCTTTTCATAACCACCACAAAAGTCCTCTAAAATGCATATTGAATGAAGTGAATGCTCTCATTTTGAGCTCTAAATCTGTGTACACATTAATATTTCTCCATAATCATAACAGCAGCTGCTGTTGATCCAGTAGTTATTGTGTGCTGGCCTCAGTGCTGAGTCACCATTGGCTGCCTTCAATTTCAAACATCTCCCCAAGCTAAGAGCTAGTTAACTCTAGCTGTTCCATTTCACTCACGGGACAGGTTCAATTTCAAGAACGTGACATTTTATAATTTGCAGTAGATACCTCGTAAAGGTACCATATCTGAGTCACCCTGATAATCTTAATCCTAGTTCTGTGTCGCTTTCGTGGTATTTATTTTATTATTGTTATTACGATTATGTGTGAGTTCTGCACTTATATGTCACTATATATGTGTGTGTGTGTGTGTGTGTGTGTATGGATGTCCAAGAAATACTCTTGGGAGTTAATGCTTTTCTTCCAACACAACTGCTAGAGATCAAATTCATATTGCCAGGAAAATACCAGTGCTTTGTGCTTTTAGCTGCCAAGCCATCTCACCATTTCACTGATGCTAATGTTGTGTGTGTGTGTGTGTGTGTGTGTGTGTGTGTGTGTGTGTGTGTGTGACGGTTTGCTTATATACCGTTAGCTGAGGCTACATGAGTGTTACTATCCCCTTGGAATCAAAGTCTGATTCTGTACAATTTCCACTATTGATATTTATTTCAAGAGTCTTAAGTAACTTTGATGGTGCTGCTTAACTTTTCTGTTCCTGTGCTTGCTTAAGATCTTGCTGTAGAGTGTGGTCTTGGGGTATGCTATTTTTTTCTGGTTATAAACCACTCATGGTCCTAGGCTTCCCTCTGTTAGAGCGTTCATAGGGGAACCTGGAGAAAATGCCTTCCATTCCCAGCTCCTTCCCTCATTCTCGCTTATTTCCCTGTGTGATTCTCTATGAATGGGAAACAAGTGTTTGTTCTACGGAGTATATTTTATAAATGTTGTTGAGATTCTGGGTCTCCCATCCAGAATTTCTTGCTGCACAAATTCAATCCCTGCCAAAACAATCCACAGAGAGCCTGCCAGTGATGTAAACTTTCTGTGTTGGCAAGCTCTGGTGGATATGAACTTGATGCTGATCCTTGGAGGATCTCACTGTGTCTTGCTTACTGTTGGAATGATCACATACCTTGGCTATGTTTCATGTAGGAATGTAGGTTCTTATGTCCCAACTCCCAGAGTTACAACATCTCTGCTCTCCCATTTCTCCCCTCCTCCTTCTGCTAGGTGTGGCATCACATGGTTCTTAAGCTTTGAAACTCCCAGATGACAGCTATAAATCAGCACTAACATCAGCAGAAGGGAGTGGAAGAGGTCTTCTTTTATCATCTCAGTCTCAAAAAAAGAGACTAATTTTACTAACTTACAGGATGAAGGGGGTGGAAATGACTGCATTCTCTCATATTCACTTTCCGTCACTCGTGGTGTACAGGGTACCATTTATTGTATTTTTTTTTTAGTCCCACATTAAGACACATCCTATTTCATAATTTTTCTCTCTTTGCATTTATACGAATGTACATGTACACACCCACTACCCACTCCCCCCAAAGGGATACACCCCGAATATGTGTATGAGATTGTGGGTTTTTTAAATAGCATGTGGGCTGGAAATTGTTAAGAGCACTGACTACTCTTCCCAAGTTCAATTCCTTGCAACCACATGTTGACTCACAACCATGGGAACTGAAGCCTTCTTCTGGTGTGTCTGAAGACAACTACAATGCACTCATATACATAAAATAAATAAATATTTAGAAAACAACAACAACAAAATAAATGACATACTCTTCTATACTATAAGTTCTTCCCATTGTATATCCTATGAATGTTTAAGTCATTTCTTTCATGAGCTACTACACTAATCATATTGTCTAACATAGGTCATATCTCACAGTTCATGGAATGGCATTGCAGTAGAAAAATCAATAAGCATGTGTGGTGGTCTTTCTCCTTGGTCTGTCTTGATGGTTCAGAGTATAGTGGTTGATAGCCACTGTTGAGCTTGAGTTTATTGAGTAAATTGAAATGGGTAAGGTTACTGAGCATGTAGCAAGCAGATATAAAAGGACAAATAGCCAGAAACACATATAGAGATGCATTGGGCACAGCAAAGCATCGTCAACTTAGAAGGAAAACTTTTTTTTCAAGATTTAAAGAGATATATCTTTTGTATGTGTGTTTCTCTACATGTATGTGGGTACCTTAGAAGGCATTGAATCCACCAAAACTGGAATTACATACAACTGAATGCCTCCTGACATTGATGCTGAGAACAAAACTAGTTCTTTTCAAAAGCACTAAGTGCTCATAAACATTGGGCCATCTCCCTACTCCCTGGGTTTAATTGACTTCATTTATTTATTTAGTGTGTATGTGTGTGTGTGTGTGTGTGTGTGTGTGTGTGTGTGTGTGTGTATTACAGTGTTCATCAGAGATAACTGTAATAACCTGATTAATAGAGCATATAAAGTTACCAAATGTAGCATTATCAACTGGAGGTTTACAAACATCCACCAGAAACCTACTGGGGACACAGAGACAGTCAACTGGAGCTTCTAATTGAGCTTCTCTACAGGGATGGACTTACCACTTCTACTCTTCTTTGTATATTCATCTTTGAAATTTTTTATACTATGGGATGCACAAAGTCATATTTTGAGAATATTTTCTTCCCTTAATGATCTCAGAGACAAAGTATTTTTCAGTACCCAAAGCTACTTGCTTCTCACACCCTTTAGAGAGCCACGGGCATCATGACCTAGAAAAGGGGATTTGAAAGGAAACTAGAGAGCATGTTCTTGCTTCCAGAGTCCACATTTTACAAGCTTAAAAGGCACATTAGAGTTTAGCAACATAGTTTAAATTATATTCCCCAGTTCAGCTAATTATCAAGTCATTAGCAAGACTTTCCTAAAAATGGTCCTAAAATTTTCAATATCATAATTCTCAAAATGAGTTGACTGCACTCTCATGTTTGAAATACCAGGGACATTTGGAGGCAAGAGAAGGAGACATTGTTGAGTCAGACCACTCTCTCTCTCTCTCCCTGTCTTTGTTTGAATTAGAGAGAGCTCTCTGTGCATGTATTTGTTATGGAAAATTTTATGGTTTTCTATGAGTATGAAGTCATCCAATATTGTCTCTTAAAAACACTTTGGGTGTTAGGAACATGGCTAAATGTTTTTTGTTTGTTTGTTTGTTTGTTTGTTTGAACTACAATCCTTATAACCACAGAAATAAAATGTAGGCTGTGATGGTACACACATTTGATTCCCAGTGCTGGAGAAGCAGAGACAGACTGGGTACTGCCAGCCTAACCTCCAGCAAGCCATTGAGATACTCTCAAAAGAACATAGACAGACATTCTGTGGATGACATATGAGACTGAGATGTCCTTCTGAACTCCACATATACATGCATAAAATCTCTCTCCCTCTCCCTCTCCTTCTCCCTCCCTTCCTCCCTCCCCCCTCTCTGTCTCTCTCTCCCTACACACACATACATATCCTCATTGTTAAAAACATGGACTTTATAAATTTAATGAATTTTTTACTATCCAAAGGAGCCATTATTTTCAGTACTTGTGCCATTTTATACATGTTTAAGTTTTAGTATTCCTCTCATCCAAGGATGGCCTTATATTTTCCAAAAGACGATCATGATAAGCAGGAAGAACTTGACATGGAAGATAGCCCTTGCTCTCCCGTTGTAGCTGGCGCCCCTCTGTGGCTCAGTGGGTAAATGTGTGCTCTCATCAGGGTGAGAACATGATCTTCAGACTCAATTAGCTTTTCCCCAGCTTCCTTCTTCGTAACACGAAAATGCTAAGGTTTTCCTTGTTTTATTTTTATGTTTTTAGCCTTTATTGTACACTTCTAATTTTATTCTCAGTGTGACCTCTAGACATCTACAGAGAAAGGCAAATTGTGGTAGAAAATTCTGTGCAAGAATGTGCAGAGAAATAAGCTTCTCTTGGCAGGAACAGTGGGGCAGATATACTTACTGAGAGCACAGACTAGTTAGTTCTTGTGCCTCAAGAACAGGAGTAGAATGACATGGTGGCGCAGGCTATAATAAGGATGTGACCTCCATTTTTTATATTTGATAAAGTAATATTCAGTAGTTACTAGAGAATCCATAGGTCTTTATTCTCTAATAGGTAGGTTGAAGGAAGAGTTTACTTGTGGCGTGCCCGCCACCCACACACTTCAAAGGAGGAGGCTGAAGGATCTCCCTCAGCTGCATGACAAATTGTAAGGCTAAACACACACACACACACACACACACACACACACACACACACACACACACACACTTAGTACTTGATGTCCTGTATTCTCAGATTTATGTTTTTACAAATTAATGATGTATCGTAATATGGATTTATTCATCAAATTGGTGTGTGTAGATTTTGTGGCTTGCAGTAACCATAACAGAGCATCCATTGCTCTCCTTTCCCCACTGGGCTTGCTTCTGTCTCTGGCAGGAATTATGGCCTGGGGTATCCTGTGCTGATTTTATATTAAATTTCTGTTCATTTGTGGAATTTGCTCAAATCTCCCAAACTCTCTTTGTTTCAGAAATTTGTCACGTGAACGGTGGTCAATGTATGTCTTGGAATTGTAGTAGAGATGATAATATACCTTTGGTTTTGTTTTGTTTTTGCTTGTTTTTCTTCACTTTTTAATTTACTCTTTAATCATTTTTTTATAGTCCAGACTTTATCACCCTCTCAGTCCCACATCCTACAATTCCTCTGCCCTTCTCCAAGAGGATGTTCCCACCCTAGCCCCACCCCACCAGACCTTAAAACAAATCTACTGGATGGTGAGAATGTGACATGCAAGTGTTGAGAAGCTTGTCCTTCTCAAGGCTCCAGAAGAAGGAGGAGGAATAAAAGCCCTTAGCACTCTGACTAACCTCAGCAGTTGCAGGATGCTGCTGTTGGGATTTACATTGATGATGTTGAACCAAAGACCTTTAACCAGCTGCCTTATCCTGAATACAATTGGTTATGAGAAACAGAGAGAAATTAAGTTCCCAATTTAAAGCTTCTATTATCCCGTCATGAATTTGGCTCCACGACAGAGGCAGGAAAATTTTTTTTTTTATTGACTTCGTTAGGAGTTTATTTGGTTTTGTTTGTTTTTCAGAAACTGATTTTCCAGTGTTACTGCTATCCTGGGATTTCATACCTTCAATTTGTTGTATTAAAAGTAACATATTTATATCAATATAACAAATCCCCTGTGGAAAGAGTTGGGACTGGATATGTGGCTCAGTGGTAAGGAAGCTGGCCCATCAGGCAGGATGCCCTGGGTTTCATCTCCAGGACTACATAAACTAGGCAGGGTCTGCACACCTGTAATTCAACAAACATCTGTTTTTGTAAAAAATAAAAAAAGTAGGGTTGTCTTTTACCCCACTAGGTCCAACACTGTGGTGCCCCAAGATATGTGCTAGATATCTTAATTCTCAGTCACCAAAGCATCTCACCCGCTCTGCGTCATCCCATATCACACTGCCAAAGGCCTCACTCTGAGCCTGGAAGCAATCTCTCTACCTATCTAGCTCCCAAGACAGGTTTCCATGCCAGAAACACACATCCCAACTCTGAGGCTACCCAGACCAGCAGTCCCACACTCCATTACACTTAAATCTACACATAAAAGAACATCTAACACAGTAATCTTTGACCCAATTGGTAAGATATAATTGCCCACCTAAACATACAAAGTCCAGCACCATCAATCCCTGAAGAACATTAATAACAACCTGTAAATACACAGACCATACACCTGCCCTATTGTCCTACCACTGGTTCTCTCCCTCTCTCTCTTGTCTCTCCTCCTTTCCGTTCCAGTCTCCTCCTCTTCCTTCAAACTTCTCTCTTGCCCATCATTCCTTCTCCTCCAATGGCAGGCCTCCTTCTATCCTGTACCTGCCCCTCACCTGTGTTTTACAAATTCAATGGGGAGAAGGTTCTGGTGAAGTCACCTGAGTCCTGAGTAAGTGACTAGGTAGCTGTCCTTGGGGCAGTGGAATTAGCATAAGAAAACAGATAACTCCAGGGCTAACCACGATATTTCCCCCTTTTTGTCCAATTAAATTACAACCAATTATAAATTACTCATAAAAACAATTTTAGAATAACCACTTTCAGTCCCCCAAAATTCCAGGGATTTGGGGCGATGACTCCTCTATAACTTCTTCAAGCTGTACATGGGCATTGAGATACCTTTGGGGGTTTGAGGGTAGGAGGAATGAAGCAAATGCTGTAGCTGATGTGTTCTGACTGAACCCAGCTGAAAGTCCTTGAGACCAGGAATCCAAGTAGGCACATTCTGCAAAATACAACTCTTAAGGCAAAAGTTTAGAATCTAGATATCTTGTTTGATTCTCCTGAATCAATTTTTTTCAGGTGGCCTACCTCTATCAAATCTGACCAGTATGACTCTATGAGGTTGCCTGAGCCTAACCACACTTTTTTAAAAACACAAAGAAAAAATGTTTCTCCCAAAATACTGTGTTCCTTAGTCTGTAACCAGAAAAGCTTGTATATTGCACTCTCTCCCTGAGTAATAATGTAACCATAAAACTCAAAGTCACACCCATTATGAAGACTAAACAATTTTTTTAAAAAGGAAGTAAGCTAAACAATGAGCCTAATAGACTTTTGCACTCTGTGATATCAGGAAATTAACTCAAAATTCCTGTGGAGCTCATGTTAAGAGAATCTGAGCTTCCAGTTGTGTAGATATCAAAAATAACCACAAACCCTCACTAACCAGCATCAAGGAGCCTTGTGGCCTTTAGAGGGCATAATTCATAAAACAAACTAAACACCTATCAATTTTAATGCCAATATGCAACATATCAAACCAGGACTTTAGCCCAGAACAAAAAGGGGGAAATGTGGTTTGCCCTGGAGTTATCTGTATTTTGATGTTAATTCCACTGCCCCAAGGACAGTCACATACTCAGGACTCAGGTGACTTCACCAGAACCTTCTCTCCATTGAATTTGTAAAATACAGGTGAGAGGCAGGTACATGCTAGAAGGAGGCCTGTCATTGAAGGAGAAGGAATGATGGGCAGGAGACAGGTTTGAAGGAAGTGGAGGAGACTAGAATTGAAAGGAGGAAGAGAGGAGGGAGAGGGAGGGAAGCCATGGCAGGTGATGTTAAGATTCTGCTCTGTGTATTTACAGGTTGTTGTTAATGCTCTTAAGGGATGGATGGTACTGGACTTTGTATGTTTAAGTGGGCAATTATATCTTACCAATTGGGTCAAAGATTATTGTGTTATGTGTTCTTTCCTGTGTAGATTTAAGTGTAATGGAGTGTGGGGCATCTGGTCTGGGCTGCCACAGAGTTGGGAATGTGTGTTTCTGGCATGGAAACCTGCCTTGGGAACTACATAGGTAGAGAGATTGCTGCCAGGCTTAGAGAGAGGCCTTCTGCAGTGTGATATGGGATGGACCAAAGCGGGTGAGAAGCTTTGCTGACAGAGATTAAGATATCTAGCGGATATCTTGGGGCACCGAGGTGTCAGACCTAGTGGGGTAACAGACAGCCCTACTTTTTTTATGTTTTTACAACAACAAACACCAGCGAGGAATGTAGTGGCAGGAGCATCATTTCTCACAGCTGTTGAGAACACAAACTAGTGCCGCAGCTTCACACTGAAACTAGAACCACTGTAGGACCCAGTACTCTACTCCTCCTAGCTACCTGCACCTAGAAGTTACATTCGTATAAAATAGAATACTCTATCAAGATGGAAAGAACATTAAATTTTTTTTTGCATAAGGTCTTTACCAGACACAGAGGTTAGGCACAGCCCCTGGTTGAGGGATGGGGACACCCACCCATCTCAAAAATATTAGCCCAAAATTGCATCTGTGTAATGGAGATAAATTGTGGAGCAGAGACTGAAGAAAAGGCCATCCAGAGACTGCCCCACCTATATACAGACACCAAACCCAGACACTATTGCAGATGCCAAGAAGTATGTGCTGACACCAGTCTAATATAGGGGTCTCCTGAGAGGCTTTGTCAGAGCCTGACCAATAAAGATGTGGATGCTTGCGGCCAACCATTGGATTGAGCATGGGGACCACAATGGAGGAGTTAGGGGAAGAAATTAAAAAACTGAATGGGGCTGGAGAGATGGCTCAGCCGTTAAAGGCTAGGCTCACTACCAAATATAAAAAACTGAATGGATTTGTAACTCCACAGGAAGAACAACAATATCAACCAATTACCCACTCTCCATCCCCAGCTCCTAAGGACTAAACCAAAGAATGCACACGGAGGGACCCATGGCTCCAGCTGCATATGTAGCAGAAGATGGCCTTATCTGGCATCAATGAGAGGGGAGGCCCTTGGTCCTGTGAAGGCTCAATGCTCCCAGTGTAGTGGAATGCTAGGTCAGTGAGGAGAGTGTGGGTGGGTGTATGGAGGAGTACTCTCACTGGAGCAGGGGAGAGGGGCCTGGGATAGAGGGGTTGTGGAGGGGAAACCGGGAAAAGGGATAACATTTGAAATGTAAATAAATATATTAACCAATAAAACATTTTAAAAAGAAAAAAATTACAAGTGAATCAAAGTTAAAAAAATGTTTCTGCTCGCATACATGTGGCAAAGGAGATGATAGAATAAAAAATGAGCAAAAATAACTTTATAGTGTTAAAAAAAAGGTCTTTGAGTCCAAAATGGCCTCGTGTAATGTTTTGAATGGGAATTGACCCCGTAAGCTCATATATTTGAGTGCTCAGTCCTCAGTAAGTGAAACTGTTTGGGAAGGTTTAGAAGGCTTGGCCTTGTTGAAGGAAGCGTGTCACTGGGGCTGGGCTTTGAGCTTTCAACAGGCCTATGGTATTTTTAGTGTCTCTGCCTGGTCAATGTGTTTGAAGATATAAGCTTTCTATTACATCTCTAAAGCCTTATCTGCCTACGCCCATACCTGCCTGCCTACTGCCAGGCTCCCCACCACAATGGTCATGGAATCGCCCTCTGAATCTGTGAACCCTCAATAAACTCTCCCTTCCATACATTTCGTTGGTTGGGATGTCCTCGAGTAAATAAAATCATTTTTTAATTTAATTTATTTGATGTCTATGGGTATTTTCACTGCCTTCAGATATATATACCTTGGATGTATCTAATATTAGTGGAGGTCAGAAACTAGCTTTTGATTCCCTGAAACTGGAACTACGAATAGTTAGTTGTAAACTACCCTGCGGGCACTAGGAGCTGAACCTTGGTTCTCTGAAAGAACAGCAAGTGCTCTTAATCAAGTTCACTATTTCTTCATCCCAGTTTCTTAATCCATAAAGGTAACAATGTGTGAACATTTCAAGCAGTAAGGACCAGTAAGAATGCATTGTGCTTAAATAAAACCCAAAGAAATGGATAGAAAATATTAGGCCTGTATTTCACTTCTTATAATTTTGTTTCTTCTTTAATGAACATGGAAAAAAATGCAGCATCATTTGACTAAGGCATGGGTTAAAGATACAACATTTTTCCAACTTGCACTCCAAAAGCACCTGTTTCTTCACTGTTGACTACAGATAATCTTTAGCAGAAATACCCTGTGATACAGCAGAAACATGTGGCTTTTGTTGCTGAAATTGGTATGACTAGTTTTGTTCTTATAAAGGCAACAAATATTAATGATTCTTCTGGCCTCATTATGCATATCCCAAAGGGACAAATATTAAAATCTGTCATTAACTGAGTTCATGACTGAACTGTGTAAATTACTCCAGATATAGCATGCTTTTAAAATTAACTTTTATTAATTTATTTCTTAATATTTGTATAGCATTGTAAAATGATTTCCCATTTCTCCTCCCTCAGCCCCTTCTGTCATGTTCCACTCAGATTCCTGTCAAATCCATGGCCTTGTTTCTTTAATTATTTTTGTTATATACAACACAATTATGTAAATTAAATCTATTTATTTACTTCAGTCTTGATTACATGTGTATGCTTTTAGGGCTTGCATTTGGTTTTGGACTCTTCTCTCAGCAGTTTTTAATTGCTTATAGCTTTTCACCTAAGGGTTCTGTCCTGAGAGATTTCCATTTCAACATTGGCATGTCAACTGGTATTGTCATTATTCTATCCTTGTTAGGATCAATTTGCTGAGAGTTCATGGGTGTAACTCCCCTGTCATATGCAGAAGACTCTGGTAGCAGATGTCCTGGTCCTCTAGCTCTTGTGATCTTTCTGGTCCCTCTCCTATGATATTCCCTAAGAGTTAGGTACAGATGTTGTATTGTAGATCCATCAGTCTGGGCTGGATATCCCAACTTTCAACTGTTCTCTGTCGTTTGACCAGAAGTTTGTCGATTTGGGGTGCGAGCTACACTCATCTCTGTGTGTAACTGTATACACTTAGACTGAATTTCCAGATTATACTGGTCTGTGAAAGGAACAGTAGTAGGTTCTTCTTCAACTGTGGGTAGTTTTATTTTTATTAAGTAATTATTTTATTTATTTATATCCCAAAAGTTGCTCCCCTTCCAGTCTCCCTTCACAGAGCTCTTTCTCCCAACTATCCTACACTTTGCCTCTGAGAGGATGCCCCCAAAGTATTCTCCAACCAAAGGCCATCATTCTTTATGGGATTAGATTCATCATCTCTCACTGAAGCCAGACAAAGCAGCCCTTTGCTACTCATGTTTCCCAGAGCTTCAGACCAACCTGTGTGTATGTGTGTATGCTTTTTAATTGGTGCCTTAGAATCTGGGAGCTCCTGGAATTTAGGATAGTTTACACTATTGCTCTTTCTATGGGGTTGTTATCCCTTTTGGTTCCTTCAATGCCTCCCCTAACTCTTCTATAGGGGTCCCCAACCTCTGTCTAATGCTTGACTGTAAGTATCTTCATCTATCTTACCCAGCTGCTAGTCGGGCCTCTCAGAGGTCAGCAAAGCTAGGCTCCTGTCTATAACTACATCATAACACCAGCAATATGGTCAGGCCTCCCCATGACCACCTTTCCTCCAGTGTCTCCTCCATTTTTGTCCTTCCTGTTCTTTTAGCCAGGAGCAATTCTCATTCAGAAACTTTGACTGTGGTTTGGTAACCCTATCTTTCCACTTGAGGCCCTGTCTATCTACTGGACATGGACTCTTTGAGTTCCCCCTCCCTATTGTTGGACATTTTGGCTAAGGTCACCCTTACCGAGTCCTGAGAGTCTCTCACCTCCCAGATCCCTGGTACTTTCTAGAGGGTTCCTGGATCTCTCACACCCAAGAGGCTGCGTATTTCCATCCATTCAGCTGGCCCTCTGAGCTTCTTTCTCCTCTCCCACAATACCTGATCCTGTTCCACTTTTCCCCTCCCCTCCCCTCTCAGGTCCCTCCCTCCCTCTGCTTCTTGAGATTATTTTGTTCCTCCTGGACTTCCTACTTGTTAAACTTCTTATTGTTTTGTATCCTAGGTATTCTGTATATTTTTTGGCTAATATTCATTTATTGGTGAGTACATACCATGCATGTCCTATTGGCTCTGGATTACCTCCCTCAGGATGATATTTTCTAGTTCCATCCATTTGCCTGAAAAATTAATGATATTCTCATTTTTAATAGCTGAATAGTATTCCATTGTGTAAATGAACCATATCACCACATTTTTTTAAAATTCATTCTTCAGGTGAGGAACATCTGGCTTGTTTTCAGCTTCTGGATAGTACAATAAGGCTTCTCTAAACACAGTGGAGCATAGGTCCTTGTGCTATGGTGCGACATATTTTGAATATATTCCTAAGAGTGGTATAGCTGAGTATTCAGGTAGAACTATTTTCAGTTTTATGAGGAGTTGCCAGATTGATTTCCAGAGTGGTTGTACCAGTTTGCAATCCCACCCCCAGTGGAGCAGTGTTTCTCTTTCTCCACATCCTCATGTGTTTGATCTTAGCCATTCTGATTGTTGTAGGGTGAAATCACAGGATAGTTTTGATTTGCATTTCCCTGATGACTAAGGATGTTGAGCATTCTTTTATGTGCTTCTCAGTCATTCAAGATTTCTTTGCTGAGAATTCCGTTTAGCTCTCTATGCCATTTTTAAATTGGGTTACTTGGTTTTCTGGAGGTTGATGTTTGGGGTTTTTATATATTTGGATATTCACACTCTATCGGATGTACTGTTAGTGAAAAATTTTCCCAATCTGCAGGTTGCCAATTTATCCTATTGATGGCGTTCTTTGCCTTACAGAAGCTTTTCATTTCCATGAGGTCCCATATCAATTCTTAACTTTAGAGCTTGAGCCATTGGTGTTCTGTTCAGCAAATTTCCCCCTTGTTCCAATGAGTTTGAAGCTCTTTCCCACTTTCTTTTCTTTTAGATTCAGTATCTCTGGTTTTATGCTTGATCTACTTTGAGTTGAGCTTTGTACAATGTGAGAAAAATGGTTCTATTTTCATTCTTCTTCATGCAGACCTCCATTTAGAACCATTAATTGAAGATACTTTCTTTTATCTACTGTATTTTTTGGCTTTATTGTCAAAGATCAAGTGTCCATAAGTGTATGAATTTATTTCTGGGTCTGCAATTCTTTTCCATTGATGAACCTGTCTGTCTCTGTACCAGTACCATGTGGTCTTTATCACTATTGCTTTGTAGTACAACTTGAGGTGAAGGGTTGGGATTCCCCAAGAATATCTATTATTGTTGACAATTGTTTGGACTCTCCTGGAATTTTTTTTCTTATGAAGTTGAGAATTGCCCTTTCCATGTCTGTGAAGAATTGTGTTGGAAGTTTGATGCGGATTGCATTCAATATGTAGATTGCTTTGAGTAATCCTTCTGATTCATGAGCATGGGAGAATCTTTCAATTTTCTGAGGTTTTCTTTGATTTTTTTCTTCAGGAAATTCTTGTCATGTTGAGCTTTCACTTGCTTGGTTAGAATTACACCAAAATATTTTATATTATTTGTGGTGATTGTGAAGGGTATTATTTCCCTGATTTCTTTCTTGGTCTGTTTATCATTTGTATAAAGGAAGGCTACTGATTTATTTTAGTTAATTCTATATCCAGCCACTTTGTTCTTTTATAGATTTATTTGTTTCCTTATTAAGTGCTTCTACCTGTTTAACTCGGTTTTCTTGTATTTTTTAAGGGAATTGTGTATACCATCTTTAAAGTCCTCTGTCATCTTTCTGAGATGATATTTAAGATCAGAGTCTCTTCAAGTGTGTTAGGGTGTTCAGGGCTTGGTATAGTAGGAGAGCTGAGTTCTGATGGTACCAAGTTGCACTGGTTACTATTAATTATGTTCTTGAGCTTGTCCTTCTCAATTTGGTTGTCTCTGGTGTTAACCATACTGTGAGTTTAACTTAGAGCAGGTCTCTTCAGAGGCAGGTAGAGCTTTGTGTCCTAGGTTAGAGCAGGCCTCCTGGGAGACAGGGAATACTGTTTCTCAAGTTAGAACAGTCCTCCTGTCTCCCTAGTCAGAGCAAGCCTCCTAGGAATCATGCAGAGCTGAGGATTGGGTGGGCATGCCTATCCTCCTGGAGTGCAGGTGGAAATGTGGACTGGGAGGGAGATGGGGCTCCAACAGTGTGGGAGAGAGCCCACTTCTTCTGGGCTCTGTGAGGTTCCGGTTGGTGGGGATACTGGAGCAGGGGTCTCACCAGTTAGAGCAGTCTGATGGGAGACTGCTGGTTAGAGCAGTCCTCCTGGGAGAAAGGCAGGGCTGCCCCTGGGGCAGACTCTTTAGATTTTTAATACCAAGCCTAGACCTGAGAGATGGCTCAGGCTTCCAAAGGTCCAGAATTCAATTCCTAGCAACCACATGGTGGCTTAGAAACATCTCTAACTGGTTTTGATACCCTCTTCTAGCATGTATGTGTACCAGCAGAGAGACAGATAATAAATAAATAAATAAATAAATAAATAAATAAATAAATAAATAAATGATAGTGACTTCCCTTAAGTCCAATTAAACTGCTGTTGCTCACCACAAAATGTAAGTGTGAGAATTGTACTTTGATGCTTACTGTTTTATATATCATACTACATTACATTGTATGAGGGACCATTGACTACAAAAAAAAAATATAGTTCTATGGGCAGAACATCCAGACATATTTCATTTTCACTCTAAAACAAAATCAGAAAATACCTGAGCTCTCTTTTCACTTCTCTTGATTTTTTTAACTTCCTTTCATTAACTTGCATAAATCATTGCCAGCCACAGCAATTTCGATAGAGCTGATGAAAATATGTGTCTCCTATCATTTCTATTCCTGCTCATTTCTAATTAAGTTATATATTTGTCCTTATTTAACCATTCATTTTTTATTTCATTTTAACATTTTTGAAAATAATTGAATTTATATATACTAGTGCATTTGCATAGCTATGTTTGCATAGGTGAAAAATACATGTGTCAGTTTTCTACTACATGAGGGCATAGGAATTGAACTCATCAGACTTGTCAGTAATTGCCTTTGCCTGAAACGTCTCCCTGGCCCTGAACCATTGTCAATTACTCATGAATTGTCAGTTATTCATAAATAATAAAGTTGTTTAATATATCTAGTATATGTTTTAATGACTGTAGGTTCTATTCCTCACTTGATGTCCACTGATACCGTGCATTATCGTTTTCTCCATCACCAGTCATAACGTACCTGAAAAGAGCAGACTCTTGGAAAGCAGATCATTCAAGTTTTGCTGTATATTATATCCTGAGCACATTCTGTTTGTGCCCTCTGCTTTATAACTTCCTCTTCTTCATGTCTGTCACATGCCTGCTTCTGCTCTTCTTTATGTTTCACCTAGACTCTTGTCAAGGTATCACAGATGCTGTAATAGGTGGCCATCTTTACTTTAATGGCTAAGCCATTTCAGGGTACAGAATTGATGACACTGAGTATTATTAGATTTGGTGATCTTGAGAAGACATATATACATACAACAAATATATATACACACAAAACAAACACACATTCTAAGTTATTAGTTAGTGTACCTGTCAGTTACATGGTAAGAGAAATATGGTTCTTGAGAAATTGTGCTGATGTGTCCTATGATTTAAAAAATTGAACGGTGAATGAAAAAAAAAACCTACATGTTTTGTGTTCAATTCTTGAGCAGTATCTATGTAAGAGAATGCTGTGACCCCCAACTGAACAAATTAAGGCTTACTAGAAGTAGATATTATAATGGAAAATAATGACAAGAAGGATGGGGTCAGGCTATGATCCTGTCTGGGAGAAGAAAAGGAGGTTGCTGACTTTGCCCTTCTTGTTCTGGAAGTATTTGTCTTTTAGTTCTTGCAATAACAGGGAGCCATGGTGAAATTCCTACACAAGAAAATGGGTGAAACAGGGGGACATATAATTGGTTTTTAAGGAGGATGGCGTTGAATGCTGGGAGAAACGTACTAAGTACCTGCAAAGAACACTGACTCTATGTGAAATTTTCATGTGAAACTGAGGCAAAGGGGTAACATAGTTCTGCATATTCCCGTGGTCCTATGTCTACTGTCTAGTGAAGGTTATGTAGCCTTCTTATAAAGTTCATTCTTTGGATCAAGCTGTACCAAAATTTACCATATTAAGTCACTATGGATACATTTCTTGGTTCCACGACAAAATATTTGACAAAAGCGTTTGGAGGGAATTGGGGCTTATTTTGGGTCACAGTTCAAGGGCACAGTCCATCAAGGTGTGGCACGTGTGACTTGTGGAGCCTAAGTCAGTGGATCTCATTGCACATTGGTTAGGAAGCAGATAAAAATGCTGGGACTTGGCTCACTTTCTCAGTTTTCTTTTTATTCAGTCTCGGTTCCCAACCCACTAATGGGGCTTTCCATGTTCCACATATGTCTTCTCCCCTCAAACCTCTCTGGAAACACCTTCCCAGACACTGCTGTGGATGAGTCCAAACCTAGCAGGTAGGAAATCAAGATGGACTCTGACAGATACCATGTCCCTTTTGCTATCAGCGGGTGGCAGTGGTTGGGCATGCTGATCACAACATAGTTATCTGAGGTACTAATGCACTTACCTCTTTATGTACCTCCCTCGAGGTGCTGACGCTGTCTCCCAAGGAGGTCATAGTCACTCTCTAGTCACTGTAGAGCATTGCCCTGTGCTTTCAGAGTCTTTTTAGATATGTCTGTAAAGCAGCTCTTAGCTTTTTATTCTCTTTTATGCTTCTGTGCAATTTTCCGTCTCTGGGACTCAGCTATGTGTCCTGCAGGAGAAAGGCTGGCAGATGTGTTAAGTGCTTGGCTGTGAGCCACAGCCCACCTTTCTTTCATTCAGAAATCATTCCTGTTTTGAGCTTCACTTATCCACTCTGGCTTTTTTTTTCTTATAGGACATTTCCTATGAGGGGCTTCTTGTGACTGTAATTGCAGACTTCCCTGTTGAATGTCAGTTCCATTTGTGAATCAAAGCCACAGAAGTGAAACCTGGGGAGATGACTCAGTCTGAAAAGTGCCCATGACATATACATGAGGGATGTGAGTTTGGATCCCTAACACCTATGTAAAAGCCATGTTAGAGTTCAGGTTTAATAAAGCGTATGTCAAAAACTAATATGGAAAAGTAAGTGAGAAAACACAAGAGATCAAACCCTAGCCTCTGTGTGTATATGTGTACAACACCTATACATGTGTACAATACCTATAAACATGACACAAAAATACATATACCACATACTAAGGCAAACACTAGCATGTATACACACATATACACACATACATACACACATATACATACATACATATATATGATCTAACATATAAACATGTATATATGTATATATGCTAGCAAAGATAGCAGTATCATGACTAATTGCACAATGAAGAGTGAATTAGTATGTTGATCCAATTCAAATTCTGTTGGCATTGAATTAAGTAGGGGTAGAGTAAAATAAGAGGAAAGTCCTGCTGATTATAGAAATAAAGCATGATACTACTTCCATGACATCTAGTGAAAAAATGCATTCACGCAAAACTATGCTAAAGGCAATGTGTAAAACTGTGAGGAATAACACTACTGGAAGATGGAGACTCTCACGTCTCTACTGGAAGTGCACCTTGAAACACTGATTAAATCTGAGAGAAGTCACGGGGGAAGTTGCAATATTGAGAAGAGAGGGAAGACTGGTGAAACATGCACATAAGAAAAGTTTTTTTTTTTTTTTGGTTCTTTTTTTCGGAGCTGGGGAGCAAACCCAGGGCCTTGCGCTTCCTAGGCAAGCGCGCTACCGCTGAGCTAAATCCCCAGCCCCAAGAAAAGTTTTATTGATTTCTTCAAAGCCTCAAAACAAAGGAAAGAATTCAAATAATGGACAACTTCTTCTAAATTACACCAGTGTTTTAATAGAGTGCTTCATTGGGAATCAAAGAGTAGGTTTTGGTAATTTCATTCTGTTCAAGGATAAAACTCTTGTTTGTTCTCAGGCTCATTTTTTGAGGAGGAACATTGATCTTAAACATGTAATATATGAAATAAAGAATGCTGTAGGAATACACAGGAGAATATTATGAAGTTTGCTTTCTGTTTAATTAATGTATTTAAAATAATAACTATAATGCTTACTATTAGAAAAGATCTAGGGAAATAATTCAGAGAGATTATGCCTACATCTACTATAACATGTATTTTGACATTTGAGATGGACTTCTAAGAGGCATTTAGAAATGTAGAAGGGGCATGGAGATGTATCTAGGATAATAGGGTGTCTTACTACCATGCATGCAACCTAGGATCCATACATAGCATTATGCGCACTCTTCTAATTGCATGCTGGAAAAGTAAAAGTAAAAGTACCAGGAGTTCAGAGTTATCTTTAACTATATAGTGAGTTCCTGGCCAGCCTGGGCTACATGAGACTGTCTCAAAATACATTATGCAGATAAACTATAGAGCATTACAAGTAAAGAAAACGTCACAACCCATCTGAGTGTATGTACACACACACACACACACACATACACACACACACACACACACACACACACATGGCAAGTCATTAACCGCTATGGGTTTTAGCTGAAGTGGTTTTGTTGGGCACTGTTAAATCATGCTGCTAAAACATCTAACCTAAGGCTTTCCAAAGATTGAACTGAAGATATCAAAAACCTAGAGTTAGATTTTCTTCCCTTATAAACAACATTTACAGAAGCAACTTGTAATTCTAAAGACTAATGACCAAAATAAAGTGATATTCAATGGAGGTTAAGGGAAAAAGAAAGGAAGAGGGAGGAGAGAGAGAGAGAGAGACAGACAGAGACAGAGAGAGAGACAGAGAGAGACAGAGAGAGAAAGAAAGAAAGAGAGAGAGATTTTCAATCGGATTGAGTAGTGTATCTAAAACAGTGGTTTATTATTATAACTGTCCTGTTTTTACTAACTTTAGCAATAGTTGAGTTTCCAATTCAACTCTTTTATCCTGTAAGCTGATCAAACACTGGAGTGACAGCAGGCAATGGGCTGCTCACTATTGTGTACTCAGTACTTGAACAACCCCTAAAGAGAGTGGGCGTTTTTACTCCTCTTTTTTTTCTTCTAGTCACCGTGTGTTCACTCTTCATGAATATATAACAGAAGCAGGTTTCCTTGCTTGCTTCAGGAGCAGCAACTCATTGAAAAGGCCCCATAGCTATTCACAGTGATATCATAATACCTATAACGCTTTGCCTCCAAGATTTCCTGGAGTTAGCAAAATCTCTCATTGAACAAGTTCTGTATCTAGAGTGGCATCATGGGCAGGATAAAGCACTTACTATATAAAAGTAAGGACTTGAATTCAGACCCCAGGACTGGAGATTGAGCTAGATATGATAGTGAGGCATTTTGCAAGTCTATCATCTGACATCATTAAAGGTCAGCTGTGGCAGTGACATGCCTACACTTGAACACGTGTCATACATGCACAGGTATATACAGATATGTGAGGAAACAAAATAGAATTGCATTTTCATATCTTCATATAACTAATGAATAACATGTCATTTATAGATTATTTATAAACTTGATATTTGGTAAATATCTATAAGAAAATTTATACATACATACGCACAAACATTTTTCTGAATATTTTTCCTCCAAAAGTGATTGACTATGTACATAGATGAGCAGCTCAGAGATGTGGACAGCTGAATCTGTTTTGTAAAGCAGTTATTTACAGAGAGCCTCAGCATGGCAGGCCACTTACCTCTGATCAATAAGCTTATCAACACTTGGTGAGATAGATTTTATAATTTAAATATGATCTGAAACAGATCTTAACTTGGTGGCAGATATTATGATTAAAAGTCTTTTTTGGAGAAAAGAAGTGACAAGGAAAATGTCAAGCCACATACAAATATAAGTAAACAGAAAAAATGAAGAGAATGCAACAGAAATATGCAATATTTGCCTTTATTTCCTGTGATGAAGCAGGTTGTTTAGTTCATAGTTTCTCCACTGAGGAATGTCATGTATCAACTCTTTATATCCACACACAGTCAGAGAAAGGAAATGGGTACACGTTGTACTCAGCTCAGTGTTTTCTCTCATACAGTCTAATACTCAATGTCAAGGAAAGGCACTGCCAACTTTTAAGTTGGGTCTTCCCACCCCAAGTAATGTCATAAATCAATATCCCCCAGGTACTAACACAGATCAGACTAACCAAGAGGATCTCTCTCTGCCCAGGAGCCTCTGGATTGTGTCAAGATGATGATTGAAATTAACCAACAATACTCCTCATAGGAAGTAAGGACTAAAAACACAATTGGATCAATTGTGTGGCCATGTGGTATGCCAATGATCTTGGCTCACAGGACCTTTCTATTGGTTTTCAGTTCTTGAAGAAGTTTACAGAAAGATAATATTGCTAATGTGCCCTCCCAATTTACAACTTAAATACTTACTTTGTAATTTTGGAGGTATGTATTAGCAACTTAAATTTAGTTAAATGTACTTAAATACATTTACTTCAAAACTTTTTTTAAAAAATTTTTATTATATATTTCTTTTCTTATATTTCAAAGGTTATTCCCCTTTATGGTTTCCTGTCCATAAGCCCACATTCCCTCCCCTTCCACTTCCCCATATGGGTAGTCCCCCTATACATTCCCCTTATTGCCCTCCCCCATATTTCCCTGCACTGGGGGTCCAACCTTGGCAAGACCAAGGGCTTTCCCTTCCACTGGTGCCCCAACAAATCTATTCTCTGCTACATATGCAGTTGGAGCCCTGGGTGAGTCCATATATAGTCTTTCGGTAGTGGTTTAGTCCCTGGAAGCTCTGGTTGGTTGACATTGTTGTTTTTAGGGGTTGCAAGCTCCTTCAACTCTTTCAATACTTCCTCTAATTCTTCACAAGGGGGTCTGATTCTCAGTTCAGTGGTTTGTTGCTAACGTTGACCTCTGTATTGGACATGTTCTGGATGTGTCTCTCAGGAAAGAACTATATCCAGTCCCTTTCCGCATGCATTTTTTAGCTTCATCAATCTTATCTAGTTTTGGTGGCTGTATATATATATGGGCCACATGTGTGTCAGGCTCTGAATGGTCATTCCTTGAGTTGCTGCTCTAAACTTTGCTTACATATCCCCTCCTATGAATATTTTCCCCCTTTTAAGAAGGAGTGGGAGCATCTGCATTTTGGTCATCCTTCTTCTTGAGCTTCCTGTGGTCCGTAGATTGCATCTTGGGTAATTTGAGTTTTTTGGCTAATATCCACTTATCAATGAGTGCACACCAATTGTATTTTTCTGTGATTGAGTAACCTCACTCAGGATGATATTTTCTAGTTCATTCCATTTGCCTATGAATTTCATGAAATCGTTGTTTTTGATAGCTGAGTAGGACTCCATTGTGTAGATGTACCACATTTTTTGAATCCATTCCACTGTTGAAGGGCATCTCAGTTCTTTCCAGCTTCTGGCTATTATAAGTAAGGCTGCTATGAACATAGTGGAGCATGTGTCTTTGTTGTATGTTGGGGCATCTTTTGGGTATATGCCCAAGAGAGGTATAGCTGGGTACTCAGGTAGTGTAATGTCCAATTTTCTGACGAACATCCAGACTGATTTCCAGAATGGTTGTACCAGTCTGCAATCCCACCAACAATGAAGGAGTGTCCCTCTTTCTCCACATCCTTGCCAGCATCTTCTGTCAACTGAGATTTTGATCTTAGCCATTCTGACTGGTGTGAGGTGGAATCTCAGGGTTGTTTTGATTTGCATTTCCCTGATGACTAAGAATGTTGAACACTTTTTTAGGTGCTTTTTGGCCATTCAATAATCCTCAGCTGATTATGTTTTGTCTAGCTTTGTACCCCATTTCTTAATATGGTGATTTGGCTCTCTGGAGTCTAACTTCTTGAGTTCTTTGTATATTTTGGATATTTGTCCTCTATCAGATGTAGGCTTGGTAAAGATCTTTCCCCAATCTGTTGGTTGCCGTTTTGTCATAATGACAGTGTCTCTTGCTTTACAAAAGCTTTGCAGTTTTATGAAGTCCCATTTGTCGATTCTTGATCTCAGAGCATAAGTCATTGGTGTTTTGTTCAGGAAATTTTCCCCAATGCTCATGTGTTCAAGACTTTTCCCCACTTTTTCTTCTATTAGTGATCTGGTTTCATGTGGAGGTCCTTGATCCACTTGGACTTATGCTTTGTACATGATGATAAGAATGGATCAATTTGCATTCTTGTACATGCTGACCTCCAGTTGAACCAGCACCATTTGTTGAAAATGCTATCTTTCTTCCATTGGATAGTTTTAGCTCCTTTGTCAAAGATCAAGTGGCTATAGGTATGTGGGTTTATTTCTGGGTCTTCAGTTCTGTTCCACTGAAGTACCTGCCTGTCTCTGTACCAATACCATACAGTTTTTATGACTATTGCTCTGTAATACTGCTTGAAGTCAGGGATGGTGATTCTCCCAAAAGTTTTTTTATTGTTGAGTATAGTTTTAGCTATCCTGGATTTTTTTGTTATTCCAAATGAATTTGCAGATTGCTATTTCAAAATTCCTACTTCAAAACTTTAAATGTGTATTAACGTCACATATTTTCCTAGCCGGGCCCATTCTAAGAACACCTAGAATTACGTAGTGGACAAAAAGTGATGAATGTGGCTTTTCCGATGATATGAGAACTGAATTTCAATCAAGGACCAAATTTATATGTATATATCTATGATAAAATTGAGTGCACTAGAGTTTGTCCCAGCAGATGGACTTTCAGGTCGCCAAGGTTAACAAAAGAATGAAAGCAGCAAAGAGTTAAGTAACTTCTGAAAACTTGTATCATGTCTTCTTCTCAATGGCTTTGGAAGTAATAAACTCTGCAGATGTTGTGGAGAAGACCATTGGAAATAACAGAAGGTGGGCACTGGAGAGATAGCTCTGTAGGTAATAACATTTACCTCTCTTTTAGGGAACCAGATTTTGATTCCCAATACCTATGTAAGGTCACTCATACCACTGGGAACTCCAAGTCCAGGGAATCCCCTGCTCTTTTCTCTGTTTCAAGGATACCTGTTCATGCTTGTACATACTCACAGAGGCATTCATATAGACAAACAATATTTACTTATAAAAGTAAAATCTGAAAATTAGTCATAGAAATGAGGCTGGGCATCTACCTTAGTGATAGAGTGTATGTGGAGCATGTGTAAGATCTTGAGTTGAATTCCCAGTACCATGATGATGATGACAATGAAGACAATGATGACAATGAAGGGAGGAGTTAACAAAGTCTTACACACACTCAACATCCTGAACAACTTGTTTCCACTGTCTTTTATTTCCATTGTGATCCACAATTGTTTGAACCACTTCCCCCTTTTCTCATTTCCCACAACTTAACTAAGATACCCTACAAGCATTCCCTAAGAAAACATCAAGAGGAGATATGACTGACCTGATTTACTAACAACAGTTTTAAACTGTGCAGAGATTGGAGAGTCAGCCTGTCATGTCATTGTGAGCTGAAATAGCACACTTCCCCTAACACCTTCATCTATACTGGAGATATGTCTCTCCTGCCACCCTGTTATCTGTCTTCAGGTTCTCTGTTGATCTCTAAATTCAGCCACCGGGGAAGAACGAGCTTACTGTAATCCTCTTATACCAAAGCTCTTTCTTGAACCCCAAATCCCCCAAATCTTAGCTCTAACTCTATTCAACCTGTATCAATGGGGACTAATTGAAGTGTAAAGTGTGTGGTGGAGAAAATGAAATGCAAGTAAGAAGAATAGCAGAAGCAGACTGTGTGGCAGGTGATGGTATTAGAAAGTGAAAAGGAAGTGTGTCAAGGTCACTATGCTTAGCCCAGGTTTTGGCCAGCGTCATTAATTAGCAAATCCAGACGGGATGAAGAAAGTTGAAACATATAGTAAGAGGTTAGTAAGAGGCAATGGTTTCCACCTTCACATTGGTGCTAAGAAAATGGTCAATGATGTTGGAAAATATTCCAAGCTATTCTCCTCTCTTTCACTCTTTTTATTTAAAATTAGTGTGTGTAAATGTGTGTGTGAGTACATGAGTGTTTGTGTGTGCATGCATATGCCAGCGAAGGCTAGATGTTGTCAGATCTCCTGGAGCTGTAATTATAGGCAATTTTGAGCCACCACACATAGCTTCTAGGATCTGAGTTCCAGCCTTTTGTAAGAAGAGCAAGTATTGGTAGCTGTCACGCCATCTCTCCAGTCAGTCCCATTCCAAGCTACTTCAAATGGTCAAGGTTAGACATGCGACAATATGGTATATCTGCTTAAATATATCAGATGTTAGCACTGGGCAGTCTTATGTTTCTGAAGAAACTAATATTGAAAATTGTTGTAACATGAACCCTTTGTCCATATATAAAATAACCCCCTCCTTCCATGCCTATACACCATGCACTAATAATGTATGATGAGGCTTTCGATAGATCCCCTGCAAACAGAATGCATCATGTCATAAATTAAAGGGTTAATACTATCTAAAAAGGCATCTTTTTATTTTATTCAGAAATTCTTTCTTTTTCCTAATAGTATACAAAGACCACAATTTAATAGATACTATGATCTAAGTTTTACCAGAAATCCAATTTAATGTTCAATAAGCTGTTGATTAAGTTATACGACATTTGGCCATAACAGGTGAGAGTATGTGTACGGAATGACTATTACTTACATGGTTTTGATAATTGCATCTTTTTAACCTGATTACCATAGGCTGTTGAACTATAGCCTTGCGGATTTGATTACAGCAGAAATCACTACTCATAGTTTGTTGAGTTTCATCTGAGTCCTTTCAGTGACCTGAGGAGTCAGTGTGCCATTGGGGCTGTTAAGTTCCCCTCTCCTTAGAGAGATCAGTTCTGGTTTGTAGGGTGTATCTTCCTGTTTAGTTTTATGTCCTGAAATTTCTAAAGAATAAATCTAATGGAGTTCATGTTCTCCCCTTAAACAAGGAACAGATTTTTTTTACTTGAATTTTTGATTTTACTATACAAATTATCATGTTCTGCCTTAAATATAAAATTAATTTTGTCTATATCCTAAGGTTAAGCGATTTCTCTAATGCTGGTCATATGCATATACATATACATATACATATGTATGTATATTGTGTATATGTATGTATATATGGATGTGTATGTATATATATGTATATATATATGTGTGTGTGTTCATTTTGTTCATTGTTTGGCTGCCTATTCTCTCTCTCTCTCTCTGTCTCTCTGTCTCTCTATCTCTGTAGGTAAACATATTAAGGCATTTATTAAAGCCAAAGCTTAATTTATTTCTGTACTTAGCTCCAATATTCTTTAGATGTTAAAAATTTACACAGAAGTTTTATTTCTCAGATGTATGCATTTTTTTTTAATCAGGCAAGAGTAAAAGCTTAAAGAGAATCAGGATTTCAAGGGATGTTGAGTTTCTGTGAAGGTTACAGATTATGACATATATCAATCCTTTTATATATTATGCCCAAGTTGCAGGGACACTGGAAAGACCACTGAGGAGCCAATTTCAGTGCAATCACATTAAAGTCCTTTACTACAAACTCACAAGCAAGGACTCTCACCATCACCCTCCCAGTGGATCAGAAGTGAGAGTCACAAGTCTAGTGGTACAGGGTCTTTTATTTTATTTTTTTTAACTTGAGTATTTCTTATTTACATTTCGAGTGTTATTCCCTTTCCCGGTTTACTGGCCAACATCCCCCTAATCCCTCCCCCTCCCCTTCCTTATGGGTGTTCCCCTCCCCATCCTCCCCCCATTGCCGCCCTCCCCCCAAAAATCATGTTCAGTCTTAGCAGGACCCAGGGCTTCCCCTTACACTGATGATCTTACTAGGATATTCAATGCTACCTATGAGGTCAGAGGCCAGGGTCAGTCGATGTATAGTCTTTAGGTAGTGGCTTAGTCCCTGGAAGCTCTGGTTGCTTGGCATTGTTGTTCATATGGGGTCTCGAGCCCCTTCAAGCTCTTCCAGTTCTTTCTCTGATTCCTTCAACGGGGGTCCTGTTCTCAGTTCAGTGGTTTGCTGCTGGCATTCACCTCTGTATATGCTGTATTCTGGCTGTGTTTCTCAGGAGAGATCTACATCCAGCTCCTGTCTCCCTGCACTTCTTTGCTTCATCCATCTTGTCTAATTGGGTGGCTGTATATGTATGGGCCACATGTGGGGCAGGCTCTGAATGGGTGTTCCTTCTGTCTCTGTTTTAATCTTTGCCTCTCTATTCCCTGCCAAGGGTATTCTTGTTCCCCTTTTAAAGAAGGAGTGAAGCATTCACATTTTGATCATCTGTCTTGAGTTTCATGTGTTCTAGGCATCTAGGGTAATTCAAGCATTTGGGCTAATAGCCACTTATCAATGAGTGCATACCATGTGTGTTTCTCTGTGATTGGGTTACCTCACTCGGGATGATATATTCCAGTTCCAACCATTTGCCTACGAATTTCATAAAGTCATTGTTTTTGATAGCTGAGTAATATTCCATTGTGTAGATGTACCATATTTTCTGTATCCATTCCTCTGTTGAAGGGCATCTGGGTCTTTCCAGCTTCTGGCTATTATAAATAAGGCTGCTATGAACATAGTGGAGCACGTGTCTTTTTTATATGTTGGGGGACCTTTTGGGTATATGCCCAAGAGAGGTATAGCTGGATCCTCAGGCAGTTCAATGTCCAATTTTCTGAGGAACCTCCAGACTGATTTCCAGAATGGTTGTACCAGTCTGCAATCCCACCAACAATGGAGGAGTGTTCCTCTTTCTCCGCATCCTCGCCAGCATCTGCTGTCATCTGAGTTTTTGATCTTAGCCATTCTCACTGGTGTGAGGTGAAATCTCAGGGTTGTTTTGATTTGCATTTCCCTTATGACTAAAGATATTGAACCTTTCTTTAGGTGTTTCTCAGCCATTCGGCATTCCTCAGCTGTGAATTCTTTGTTTAGCTCTGAACCCCATTTTTAATAGGGTTATTTGTCTCCCTGCGGTCTAACTTCTTGACCTCCACATCAAACCAGATACACTCAAACTAATAGAAGAAAAACTAGGGCAGCATCTCGAACACATGGGCACTGGAAAAATTTTCCTGAACAAAACACCAATGGCTTATGCTCTAAGATCAAGAATCGACAAGTGGGATCTCATAAAACTGCAAAGCTTCTGTAAGGCAAAGGTCACTGTGGTTAGGACAAATCGGCAACCAACAGATTGGGAAAAGACCTTTACCAATCCTACAACAGATAGAGGCCTTATATCCAAAATATACAAAGGTACAGGGTCTTTATTGTGGTTACAGCAAACTTGGTGAATTTCCATACAGGTCAGCAAGTTAGCATTTTTTGAAAATGCATTTTTGTGTAATCTGCAGGAACCATAAACAGAGGCAATACCACCTGACAAACAGGATGCTTAGGATATCTTTTTTCTGCAGGATGCCTTAGGTTATCTCTATGTACCTTGCCCCTGCTGTTGTGGCCTGACTGGGTGCTGCTAAGAGGGATTTCCATAGGGTATTTTCTCAAGTGCAGTTTGTGGTTTCCTTCCTGGAACTGGAGTTTAGCTCCATTGCACAAAATGGAGCTTCTCAAAAACAGATTTTGTTGGGCCTTAAATACACAGCACGTTCATTGCTTTGATAGCATAGTCTAGGCTTCATGCTAGTTCATAATTACTAAGTTATGTAATGTTAATGACTTGAGTTAGTAATGTTGAAGGGACTGAACTTATTTAGAAAAAATAAAAAAGGATGAGAAGATCACTGAATGGATAAAGCACTTCCTGTTCAAGCATGAGATCCTTGTTCAGATCTGCATGATACATGAAAAGTAGCATTTGGTAACACTCATCTAGCAGATGGGAGAGGGAGGCTGGTAGACAGGATAGTCCATGAAAGATCATCTGGAGAGTTCATTCGGAGGGTGCAGACATGCTCTCAAGAAAGGTAGAGGGTAGGACAAACACCTGAGCTTTCCTTTGACTTCACACAGCTAGCACCCATGGCATGCATATATTCATACACATACAGATACATACACACCCGCACACACACACTCCCCTCTCATCTGCCAGATGAATCCTGGGATTCTGGATGAGTGTTACCAAAATCCTTCTTCACATGCATCACATAGAGCTGAACATGATGGTTGTGCAGCAAGTGTTTTATTCACTGTGTGTGTGTGTTGTGTGTGTGTGTATGTGTGTGTGTGTGTGTGTGTGTGTGTGTGTGAGAGAGAGAGAGAGAGAGAGAGAGAGAGAGAGAGAGAGAGAGAGAGAGAGAGAGAGAGGATGATGAGGACAATGACTGTAATAGAGACACTTTTGAGGGAAGGTCACAATACCCTGAGAAGACAGGGTAGAATTCCACTTGAGAACAGAACAGGAGCTGCCTTTTTTCTTTTATTCTCTTTTTACTATTCCTCCTGACATTTGTTATTAAACAGGTATCATTACATTCAGAAATGCTTTATATTTACACACACACACACACACACACACACACACACACACACAATGGTGACACTCCCAACTTACACTGGATAACCATTCTTCAGAGGGCTTAAACAACTGATCATAAACATACCAGCTCAAGAATAAACAGAAATGTTAAATATTGTAGATTAGAATTGTCAAAATGCAACATGGAAAACTAGTCCAGAGCTGCAGACTGAGTCAGTAGCTGACAGTGCCAGGCTGGCCTCAGACTCACAGCAGTTACCTTCCCAGTTCTGGGATGAAGTGTGTGTACCAACACACCTGGCTTTAAGGCATTTCTCAGTATCAGTGTGACTTATGTATGAATTAGAAATTTGGAAGTGATTAGTTCCATTTTATAGTTTTTGGTTTAGATTTAATTGTTTCTTTACCATGCAAGTAGTTTTGTTTCTTTAGAAATGTGCTGATTGGATGGATGGTTCTCGTTTTTTGATGGGTCAAAGTACCACTCAAACAAAAACTTGCTATGAGTTAAATTACTGTGCTTTGAAACGACCTGGTGAATGCACAGTCCTTACCACGCCTTAATCATAATATGTTGTTATGTTTCACAACACCTCAATGAGTAAAGCGTTGCTTCCCTAAGTACTATATGTGTTTGTTTGCAGATCTTTCACAGTTTGAATGGGCTTTCTATTGCTCTTTCACTATCATGGACAGGTGTATGCCTCTCTTGCCTGTCATAAGGACAGCATGAAGCCCAGGAGCAAATATCTCTATGGATAGAATTCATTTCTCTTCAATGAATAGCCAGTAGTGAGGCTATTGCTACACAATATGGTGAACATATTCTGAGGATTTTAAAAATAATTTTGTTTATATTCTATGCTAACTTATAAATAACATGTTCCAAACATTCTTCTTACATATACTTCATTTTGATTGGTTGCCAGCCATGATGCCTCTCTACCTCTTTGCCTCTGTTGTTTGTGCCAAGCATTTTTTCCTTCTTAGCCATTGAGTGTGTTCTATTGCCTTCCCCACTTCCTCTTCTAAAGCTTCTGAGAACCTCTCCTTTCCACTCTCATGAGTCTATGTATAGGGTTCTGGACTTTGTTACACTGACTCCCACCAGGATTCACATATTAAATTAGGAGGTAGGATCTGCATAAAGCACAGAAGAAATGGTATTTGTCAGTTTGAGTATGGGTTACATTTCTTAGTATAATATTTTGCAGTTCCATCCATTTTTTATATTTTAAATTTTCTTCATGACTTGGTAAAGTTCTATTGTGTAAATGCATCCTATTCCCATTATCCATTCATCTGTTGACGGGAATCTAGAGGTATAATTTGAAAAAATAAAACCCCTTTTCAAGACTATTCTTAAGAGTTCTAAGGTACCTTAGATTACTTTTTATAAATGTCTTATTTAGAAGTATGTTTTTGAAAAGCAAAACTAAATCTTTGTTGGTAGGATGCTATTAAAGTCAGAGCCTCTCCTGGAGTTCATTAAATTAGGAAATTAAAAGTAGAAGAAACTGACAAGGGAATTGGGGCCTGCTGTGGAATTATTCTCAAAGCTAACCAGGAAAGCAAAATGGTGTCAAAGTCATAATTAGTATTTGCCCTTGAAGTAGCCTTGCTAATGGAAGTAGAACAGAAGAAAATGTTGCATGGAAATCCTATCTGAAAACTATATTCAAAGCCAATAAATCCAAGCTACCTTACCACAGTGTAATTAAGAGGAAGGGCTGTAGGCTCTGTTTCAAAAAGGAAAGGTTTTAATTATAACGTAAGTGCTTATTTGTGTGTGGGTATGTGCATATGAGTCAGGGTTCCTATGGTGACTAGAAAAGAGGGTTGGATTCTCTGGAGCTGGAGGTACAGGTGCTCTTGAGCCCCACACCATAGTTTCTGCTTCAGTTTCTTCCTCCAAGTTCCTGCCTGGATTGTTGCCATGACTTCCCCCCTCCCCCAGTATGACCTGAGAATAGTAGAATAAAACAAATCCTTTCCCCTGCAAGTTACTTTTGGTCATGGTGTTTTATCAGAGTAATAGCAGTATTAGTTAACCCAATCACAAAAGAAAAAAAAGCCCACTCACTGAGAAGTGGATATTAGCCCAAAAGCTCGAATTAGCCAAGATACAATCCACAGACTACATGAAGCTCAAAAAGAGGGACTACCAAAGTGCGGATGCTTCAGTACTTTTTAAAGGGGGAACAAAAATATTCATAGGAGGGGATATGGAGACAGAGTTTGGAGCAGAGACTGAAGGATCCAGAGTCTGCTCCACCAGGGCATACATCCCATAGGTATACAGCCAGCAAAACTAGATAATATTGATGAAGCCAAGAAGTGCATGCTGACAAGAGCTTGATATAGCTGTCTCCTGAGAGGCTCAGCCAAAGCCTGTCAAATAGAGAAGTGAATGCTTGCAGCACACCATTGAACTGAGAACAGTGTCCTCGTTGGAGGAATTAGAGAAAGGATTGAAGGAGCTGAAAGGGCTTGCAACCCCATAAGAACAACAATACTAACCAACCAGAGCTCCCAGGGATTAAACTACTACCCAAAGACTACACTGGACAGAACCATGGCTCCAGCTGCATATGTAGAAGATGAAAGCCTTGTTGGGCACCAATGTGAGGAGAAGCCCTTGGTCCTGCCAAGGCGAGACCCCCAGTGCAGGGGAATGTCACGGGGACAGGAAGGGAGGTAGTTATGGAGGCGGAAGAAACACCCTTGTAGAAGAAGGGGAGGGGGTAGGAGAGGAGCTTATGACTGGGAAATGGGGAAAGAGGATCAAATTTGAAATTGTAAATAAAAATATCCAATAAGAAAAAGAAATGTTAGCTAAGATAGCACAACCCAACATGGGTGACTAATTGTCAAATCTGCAAGCCTGGAGCTCTACACAGCTTTCAGAGGCGCCACACTTCAGACTTCTTATTGTCGCAGGTTCTGATGATTAGTACTCTTGCCTAACAGTTGTTCACTACATCTATAAAGATGGAGTAGTGCTGAATACTGAAAGTTTCTTGTTATATGGGATGTTCTGTTTTCCTTCTGTTTCTTGTGAGTCTCATCTTCCTTCACAGAGGAAATGTTTAAGTTAGAGGAAAATGCTATAGAGCACAGAGGTTATGGATTGGTGACATAAAAGTAAAAAGACAGGTGTCTCACGTGCTTCTGGTCTGGATGTTAGGTTTTTTGGCTAGGAGGTATTGTGTTTGGTATAAATCAATATCATAACAAATGATTGGGAAAGGAATTGGCTAAGTCAATAATGCCCTTGCCTTGCAAGCCTAAGGCCCTGACTTCTATCTTCAGAACCCATGGGAAGAGCAGGAAATAATGATACGTTTTTAAAATCCAAGATTTTAAAAGTTATGATCAGAGACATAGAAAATTAGGCAGACCCCTAGGTATAACTGGCCAGCTAACCTGGTCTAATTCATGAAATCCCAAGCCATTGAGAAATTCTGCCTCAAATTAAAGCTGGAAGACACCTGAAGAAAGACAACCAGGGTTCTTTTCTCACATCCCAGTCATGTGCAGTTCATACAGAGAAAGAGCCAGAGAAGAAAGAATGGAGGAGAGGATGGGCTACGTCTCTCAAACACAAGGAGGGCAAGTTTTAACGTTGGTATGAAAAGTATGGAACGGCTGTTTAACTGAGAAGTGATGTGGAGCTTTTGGCTGTTGAAAATGAATCTTTACAAATATATTATTGCTAATTTGTAGATCTCAGTCTTTGATGTTGTTATTTCCCCCTGACATTAGATCCAAGGATATAAAATCAGTCTCCTAACAATGGTCCAGGAAACCACTGACTCTCAATCATTTAGTTTGGGTATTCTATTGTATCCATTCTTTTTTTGTTGTTGTTGTTTCTGCCTTTTCTTTTTGAATATTTGTATGATGTTTGTGCATGTCTTTGTGCATGTGAGTTTATTGTCCATGGAAGCCGGCAGAGGATGATGTGTCACCTTGAACAGGAGTTGAGGTAGTTGTGTGCTGCCCAATGTGAGTTCTGTGAACTAAACTCAGGTCGTTTGCAAAAACACCAAGGACTGTTGAATGCTGGGTCATCTTTCCAGCACATGTGTTTGTTGTTTATATTATTAAACACAATATATGCTTCTCAGAATTCTGTTACTTATGTATTTTTACTCTACTTTAGAGTAACAATGATTCACTATAAAATGTCAGGAGAAGTGATGTGGGTGTGCCCATCACATTCAATCTCAGGTCTCCACACACCAGAAGGGCTTGTGGTCCTTTCCTTGGTGAGGTAAACTTCGCAGTAGGTAGTAGTTAATGTATGTTGTTGTTCTAAATGCTGATTATAAGAGAATGTGAGCTGAGTTCTAGATGATACCATACCCTATTGCTCAGAGAATACAAGAAAAGATAGAAAATAAATATTCGAGGATCGTGAGAATGAGGATGAGTCCTGTGGCATGGCTGACTTCTAGACATGATAGGAGCGTTGCACTCCTGAACTCACAACAGCTGAGTTACTTACACAACAAGAAGCCAGTTAAAAATCCTACCAAGGAGGAGGGAGGGTCTCCCAGGTCCTATACTTTTCCAGGAGCTATTGTTTCTGGGGAGGGGAGAGTCAGTTTTCATTAGGATCACATGGATGAACCTATATCTTTTACATATAGGCAGCAGTAATTGGACTCAGCGAGTTAAATAAATAAACACAAAAGAAGAGCATGAAGTTTGGAGTGAGAAGAGATGGTAGGTGGTAGAGAGTTGGAGACAGGGAGTAGACCAGATACATTATATTCATGAATGAAATGTCAGATAACAATGAAAAAATTCAAAATGTTTGAGTTCTGTTACACTGTTGCAGCTGCTCAAATAGAGTTTGTGTTAAGTATAGGTAGAATGCCAAAAAACAAAACAAAACAAAAAAACCAATGTTATTAACACAGCTAATATGTTATTTTTCTTAGTGTGAAGGGAATCCAAATTGATTGCTTTGGACAATAATAAAAGAATTGTTAAGTATGTCTTTTTTTTTTTTTTTTTGGTCAAACTATCACTGATATTCTAAGATACCTGGTACTTTCCAATGTGGTAAGTTTGAAATCAGGGAAGTTTGATAGAACTTTGAAGAGCCTTCTGGATCTTTTCAAAGTGTGAAAACTATACCCCTTCCAAGGAGTAGACTTTAATGTCACACAAGGAATGCTGCCAGATATCGCCTTTTAGAATCTCCACTTTGCAGGATGTTGCACTTCCTTTCTTTCTAGTCGAGCATTCTCTCATCATGTATTTTTCCCCCTGATTTCAGAACTGTGATGCAAGCTTTGAACTCAGAAAGAATAACTAAGAGAGAATAGCATAGAACAGTTATGGTGTCTTTTGAAAACATTTATTTGGCTGCAGTAGCACTTCAAAATCTATCAGAATCTGAGAATTTAACTTGGAAAGCAAGCTTTAATTAAATCATAGGTGGAAAATATTGGAGTAGGAAAATCAAACAAAAGTACTTTGAATATGATTCAACAGCTTTAATAGACTAAGTCATTGTGTAGAGTTCTTTATGTTAATTTAACATATTTTAATAGACTATGAAGTGAGAAACAGACCATTTTTTAAAAAAATTATATTTATTTAGCCATGCACTATATATGTTTGTGAACATTCATGCTACAGTACACATTTGGAAGCCAGAAGAAACTTTATAGTTGTTAGTTCTCTCCCTCTATCATGTGGGCCTTGGAGACTGAACTCAGGTCATCAGGATTGGTGTCAAGTTTTCTTTCCTACTAATCCCTCTCATGAGACTAGACACAGAAATTTTCATAGGGATAGAAGATGGTGGTAATATTTTAGATTATTCCAATGAGTTCTGTTGTCTTGATAATAATCTTACTCAATAAGTCATGACTACTTACAAAATATTACCTTAATCATCATTTGTCTTAAGGGAAATATCTCCTAATGAATGAAACACATGTGAACACATTTAAAAAACCCTCTTTGACTTTTAATGAAGATGCCATTAAAGCAAGTGTATATAGCCCATCACCAATCATGACTTTCTAGAAGTAATCTGCTAACAGTGAAATACGTTTTGCAGATGTATAGTAAAACTGAGTAAACAAGAAACTCAGATGAATCAATGTTGCTCCGGCACAATTGGCATTGCTAAAATTATTCTTTCTGTCCTCTTGATCTCCTCTCGGGTTTCTTTCTGGAACATACCAAGCTCAGCCCTGAAAGCTTGTCATAGGAAGTTGTAAGGGGACACTTTGCTTAGATCAAAGTGTTCTGAAGGTTGTAAGTGGGTGGAGATAGCCAGATTGGCCAATGCTCTTATTTTCCAAAATGGGAGCTCCAGTGTTCACAACTGTATCACTTGTAGGCTTTTGCAGATGAATAAAAATGCTCTCTTTGGATCTGGATTATACTAAATGGCTACAAATGTCAGTGTTGAAGAGAAGGCTTTGTGGACAAAGTGTTTGCCACCCATGGAAACCGGTAGACATTTTGATCACCAGGATCCTTGTAAAAGCTGAAGCTGTGACATCTTACATGGAATCTCAACATTCAGAAGGTGGAGGGAGGACACAGAAGGACCAAATTGGCGAGCTTGAACTAGAATGTTCCAGGTTACTCACAAGATCTGCTTCAGCAAAGAATGTGGAGAGAAATTAAGGAAGATACTTAAGATCAACTTTAAGCACACAGACATGAACTCAAATGGCCATGTTTATGCACACATCCACATATATAAAAATTTAAATGTTTCATTTATATAAAATTGAAACTTATTTATGCCTTGAGCTACTGAAAGTAAAACCAGACATGATCAATGTTATTTAATTTTACATATTTGGGCAACAGACTCATTCAATGACTCTAGTCACTGATCTCTAAAAAAAGTCATCAGTAAATCAACCGCACAAAAATGATTAAAATCATCTTCCCATAAAACATCTGCAGTTTCAATATCCAGTCTCCTTTTTCCTTTTGGATAGTTTTGGTTGCCAGGATAAAGGTTGACTCTTATCCCCAATATCTTGACATAATTACACTGCTAGCTCTTTAAAAAATACTTTTAAATGTATTTATTTTATATGTGGAATGCTTTGCCTTCAGGTATGTCTGTGTACCACATGCTCTACCTGGTGCCTGTAGAGATCAGAAAGTGTTGGAAACCTGGAAAGTGGAGGTGGGGGTCGGTGCTAGGAACCCAGGTCCTCTGCAGTAGAAATAAGTGTTCTTAACTCCCAAGGTAGCTCTCTAGCCTCACACTCTTTGTGAGGCTGCATTCTCCACTAAATGAAAATGTCAGATGTATACAGAAGGCAGAGGCTGTAATGTTGGACTTTTCTTTTTAGTTCACATAGAATCAAGATCCAAAATACTGCAGAGGTAAATATCTCTCAGCTTAGAAGTATTGTAAATAAACATAGAAAAGGGAGGTACCTGTTGGATTGGTATGAGGGGATCGTACGGTTGGGGATTGCTGGACTCTAGCTGTTGTTGATCACCATTACTTGGTCAAAATGAACAAGCATACCCCTCAGAAATCCAGCCTTTTGTTCTGTATATGACATCATTTTGAAAATAGGTGTCTGAAAAAGAGACAGACAGACAGAAAGGCAGTCTGTATAAATTTGGGCTTGAGCCTTTGAAGATGGTCACATTTTGTTTTCAGCCATGAATTGTTTGGAAGCCTAAATGTACAGTCCTTTTCTTTTGTAACCGACAGCAATTTTTCCACCACTTTATTCTTTGATGCATTTACTCTGCCTATGCACTCAGAGTGTACTCTTAGCAGTGTCTCAAATGGCCAAAATTATACACAGCAAGAATTTTTTTCTGTTTTTTTTTCAGTTACTTCAGACCACTTCTTTTAAAGAGCACTCATCACTAGCTAGCATTTGTAACTGCCTCCTGATTTTAAAAAAATGTGATGTTTCTGAACATATTCCTGAATGCGTGGGAACACAGTGAAGAATCTGCCAAGTGGCCACACCATTAGTGGACGGGTTTTATTGTGGGTAAGAGAAAGAAAAAACTTCCACTCTCAAGTGCAAGAGTCATGCATAAAGAAAAAGAAGTAAAGTAGATATGGCCAGGGAATTTTTGATTATTTTGAGACAGAGAGACAGAGAGACAGAGAAAAAGAGAATGAGAATGGGATAGACAGATCATAAAGATTATAAGGAGGAGGAGTTGCTTGTAAAGGAGATATCTGTGGACAGAAAATCTGTTTCACCAGTTCCAAATGAATTCTGCCTTTTATTTAATAACCAGAAATCTTTCTAAATCCCAGCTTGAACTCATTTCTAGATATATGTGGTCCATGAGACCTAACGGATCCCCATGATTTGTGATGATTATTTTAAAAATCCTGAAGATTGATGCCTGCTGTATTCTAATAGAAATGTTTATTTTGAAGATTGCATTTAGAAAAGGAGGCCTGTGCAATATTCTCTAAATGGTGCTGAGTGAAACACTGGTGTGTGTTTTAAAATAGATCCCATGCCCAAGACTTTAGAAATCAGAGTTCCAAGTCCTAAGCGGGACTTGGAAATTACTTGGTAAGTCAGAGTGCTTGCTGGGGAAGCATAAGGAATTGAGTTTAAATGCCTAGTAGCCATTGAAAAAGCAGGTATAGTCACATTCTTCTATATCCTCTTTGCTGTTGAGGGCAGAGGCAGGAAGAAATCTAAGACTTCTATCAGTCTAGTTCCACTCTGGGTATCAAGGGAATATGATTGGAAAATGATAAAGAAGAAAACACACACACACACACACACACACACACACACACACACACACAAACTCACACTTTTTAGTTTTCCTTTGTTCAAAATGGCTTTTTGAAAATTTACTGCACTAGGAAGTTAAGCCTAGGGACTTTAGAATATGTGAAGTGAAAATCTCTCTCTCTCTCTAATAATAATAATAATAATAATAATAAAAAACAAAACCCTGGCCATATCTAGTTTACTTCTCTTTTCTTTATGCATCTGAGAGTGGAATTTTTTTCCTTCTCTTACCCACAATCCTGCTAATAGTGTGGCCATTTGGCAGTTTCTGCACTGTGTTCCCTTGCACACAGGAACATGTTCTGAAACATCACGTTTTGCTTTAAATCAGGAGGCAGTTATGAATGCTAGCTAGTGATGAGTGCTCTATAATCAAGGAACCCACCTCATTCCACAGTACATTCCAACATTCTTTGGAAATCCAACAACTTTGGAAAAAAAATCTCCGCATAAAAGTTAGTTGTTAAGTTGGCTTTGTGTGTGAGTACAATTTCTTTTCCATCCATGACACAACTCTCCTTGGACACAGAACCTAATTATTTCATGTTTCTACTTTTCCATTATTATTTCTCTGAGTATTGTGTGCAGGTGCATGTAAGTCTATGTATGTGGAGTCCAAGTGACAACTTTGAGTATTATTCCCTAGGGGACATGGAACATAATCTTAAACAAAGTTTCTCATTGGCCTGCCACACGCTAGGCAGGCTAGGCTTGTCAGCACTGAACTCAGGAGAAGCATTTGCCTTCTGACTGCTGGGATTGTAAGAGTCTACCACCACACCTAGCTGCTTCTGTTTCTGCCTCTTGTTTGCTGCGGTTTCATCTGCCTCCTCCTCCTCCTCTTCCTCTTCCTCTTCCTCTTCCTCTTCCTCCTCCTCCTCTTCCTCTTCCTCCTCCTCTTCCTCTTCCTCCTCCTCTTCCTCCTCCTCCTCCTCTTCCTCCTCCTCTTCCCCCTCCTCCTCCTCTCCCCCCTCCTCCTCTTCCTCCTCCTCCTCTTCCTCCTCCTTTCTCCCCCTCTTTTTCTTCTTCCTTCCCCTTTTTTTCTCCTCATCCTCCTCTCTCCCCCTTTTTTCTTCTTCCTTCTCCTTTTCTTTCTCCTCCTCCTCCTTCCTTCTCCTCCTCTTATCCATATAGCTTCTGATGACCTAATTCAAGTAGATGGGCAAGCCCTTTAGTGGCAGGGCTATCTCCACACTCCCCTGTTTTCCTCTTAACAGTAAATATGGAAACTCAGGACTCTTTCATTTCATCTGAAAATATCTGAACTCCAAACCATGGGACTAACCTAACTCTGATTTCTCAGATACTGTATCGTTACCACTCCTGTCTCCCGTTATATGTTAAGTGAACTTTGAGCTCTCATTGGCTGTTTATTTTGTGGTCTGACCAATGTACTCCCTCCCACTTATTTCTATTTCTTTTGTAATGATAGAGTTCTGCAGAGGCCCAATGGGCAGCATGGTACAGCACACACACTGCCCAAGGAGCTAATAAAAAATTTACACACTAGAGCCTCAGTCGCATGAATTATTCATTGACAACTATCCATCAGGGAATTAGAAGTTTATGGCAAGAGGAGCTGTGGAAAATAGAAAGAGAAATCACCCATTGCCAACTTTTTTAAACGGAATATTGGGAGCTCAGAATTTGGAGTTAACCCATTAATTCAGGATGGTATTATTAATGCAGGATGGTATTATGTGAGACACTGGGAGAGATTACAAGTGCTTTAACTCGTTACTGTTACTTGATAAGCATATAAGTGGTTGCTAAGTGGCAGGCATAAAACTCTTCTTTATTGTCTTTCTAGTCATTAGCACACCAGTATTCACAGCACAAACATTTTCTTGCTGACCTTAACATCCCTCTGTACCATCATTTAGGTACAGCCAGGGTTTTGGTCCCAGAATAGACCTGTTTTGTTTTCTTCTTTATTAGAAACAGCCCATTGCATCCTGACAAGGTGTTGTGACAGAGAGGAGAGGTCAACCATTTAAACCAGCTTAGTAAATGCGACATATAGAAATTGTTTCCTGGCTTTCAACTGCCACCCATAATTGAAAGCACTTCACACAGGGCCCAACATGCAGGGCACTTCATAAATAAGATGTTCAGAACAGTAGGTTGACCTGTTATGAAGGAGTGTTGCTTGTTATTTTTCATAAGTATCCTGTGAGGAAAAAAAAAAACATACCACCAACTGATTAATTCACTGTTTAAATATAGCTCTCTCCCTCTCCCTCTCCCTCTCCCTCTCCCTCTCCCTCTCCCTCTCCCTCTCCCTCTCCCTCTCCCTCTCCCTCTCTCTTTTGTGGCTATCTTATAAAAAAATGTAGCGTATGCGTGTGTAAATTTAAACATGTGTCAGCAGGACCACCTCTCATTTTCTCTTATGGTTTAGTGTATTCTCTCTTGGGGCAGAAACACCTTTCAAAGATTCTCTCTCCATTTGTACAAAGATGTATCTGCTGCTCAAATATGATTTTACATAAACAATGTGATAATGATGGATAAAATAACTTCTGTACAAGCATGAGGACTTGACTTTAAGACAAAGGACCCATGTGAAAAACCAAATATGTTAGCATGAATCTTAAATCCCAGAGCAGAAAAGGCAGAGAGGGAAGGATCTCTGGGAGTAGCTTAACCAGTTTAACCAAGTGAATGAAAATCCGGTCTAAAAATGGAAAGGGAAAGTCTGTGGATGTTGCTCAGTTGCTTCAATGCTTGCCCATCATGTTTGAAGCTTTGAATTAATCTCCTGCACCAATAAGCAGGACAAGGTCATGCATACCTGAAATCTTAGGACTCCCAGCACGGAGGCATCAGAAATTTAAAATCATCCATTGTTTTTTAGGGATTTCAATACAAGCCTGGACTAGATACACTTTCAAAATAAAACAAAAATGAATATATAAAAAAACTTTAAAGAAATTGAAGAAGATACCTGGGGACTGAAGAGTTAGCTCATCAGTTAAGAACACTCCTTGCATAGGAGTACATCTGGGTCCTAGCATCCACGAGGTGATCCACAGCTCCCATAATTCAGACACTCCATGAATATGATGCACATATAAAAATTCAGGCAAAACACTCATATAACAAAAATACAAATGAGGAAATCTTTTAAATACAGAAGACATCTGACACCATCTTCTGACCTCCACACGTGTAAATGTCCACGAACACATGTACACGAAGAGACACACTCTAACTACTCATGAATGGTAGTGCTGTGCTCTGCACTCACATTTAGGTTACATGATTTCCCTACACTCAAATATTTCTTACATAAAAATCTGCTACTATGTATTGATAACTAGTTGCTATTTTAACACACTTACATAATCTTTTATATGATGTGAAGACTTTGACAATAAACATAATGCTAGAATTATTTCATGGACAATAAAACTGGAATTCAAAGAGTTTAGTTTGTTTTTTTTCAAGTTCTCATTCAGAGACATTAAATAACTATATGTATGATGCTCCCAGAAAAATCTCATCTCTTTTTTTTTTTGTGGCTATCTTATAAAAAATGTAGCGTATGCGTGTGTAAATTTAAACATGTGTCAGCAGGACCACCTCTCATTTTCTATTATGGTTTAGTATATTCTCTCTTGGGGCAGAAACACCTTTCAAAGATTCTCTCTCTCTCTCTCTCTCTCTCTCTCTCTCTCTCTCTCTCTCCTCCTCCTCCTCCTCCTCCTCCTCCTCCTCCTCCTCCTTCTCTCTCTCTGTCTCTCTCTCTCTGTCTCTGTCTCTCTCTCTCTCTCCCCTCCTCCTTCTCTCTCTCTCCCTCCCTCCCTCTCTTTCTCTCTCCCTCCCTTCCCTCCTTCCTATGTGGTGTGTGTGTGTGTGTGTGTGTGTGTGTGTGTCTGAGTGTGCATGTGAATGTGGGTGTGGGTGTGCATGTGTGTTCATGCACAGATGTATAAGCATTTGTGCCTCCATACATATGGAGGTCAGAGAACAGCTTTCAGGAGATGGTTCTGTTCTCTCTTTCCACCTTGTGGGTTCTAGGGAACAAACACAGTGAGCCAGGTTTGCATGGCAAGTGTTTTACCCATTGAGTCACCTCATTGCCTTTGTCTCAAACCTTTAAGTGACTATGTGGAAAGGAGAGTTACAGTTGTACTTCCCTTACCCTTTGTTTTAATGACTTATCAGAAAAAATACTCAAGTGGCCTGTAGCCATCTGGAGTGGATGAGATAAAGATTTAGCATCCTGTCTTGACCATGTTTTCACTTACAATATCTGTGATCAACTATGATCCAAAAATATCAAATGAAAAAGTATATAAAGCAAAAATTTCCATTTCTAAAATTTCATTCCATTCCAGTGGCATAATGACACCCCATAATATTCCAGCTGCCCTAACCAGGACACAAAATGACCTCATTCACTGTATCCATTCACTCTATGTTACCTGACTGGAGTCATTTAGTTCTTTTTTGGTCATCAGACCCATTACCATGGTATCACAGTACCGATGTTAAAGTACTCCATATCTTCCTTTATGATGGAAGACCAGTATTGCTGTTATTTCTCACAGATCAGAAGTTACAAAATATCTTTTAAAATAGATCCTTATTGTTTTAACAAATAAAAATAAAGTAGATGCCAAATTTAGACACTAAAATCAATAATATAATGTTTTGAGAATCCACATTTATGTAACTTGGTCTGTTTTTATGACTGTGGTAACTGTGTTGTATGTGCATGAATGGGTAGGATGTGCATGCATGTATGTGTGAATGTGAGTGTCTGTGTGTTTTAGAAAGATTCTCTTGGAGTAGTCATGGCTGTCCTGGGGCATCCTGTGTAGACTGGACTGACAAACTAAGAGATCCTCCTGCCTCTGCCTCCTGAGTACTAGAATTAATGGTGTGCCTCACTGTATCTGGCTTAATTGTTGTACTTTATTACAAGCAATGCTTGCTACTCTCTTACTATGTGTAATTTATAAATGAAGCTTTATCGTAGGTATATATGCATGAGAGAAAGTATGGATTATACAAGACATGTGACTCTACTCTCAAGTATCCAGTGGGGCTTCTGAAATGTGTTTTATGTGGTTAGGAGTTCGCCTGTGGATATGAACTGAACAATCTAAAATTTGAACAACCGAGCTTTAATCATAATTTAAAATAATGTAATATCTATATTAGTAAAAATGTGTTTCACTTAGGACAATATGGAAGAGAAAAAGGTAAATGCAAAAGGAAATGCAATCAATATTTCGACGTTGTACAAATATATTTCAATATATTTTTCCTTAATTCGATTTATTTTAATTTTTACATGTTTTTTTCGTATTTTATCTTCTATTTCATTTTAAATAAATGCATTTATTTATTTATTTATTTATTTATTTATTTGTAATGTTGCACACTAATACAATGTATTCTGATTATTTCAATTCCAAATCCTTAGGATCACTCCTTCCATATCACCCTCCCAGATTTATGACTTCTTTCTCTTTTTTATAATAACCATTAAATTTTCCATTGTAAATATTCGTTATATATGGTATTTAGTCACATTCTGATATTATAAACAGTCATATATTGGATATTGACTGCACAACAGATAACCAACATTTGGGAAATGAAACATTGTCTAAAGTTGCTAATGGATCCTCTCGCATCACTTCAGAGAACGCTTTATATTACATTATCTTCTCAGTTTTAATTTTCAAAAGAATGCTCTAACGAGTCTGTGAGCTGATCCGTGTCTTTACTTTGTGCAGGTTACTGCTTTTACACTAAATCCTTTCATGTTAGAAAGAGAACGACATTAAGTCAAGTGGTCAAGTGTCCAAGGGAACACTATCACAGAAACTGGAGCATTAATGAGAAAGGAGACATTACTTCAAAATAAATTAATGATGCCATTTATTTCTTGTTCCTCAGAGGGACAGCCCCCATTAAGATGGATTACGTACAGGCTTCTGTAAGATAGCCAAGGAGATAAAATTCCCTTTATTGGTGTCATTGCAAACTGAAACTGGGGAGATTTGGCAAGACCATCTTTTCCTTCCAGAGATGCACTTATCCCCCACTCCCATCTTTATTAGGCAGGTGTTAACAGCCTTTCTCTTCAGTGTGGCTCTGCTCCCAGGACCACATGGAACTATCTGATGTCATTCATAATGCTTGCTGCTGAGGAGGTCTGATGCTGACCCTTGCTCCTCTATACCTGCTCATCTAAAAAATATCCCTACATAAGCCACATGCCAGAAGCCTTTTATTATTTAAAAATTTAAAACCTGAATTTCTTGCTCATTTTTCCCCTAAAGTATCATAAACTGGATATCTTGAGCCAGCACAGTAGGAATGAGAGCTATTATATTGTAAATATACACAGTTCACAACACACACACACACACACACACACACACACACACACACACAAAGTAGATTGTTTAAAAGTAAAGAAAGAAATTCCTTACTTGTATCTTAATTCATCAATTAACTTGTAAGAGTGTGGTGTGTGTCGTAGTGTATATTTGGAAGCAAAAGAACAACTATAGGGGAGAGTATCGCAATCTACTCTGTGGGTGGGGGAGTATGCTCAGTCTGTCAGGCTTGTAAAGCTGATTCACTGAATCATCCCATTAGTGAAGACGCAAATTCTTTATTTCATTAAAAAAATAAATAGGTGGAGGAAAGATTAAAGGACCCAGAGAGATAAAGTACACTTCAAGAGAATCTGCAGAGTTAACTCAAATTGGCTTAAAGAAACTCACAGAGACTGAGCCACCTATCAGACAGTATCCATAGGATGCACCTTGGCCCTCTACACATATGTGACATATGTGTCGCGTGGCCTTCATGTCTAACATCAGGAGCAGGGGCTGTCTCTAACTTTGCTCTCTGCCTTTGCATCCATTTCCCATAACTGGGCCGCCTTGTGAAGCTCAGTCGGAGAGGATGCTCTGAGTCCTACTGCAACTTGGTCTGCCAAGTGGGTTGAGATCCATGGGAAGCCTCCTGTACTTTAGGAGAAAGGGAGAAGTAAGTGGAGAGGAGAGGGGGTGTGAGAAGGAGAGATTAGGAGACTAGGAAGGGGAAGCTGTGATTGGTAAAGTAGATTAATTAATTAAAAGTGTAAAGAAATAGACTTTTAATTATGTATATGTGTGATAAGGATGAGCATGTGCTTGTGGGGCATGCAGTTCCCTTGGAAGTCAGAAGAGAGCTTTAGATCCCCTGGTACTGATGTTATGGGTGCTTTTAAGTTGTTCTTCATGAGGTCTGAGAACCACACTCATGTCAGTAAGAGCAGTAAGAGTTTTAAATTGTTAAGCAAAGCCATTGACTTAGGATCTGGAAGCAAATCCTTATCATTTTCTGTTTAGTTCCTACTTCAAAGCTGAAGTTAACGCCCAGTATAAAATCAGGATCCAGCTGTAACTGACACCCTGCATCACAGAGGCCAGGTTGCCTGTGAACTGGACAGGTCTCCTCCTCCTGGTAACATCTTCGAATTTACTGCCCTCAAGTTCTGCTGTGAAGACAACACTATCTTTTAAGCTTTTTTGAGCTCAGTCAAGAGCTGAAAAAAAGATACTTTTCCTTAAATAGAGTAAGATTTTTTCTATTTTGGCATAGTCTATATGATTTTTCTTATACTCGACAGATGATATTATGTTATAGAGAACGAAGCTTTTAATTGTTTATGAACCATTTGGGCTTTTTAAGGAATATTTCCCCCATTTTATAAAGGAAAAAATCCTTTCATAATGAAAGCTAATCTACAAAACTATATTTTTTTCATCTTTTTGTCTAGTAAGTTGAGTTTTAGTGAAAATAGAACCAACAGAGACAGCAGTTTGTGATGACATTTCTTTCCATATGAGTTAAACTTTTGTTATGAACTATGCCACACACACAGAGTGCTTGAGTAATATGTGAAGGTGTTTTGAAACACAGACTTTTAAACTTTTCTGGAGATTTTGTATTTGACATTTTAACATTTCTGTCATTAATCATATCAGAAAATAAATGGGGGACTCTAAAAGTTTGAGGAAATATTAACTTCTGTCAGAAATTATTTTATCTATGTATACACAGCACAGAATGACTAAATTACATTTTCAGCTCTTTCGAGAATTGTTGGAAATTCTGTTCTAAGCTCAAGCATCTCCTCTCTCTCTCTCTCTCTCTCTCTCTATCTCTCTCTCTCTCTCTCAATCTATCAACACACACAACAAACACACACACCTATATTTCCAAAAATATAAATACATTTATAAATCTTGAATTAGTTCTTCTAACCGCAATTGTTAAAGTCAAGCATTCTAACACAATATAATCCAAAGATAGATTGTATTAATATTTACATGCTGGGAAACAATAGGAAAATATTAATGTTTTAGATTTCCATAACTAAGTCACCATGATCCTGTGAAAGTAACAAACTATAAATGTAGAATCAAAGCATTACAGTTTATTGCATACTTGGACTCAGAGCCAACACGCTACATTCATTATCCATTTGTGTGAGGCACATGTAAAGCCATGGATGGATGCAGGGAGGTCACATGGTGCAATGAGGTTTAGCACGGCAGAAGCATCTTGGATTCATTATGAATTTGGTTTTGAATTAATCTTGGTTCATCATGCATTCAAGAATTCTGTATGTATGTATCTGTCTCTGTCTCTGTCTCTGCTTCTCTCTCTCTCTCTCTCTCTCTCTCTCTCTCTCTCTCTCTCTCTCTCTCTCTCTCTCTCTCATTGCCAATTATTTGTAACACTAGATTATGTGAATCCATGTAGGTCAGGGTCCACAGTTCAAGAAACTATTGCTTGGGAACTGGGGAGGAGGTGACTCAGGAGTTAAAAACACAGGCTGCTCTTCCCGAAGATTCTGGTCAGATTCACAGTACCACTCAGGCCAATGATTTGTAACTCTAGTTCCAGATAATACAATATTGTATTCTGGCACACCAGGCATATAAATGACACACAAACGTGTGTGCAGGCAAAACACTCATTTGAGCAAAATAAAATGATTAAAAATGTCAAAAGGAACAAAAGAGCAATTTGCTCTGATGCATGGTAGGCTGGCCACTTGTCTTCTCCTTGCAAAGGGGGCTCTACCCAAGGAGTATGCGATTGAGGTTGCCATTAGCTACCAAGACATTCTCAATGAACATTGTCTAGATTTATATTATATAGCTATGTGATTACAAACCAACATTTAATAGTTTTTTTCTAAATTATTGTTTTTGATATTCACTCTATTTCTTATCTCTAATGACCAATGGGACGGATGGCTTGCCCCAGTAGTTCTCAGAGAATCATGGTTGAATTAATCCTGAATTTGAAATTAGTTTTTTTCTGAGAAAGAAACATTATGGTGAAAGACATTTATATATTATTAATAGGGTTGTATGGAAATGGGCTTTTATAATTTAAAACATGCTGAAAAGTAGATAAAACTTTATTATGATTTTAATATATTAGGGCCAAAACGTGAAGGTTTTTGAAATATACATTCAGATGTGTAGGGAAAAAGATGGCTATCAATTCAAACAATCTTTTGAATGTATTATTACTATTTGAATATTTATTTTTAATTGTGTTTATGCATGTTGACATTTGCATGTGAGTGCTTTTGGTCAAAAAACAGGGCGTCAGACCTCTTGGAGATGGAGTTGTTCAATGTGCATCCGGAGAACAGAGCTCAGGTCCTCTGGAAGGGCACCATGTTCTCTTAAACCTTGAGTCGTTGCTTTCTTCAGCCCCCAAATTATTTTTAAACAGCTTACAAAGTAGGGGGTCCCCTCACGGCATTTTCATACATATGGGAATTACCTTGGCTACCATTTCTTCCCCTGCTCCTCCTCTCACCCATCTTCCTACTCTCCCTATTGCCCCATGTACTTTTTAGCCCCCTGTATTCTCTCTGCCATTTTCCTATCACATGTATTGTTATCTATCCCATATCTCTCGATTAAACCCACTTCTTTCCCCTGCCATGGGCCTTTTCTAGGTAGCTTGCCTCTACACAACCATACTTCCACATAAATCGAATACATAACAATAGGAAACTTGGTCTTTGTGAGAAAGACATCCTTAAAAATCTATTCAGGATTTTTCCTCATAGAAGCTTTGAATCTCCAGAAATTTAAACTTTTCTCAGACAAATCATAAATCAATCTTTCTTTCTTTCTTTCTTTCTTTCTTTCTTTCTTTCTTTCTTTCTTTCCTTCTTTCTTCCTTCCTTCCTTTCTTCTTTCTTTCTTTCTTTCCTTCTTTTTTTTCATTCATTTTATCTTTATGTTTTTCTATCATCCACCAATCCATCTCTCTATCTATCTCTCTATCTATCTCTCTATCTATCTCTCTATCTATCTCTCTATCTATCTATCTATCTATCTATCTATCTATCTATCTATCTATCTATCTATCTATATTTGTGTATATGTATGTTTGCATTCCAATGCACTCTCATACAAGTGTTCAAGTAACTCTGCAAGCCAGAGTGGGTGTTGGATTCTCGGGCTAGATCTTATGGGATGCTGTGAGCTATAAGACTTGGGTGTGGGGAAAAAATGCATGGTTTCTATTAGAGCAGAGAGTGCTTCTAAATGCAGACCCACCTCTAAATTCTGAATCATAAATTTTTGAAGATTAAAGGTGTGTTCTGGAATTTTAAAGGCTAGGGAAATGTTCTGGAAGCAATAAGCAGACATCATCCTCATGGTCCAATTTCACGTTGTATGACTCCTCACATGTGAATGATATTGGGATAATTGAGTGTCATCCAGTAGTTGGCTTTGGGAAGATTATCTACCAAACAAAAGGCCATACTTGTTCAATTCCAATGTAGGTTGTAACTTATCTTTTGGATATTTCCTTATCCAAATTTCGGCTATTAGCCTTTGCTATGGAGTTTGAACTATTTTATTTTATCCATCGCATGTGATTTATTACACCTATTATAGTCCTGGATTTCTGACAGCAAATGCTATCTAAGTGTGGTGATAAAATACCCTGGGAAAAACAACTCATAGGAGAAAGACTTTATTCTAGCTCTCAGCTCAAGGTACAATTAAACATGGTGAGGAGATCAAAGGTGTAGGAGCGTGAAGCAACTGATCACATGTATTCTCCATGAAGAAATCAAGAGCAATCCACGCTTCCTAGTCCTCAGTTCACACTCTCCAGCTTAAAGATCCACTCCAAAGGGCATGAGTCTTCTCATATCAATTAGAAAACTGAGTTTCCCCAGGGGTATATCAAAGAACAGCATCGTAGGTGATTCTGGATGTTTTTAAGTTCACAGCTAACACTAACATCCTAAATGGCGCCAGTTTTCCTTTCATTTTTAAAAAAAAATAAAAATAATTTTAACTCCATATTTTATTCCCCTCCTGACCACCCTCTGATTGTTCCCCATCCCATTGTTCCCCATCTCATGTCTTCCCTCCCTCTGTCTCCACAAGATGTCCCTAGACCCCCACTCCTCATCCTCCCAGACCTGTAAACTCTCTGGAGCCTCCAGTCAATTAAGGGTTAGGTGCATCTTCTAGACCCAGACCCCGCAATCCTCTGCTGTATATGTGTTGGGGGCCTGATATCAGCTGGTGTATGCTGCTTGCTTGGTGATCCAGTGTCTGAGAGATCTTCGGGTCCTGGTTAATTGAGGCTGCTGGTCCTCTTACAGGGTCACCCTCCTCATCAGCTTCTTCTAGCTTTTCCCTAATTCAACCACAGAGGTCAACAGCTTCTGCCCATTGCTTGGGGTCAAATACGTGTATCTGACTCTTTTAGCTGCTTGTTGGGTCTGTCAGAGGGCAGTCATGTTAGGTCCCTTTTGCAAGTGCTCCATAGCCTCAGTGATAGTGTCAGACTTTGGGGTCCCCACTAAGAAAGATCCCACTTTGGACCTGTTGTTGGACCTCCGTTTCCTCAGGCTCTTCTCCATTTCCATCCTTGTACCTCTTTCAGACAGGAACAATTATGGGTCAGAGCTTTTGACAGAAGGATGGCAACACCATCCCTCACTTAATGCCTTGTCTTACTGCTCAAGGTGGACTCTACATGCTTCCTCTCTCCACCGTAGGGCACTTCATCTAAGGTCCCTCCTTTTGGATCCTGAGGGACTCTCACGTCCCAGGTCTCTGGTACATTCTGGAGGGTCCCCCCCCCCTAGAGAGAGGAGCAAGGAGAACATTTCTCGGGCTATACCACTGAAGAAAATGACTTCTCTCTTCCAGCAAACATTAGTCAGTTCAGTATATGTGGATCTTCATGGATCTTTCCTGCATCCTTAATGCAATGTTGATGGGCCAAAGATTATACAAATCTTGGGCCTATGGGCATGGCTGCAACTGAGCTTCTGTAAAAATTGTGTGAGGATCCTATCCAGTTTACTCCAAAACATACAGATAGGGGCTGGGGAGATGGCTTAGTAAATGCTTGAGCAGCAAGATTTTCTGCTTTTGCAGAGGATCCAAACTCAGTTCGGAGAATTCATGTTGCAGGGCTAATAATCATTGTAATGCTAACTCCAGGGAATCTCATGCTAACTCCAGGAAATTTCATGCCTTCTTTTGGCCTTTACCGGAACTGTGTGCACATGCAAGTATCTACATACAGACACAGTATCGTGTGTGTGTGTGTGTGTGTATGTGTGTTTGTGCTTGTGTGTGCGCACACATGTTTAAAAATCTATAACTGTAACATCTCTGTCCTTAAAGTGTAGAGGTTAATGCACCAAGATGGCTATGGAATGCGAATGCTCACAACAGATCCAGTAAAATCTGTGCATCTTTGGGTCCCTTCTAGTCAGCTGTACTGTGAATGAGATAGTTTGTTATATTTGTCTAGTTAGTTCCCCCAACTTCAGTTTCCCTTCTACAGCTTCCTCATTGCAAATAGGTCATTTTTTTGTTTCATTTCAATTGAAGATACGTAGAAGCTCTTTTAATGAAGTAACTCTTCAACCCATACGAGAATGGTGCAAAACTTTCTTTTTCTGCTGCAGCAGAGAGCTGGTAGATCCCCAACCCCTCACAGTGCCTACTAGTTAGAAGTGAGGCAGACATCCCACTGAGTAATTGTGTCTAAGACACCGCAGACATGAAAGCTGGCAGAAGCGGATGCCTTTTCCTCAGAGGAGCTCATTTGGTGATGCGCCAGGATGTATGCAGCTGTGAAGTGAAATTCCCATCGCAGCTGCGACTATGAAATCACATGACCTCAGAAACAGAATATACAGGATATACCCATAGAAGGAAACACAGATTCTCACTTTGGGAACGTGCCTGTAATAGTAACTTTATTTATTTTCCCTTAACAAGGCTTCACGAAACCCTGGCTGACCTTGAATCTGATGCATAGCAGAGGATATCACTGAATGCCTCATCCTCCTGCCTCCACTTGGGATTATAGAGAGGCAAAACTACCACACCTGTTTCATGTGCTGCTAGGGTTGAACTCAGGGTTTCATCATGCTAAGCAAGCATTCCACGAACTACGCAGTATCCCGGGCTCGTCAGTCTTACAACTCCTGTGATTTCAACTGTGCTTAATATTATTTAATGGTGATATTTGTCACTATCAAAGCCAAACAAGTAAAGGTATTTTATAAATACTATCGGATGAATGAATATATTAATATATGTTATTTACATTCATATAACCAAGATATAAATATGTCATCGATATTCACTGTAAAATACTAAAGATCATAAAATACTACAAAGGTCTGAAAAACTAGCAGCATTTTTCCTAAATTTAAGACACTGAATTTTCATAACACTGTATTTATGAATGGAATGGGATTTATAAACTAAGACAAAGTTCTATGAAACAGATTTCTTACTCAGTAAAAACTGATTCATATTTAAATTTTCAAAGCAGATAGTTTATAATTTACCAGAATTAATTTAGTAATTCTAGCATTCTTTCTCTATATCCAATAGAATCTTCTGAGTAAACATTCCTATCATCTATAAATAAAGGTTGATTTTAAATCTTTTGTTTTCTAACATCTGTCAAGTGAAGATTAATGTATAATTTAATTATTGTTCATATTATGTATATTTTAAAAATCATTACATTTCATTTATTTATTTAGCATGGATGTGTATATAATTAAGAAGATAATCTGTGGGAATCTGTTCTTTTCTTCTACCATGTGGATCCCCAAGACTAAACTTTAGTGATCAGGCTGAGCCGTCCTGATAGTTCCTTATCTCACATTTTATATTTATAGTTTTACAAAAGTAGAAATGAATAAAAATAGCATCTTTGAAAAGAGTGTTTTCTTTCATGTGATATGCTAGTTATCTTTTTGTTGCTATAATAAAATATGATGACAGGAAGCAACTTAAGGAAAAAAGTGTACTTTGGCTTCCAGTTCCCAAGGGTAAGTCCATAATGGAGTAAGAAGTTTAGCAGCAGAAGCTATAGTAAAACTTTGAGATATCTCATCTCAACTGTATATACAGGAAGGAGAGAGAGAGAGAGAGAGAGAGAGAGAGAGAGAGAGAGAGAGCTGCACAAAAATATACGTCTCAGAGCTCCCTCAATCGCTCAATTCAGTACTTCCTCCAGTAAGCTTCTACATTTTGGTGCCCAGTTGACCCAAACAGCCATACCAACTGGGGGCTAATGTTGAAATGTCCCAATATGTGAGGCCACAGGGGATATTCCTCATCAAGCCACTGCAACTTACAAGAGAGCAATCTTGAACCTGACTCTTTGCGAATGGACAATCTCATACCTTCAGGCTCTCCTTAATGTTGCCTGAAGTGTACCAGATCCTGCTGAACTATCAAAGGCTTCGTATTCTTTGTTTGGGAGAGAAGATAAACTCTATTTTGAAGCCATTGTTTTTTAAGCAACGTGTAAATTTTGAGCTATTTTTGCCCATTTGTCTTGTTGGATATTATGCATTTTCAATTTTGTACCTTGTTTCCTAGCTTGAGCAGCAATGTGTTAACTGCGGATTGAAATACTGAGGTGCTCCTTGACCATATTAGGGAAAAGTTCAAGATTACAGTCCACCATAATAAGAAAGTAAAACCACGAGAAAGTTGAGGCAGCTGGTCATATGACAGCTGGTCACATAAGAGCTGGTTGCATGGCAGCAACAGTCAGTAAGCAGATAACAATGATGAATACGAGGAATACTCAGATCTCTTTTCTACTTAGCTCAGGATCACAGCCAGGGAATGTTTCTACCTACATTAGGTGAGCACAATCAAGAAAACCCTCCATAGGCATGGCCAAGTGATCATAGATATTGTCAAGTTGATGTTTAGCCTTGCCACTGTAGGGCACATAGAGCATGCCATCAGGTAGACATGACCCTGGTGAGGTTGAGCATGCTCAAATCCTGGTATCTTAAGAGGTTTGGGATGCCAGTAGTGGGGCTGCTCTCTCTCTGCTTCTAAGCCTACTCTGGAATATGTGACCATGACTCTCAATCAAAGAGACCGTGGGCAGTCAGTCATATCACACAGCACCTAGAATGTCTCTCCATACCAATGTGCTATCTCAATAGCCTTAGTCTAAAGCCAGTGACTTTATCTTCCTGGGTATTCTCATGCCCTTCCCCCAAATTATATAATTCCTGGTTTACCCCAAATAAAGCATATGCATCTAAATCCACATCCAATCAAGAAATATGAACAAGCTAAGATAATCTCAGAGAGCTGCTTCATTAAAGATTGCCACGGGAAGGCCTTTACCTAAAGGAGCTACAAGGCTCCTGAAGAAGACTTTCTCTCCTTTCCAGGCCCACTGGCAGTTGACAGTTGCGCCCAACTGAACCTCAATTCTGCTAGTCCCAGGCTCTGCTCTCTCCTTCCAGTCTGGAACACAGCAGTACTCTGATGCCCTGAAGGGAGCCACAGACTGTGATCCGCCATCCTGGACTTCTTGCCCTGTCCTCCTTGAACCAGTGTATCTGTGGCATCAGGACATTGCCAGAGGAGAGGCAGAACATGGGACCACAGACCACTCTACTTATTATAAAATAAAACAAAATCAGTTTAGAGCTCACTGAAGAGAAAAACCAATGCATTCTGAGTGCATGTGTGCATATGTGTTTATTGTCTGTGTATTGCCTGTGTATGCCTATGGGTGGAAGAGGTGGGTGGAGGCAGAGCAAGGGAGAGGAGTAGCTTGTGTATTGTCTGTATGCATCTGTATATGGAAGAGTTTTCAAATGAAGAATGAGAAAGCAATGCTCAGACATGGGTGCAGGAAGGAAGAAGAGGCTTAAATTCCATCTCTTATGAACATGTCTCTAAGGTACCATAGAGAGAAAGAGGCACTGTAAGGACCAATGGGTGATCAATGAGCTATAGGAATTGGTTTTAAATCTTTGTCAGATTAATTTCTCATTTATTCTCTGGACCATTTACCTTTATTCTTTTTTCCCTTAGTGCATATCATGGTCTAAAAGTGAAACCATTCCTCACCATTTTATCAAACCCTCAGCTGCTCGCAACGTTTCTTACTCATCGTAGTCTTTATAATTAATTAAATTTACTATTTGACAATTTCAGATGTATATATGATATATTCTGATTAGTCACATCCTTCACTCTCTCTCCCTCTCTCTCTGACACTTACCAATTTTCCTTTCTCAAAGTTAGGTCATTTTGATTTGTTTTCTGAGCCACATCCAGGGTTTAATCAGGGCCATCTAGCTGAAGATAAGTACTCTCCTCCTTTGTCATCCCTTAATACCATTAATTCCTCAGGAAGGGGTAAGGCTCCAGGAGCTTAAAGGGCCAGGATTATGCAGACCCACTGAAGACTGCCTCAACTGCTCTCAGTTCAGTGTTGCAATGCTATGGCCTGCTCAGGAGATAAGAATTTCACAGCCATTTTACATAGCATTCTTGGCTCTTGCCTTACTTCTGCCCCTTATTTTACAATATTCCCTGGGCTTTGGAAGGGGTGGCACTAAATGTCCTGTTTCGGTCTGATCATTTCTTCTCAGCACCTTGATCAGCGTGTGACTCTCTTTGTTCCTTTTTCTTTTAATTTAATTAAATGTATTGATTCCCATCTTTCCAGGGTGAGAGAGTGCAGGTTGTGAATTCATGTGTGCATGCCTGTGGGCAAGTGCAAAAGCCAGAGAAGGGGAGGATGCCCTACACTATATCACACTAATCCTTATTCCGTTGAGGTAGTGTCACTCCTAGAAACTAGAGCTAGACTGGCAGCCAGCAGGCTGGTCCTCTCGTCCCTGCCACCCAGAGATCTGTAATTCCAGGTGCAGGTGGTCACACCTGTCGTTTTTGTGTGGGTGCTGATGATTCGCACACTGGCCCTTCTGCCTGCATAGCAAGCACTCTTACTCACTGAGCCGTCTTTGCAGCCTTTATGTCAGTTAACCTTCTACAACATTCCATCTGTAATAGCCCAGTGTTTTAGGGATCAGACTCTCATTATCACGTTCACTCCCCACCATACAGCCTTAAGAAGTCTACACGAGGAAGCTAATACTTTGGGAATTTAGTCACCAGTTTAGTATGAGTGGCAGAATAGACCCAGTAAGTCTTTCCATGCTGACACTTGTACCCCAACCTGGTATTGGCTCTTCCATTAGCCAGGAAGTCCCTACTGTGTTAATTGTTTACGAAAGGAGCCTGAACACCTGCTGCTCTGAGCATGAAAGATACAGCTCCTCTTGTGTTCTAATGTGTTGTTGCTCAGCGTATGTCTGAACAAAAACCGTATTGAATATGCAACACAGAACAGAATGCAGAAGGAGTCAGGAAGGATCTTTATCGCTGTGCCATTTGTTCTAGAATTCCCTTTATGTGTGCACTAATGCCCTGTGATGTTTGCAAGTTCTATGGTGACCTTTCTGCACAGGATTCCAGTGGCAAGGCAACCCATTGTAGGAGGAAAGGTTTTTCATTTCCTTGCCTGCAAGCTGTACCGTGCTCAGCAGATTAAAGATCGATTGCTCTCAGCCAGCAAAGAGCAATGTTAAGTTAGTCAACCCACCTAGCTGTCTCTCTCATTCTGCTTCAGAAGAGAAGAGAAAGCCTCCCTCTCTGCTGTCCTGCATACTAGGATCTAAGAATGAAATGGTAGAAATAAAGCCCAAGAACAATTAAGCTGCAGTTCCCATGTGTAATTATATTATGGTTGCTTCTCCTTGCTTTATATATGTATCCATATATATAATTTATGATTCAAGTATTAGCAGGAATAGACTAATGTCACATCGTAGTTAATGTAGCGCCTTTTCTGTCCCCCCCCCTTTCTGCTTCCAGTTTGTTCAACAGAATAAGATGTTAATGCTAATTTTTATGCATGCTGTAGTTAGGCTTCTATATATTATTTAGGGAAAGTTCTACATTAGCACTAATAAATAAACTGTAGGATTTTAAATCATGGTCTGCGCACTACCTAGTTTATTTATATTTATTTCTTTTTCATTACTGCAAGAGGAAACAGAGCCATGCTTTATTTTTATAATAAAACACTCTGAAAAGAGTTATTATGGACCCTAACACTCATATGCAAACATCATTAAAGTTTACACAGAGAAGGTTTTTAATAACATTTGGAGATATTTTGGCTGATGTAGTTTCTGTATTAATATCTCTACGTCCAGATATAATAGCTGAACCTGTGTAACACTTGTGTAATTTGTAAATGGACATTTGACTGTGTTTTGTCAAAGTTTCTGTTTGAGGTACGCATAGCAAGACACATCTTTCTCACATTGGATGTGTAAAGGATGGATTATCTGTCTGTGTCAGGAAGCTGATGGAGTTTAAAGTGGACAGAGGGCTGAAAGTTGAACAGGTATTGACTTCTAAGTGGTGACTGGAACAGAGTTTTGGAAGGAAAATACAGTGGGTATGGAGGAGGGAGGTCAAGTTATGGATTAAGTGTGGTAGCAAAAAGATGACAGAAAAGAAAGAAAACATGTACATTATTTAGTGTTAATAGGGTTGTTGAAACACTAATTAGTAAAATATATGCTCCATAGGCATGAAAATTGCAAGTACCCATGTGAAAACCCAGGCATCATGGTTTGTACCTCCAATACACACTCACTCTCTCTCTCTCTCTCTCTCTCTCTCTCTCTCTCTCTCTCTCTCTGTCTCTCTCCTAATCCACTCATTCATTAACTTTAGATGCTTCTAACATTGGGTGAATTTCAATATCAGTACACCTTATTCTTAAACCTTTAACATTTATAAAAATGATGATTTTTATATTTATAGAACTTTTGTTACAACATTTACATATATTCTGATGTGTGTATCTTATACATTACTCTATTTTAAATTTCAGTATATGTCGCCTCTACTACTATCCCTTGGCAAATTCCTGACACAGTCAGATGGACACCTCTGTTTTTCTCTGTATCCATAGACATAATTATTTCTTAAATACTAATTCCTTAATGCTATATTTTTCTGTTTCTTCAGAGAAGAGGAAGCTAATTATTAAATTATCCACAATTCTTGAGTTTAAAAGATAAATAATTCAGTTTAAACTACATATTTTTGACTCATAAATTTTAGTACTATGTATAACTACAATTTTATGTTTTGTGTGTGTGTGTGTGTGTGGGCGCGCGCGCGCGCGCGTGTGTGTGTAGATAAAACCACTATTAAAGAACAAAGCGCTCATTGTAAAACCTAGAAAATGACATTGCATACATTGTCCAACTTTGTTTTATGTATGTAGACTTTCATAATATAAAGTAATAGAGTTAAGCTACCTGATAAATTGCTTTCAAAACATCTATAAAGTTCTGAAGACAAGGCTAGCTGAGAATTAAGTTATCAGAAAAGCATGTTAGTGAAGTCATATGCCTACAAACAATATTCACTTGTATTAAACAGTATTTTGACTTTGTCAGGATCCTGGACTGGAAATAATATTTATTTGATCAAGGCTATCCAATTTTGGGGCTGGGTGTGATGTTCCCCCGTAAGACAGCTGCCAAGAATCCATGAGACCATGGATTTTAAACCTTAGCATGGCTAGACCAGACAAGGAGAGCTAGAGCTAGTAGAGCTAGGAGGGAAGAGATGGAGGGAGGTATGGAAAAAACTGAGGTATGGAAGTGGGGGAGAGGAAGAGAGAGGGAGGGAGGGAGCAAGTAGGGAAGGAAACACAGGAAGAGAGAAAATAACACACATATATATATGCATATATATACACACATATGTATTCTTTAACACAAAAGTGTCTTATTACTTTTGCTATGGATGTAATAAAATGTTATGGAAAAAGAAGTAAAAAAATACTTGAAAAAGGAAGTGTTTCTTTTGGCTCAGAATACTTCAGGATTCAGACCCTCATGGCAGAGAAAGCCTTGGCAGCAGGGGCAGGTAGCTGGCTGGTTACACTGAATCCTCCAGGAGGAAGTAGAGAGCCAAAGGAACGTGGTTCCAGACTATAAACACTTCAAAGCATGCCCCCAAAGACCCACTTCCTTCGACAAGACTCCATCTTCTTGTGAGTTGTTTCTCACAGTACAAACAACTGGGGACCTCAGTCTATAGGGACATTTCGTATTCAAATCACAACAGAAAATGTTCCTGATCTGTAATTCCTTGGTACAAAATTACCTTAAGTCCCGTGGTACTGAACTATTGCAGATCAGATGGGCAGGAGCAGTATTTCCATTTGAAGTTGCTGTTTCTGGGCAGAGATCCTATGAGATGATTGGCTGCCATTTTGGTAAGTTATTTGAGTCTACAAAACTAAATATATATTTGGGATGCATTCTAAAACGAGGATAAGAACCAAATTGCAAATAGCCTCTAAGTAGAAGAGATTGTCTCAGCCCTAAAATACCAGTGAGGCTGCAATGTAAGCATCTCTTTATGGTGGTAAAGTGTATATTTAGGAGAAAGGCACTTCTTTTTCTCTCTAAAGCATGCTTTGTTAAAAGTCATGAATATGTAGCAACATTATTAGTCATTTTCTAGATAACCCAGTGCTACCTGAAACAGAGTTCTTTATCAGGCCAGTATTGCTCTCTCTCCTTAAAGGAAATGGAGATGCTGCCTATCAAATCAGCACTACCTGGGTCAGGTGTTTCCATGTTAACCTCTTCATTTGCTTGTAATCTACATCTAGTCTACATCAAAGGACTAGAACACGCCACAGGACCAGAGATGGACCCATGCATGTCCCTTTTGTGCATATAATTTCTTCCACCTTCCTGGACGAGGTACTCAAGATATTAATTCAATGTTATTAAATCTGAACATCAAATTCTTAACTGGAGGCTTTCTTAACCAGCAAACCATATTGAATTTTCCAGGTCACAAATTTTCAGTAGCTGGTGAATTAACAGTGTATTTTGATTTGCATCTCAAAGAAGAAGCACAGCCCAGATACATCCCAATGTCATGATACTCTCATCATCATGAGTAATTTATATGGCTGGTGTGTGTCTACGTTTTATTTATCCTCAGATTTTTTTTACCTCCATTTTTACTTAAATGATGGATGTGTTGAGGCTAAGCCCATTCATCAATAAGAATAACTAGTACAGGGGAAGTTTTGGGAGTTTTATAGCCATGAGAAGTTCAGAACCAGTCTTTTGTGACCCTGGAACAGTAGCTGACCAGATCCTCGTTGTGTACTCATTACTTTCCAACACATTCATCAATATGAAGGCCTTGAGGGTGACTGGATTTCACTGGTCTGTGACACCATGCCACTACGCAGGCTCTGAAAACCCACCACATAGTGCAGACTGCACTTTCCCAAGCTGAAGACTGGGGAATTAATCGTCTTTGCCATGAGTTAATGCAGTCAGGAAAATCTAGAATTAGAAAAGTTTTAGACAGTCATTCAGGTTAAACATGTGCTTGTTTAAAGAATTTTTAAAATGTCCTTTGTAGGTGGCTGGGGAGATAGATGGCTAAAGCCTCCAGGAGTAATTACTACTCTTGCAGAAGGCTCAAATTCAAGTCTCAGAACCTGCTTCCAATAGCTCACAACAGCCAGTGACCCCAGCTCCTGCAGATCCCTCCTCTGACCACCTTGGTCACCTTCACACATGTGGCATGAACTCATAGACAAACATATATAAATAAAATAAAATAAATCAAATATCAAAGACATACAGTGTCAGGTCATGTTGTAAAATATTTCTGGGTTGAATTTTAACTCCATTTAAATAATGCTACACGCATGTCCAATTTTTATGCTCTGTGAAGTTAGGTGTGTGTGTGTGTGTGTGTGTGTGTGTGTGTGTGTGTGTGTGTGTGTGAGGGGGGTATGTATGTGTGTCATATATGTGTGTGTGTGTTATATGTGTATATGTGTATCCATATGTGCACATGGTGGTAAGAGCCCAACATTGGGTGCTCGACTCTGTTACTAGACCTGAAGCTAAGCTGTTAGCTAGAAAGCCTCAGTGATCCTTTTATCTCCACTCCTGACAGTATTGGAGTTAGTGAAGCATATGAAATGACAACATGACTTATACATGAGTACTAGGAATTGGAATTCAGATCTTCATGTTATCTCATATCTACTGAGACATTTCTACAGTGTCTTGGTGAGTGTTCTAGTGCTGTGAAGAGATATCATGACCAAGGTAACATAGAAAGCATTCAGCCTGACTATGGTTTCAGAGGTTTAGTCTATGATTGTCTTGGCAGGAAGCATAACAACAGGCAGGCAGGCAGGCATGGTGTTGGAGCAGTAAGTAGCTTAGAAGCTGAGAGGTTACATATTATTTGCAAAGAAGAAGCAAAGAAAGTGGAGGGAAAACTGGGAATAGCATAGTCTTCTGAAAGCTCGAAGCTCATTCTTAGTGACGTACCTCCTCCAATGAAACAGCACTTCCTAATCCTTCCACGGAGCAGTGCCACCAGCTATGGACGAAGAACACATTTCAATATATGACCTTATGGTGACCAGTCTCATTTAAATCACCACACATGACATCTGAGTTCTCTATAGAGAACTTGCATCTAAATTTTGACTTTCAGCTACAAAGATATGAGTCCCTCCTGATGGATGTCATTATACCATTCCAGACTGTGTGTGCATGTGTGCATGTGCATGCACGTGCATGTGTGTGTGTGTGTATGTGTGTGTGTGTGTGACTGAAATTATTTATATTTTAACTTAATCGTTTTTACTAAAAATGTATGCCCTGACCTCCTAACTCTTAAGAGTTTGTTTTAAAATAGAATTCTTCTGTCTTCCTAGCTAAATAGTATGAAGAGGCCACAAGTAAATAAAGACTATGTCTTGAAACATCTAAACTTCAAGATCTAAGTTTCTTTAAGTCATATAAAATGAGATGATTTTGCTCATTAGTCCATATGTAACATAGGTTTTAGTTTAAAACATTGTCATTTATGTAGCTAGAACACTTCTATACACCAAATATCTAGATATAATGTATTATCCTTACCAATATGTTTACTATGAATCCCAGCTACTGTGACCATTTCTGTCAATCACACCTTCCATGGCTTGCTACATTAATAGAGTCATAACTTGCCTAACAATAGGATGTGGTCTTTGAAAGGTTTCATCAGACAGCTTCACCATTGTGTAAGCATCACAGAGTAAGTACACCTGTATCTTACTTATATATGAGAGCTAAAACTGTTCGCAGAGCCATGAGGTTAAAATCAATCCCAAGAGAATGTAATGTATTTCAAGAGCCACTGAGGCTGCTGCAGTAAAAACAGCATGTTGTTCTGCAGGGGAAAAAAATAAATTAAGGACAAGGAAATGCAATATAACAGACACATAAATCACTGACTCGGTCATTTATTGTGCATCAGGTATTACATTCTATATACAGTTTCATTCAGTATGCACTTCACAGCATCACGAGACCAAAAAAGTGTAGTTTCATTAAAATCTTATTTTTTTTTAATTTCTTTTTTTCTTTTTATGGGTGTTCCCCTCCTCATCCCCCCCCATTACCACTCTCACCCCAAGAATCCCATTCACTGGGGGTCCAGCCTTGGCAGGACCAAGGGCTTCCCCTTCCACTGGTGCTTTTACTAGGCTATTCATTGCTACCCATGCGGTTGGAACTTCTTGTATACATGTGTGTTTGTGTGTGTGCATATGGAGGGAAGAAGTCAACATCAGCCTCAGCCTTGATTGAGCACCAGTTCTTGAGACGGTGACTTTCTCCTAACTTGATGCTCACTGATTGGCTAGACTGAATGACCAGGAAGACTCAGGGATACTCCTCTCTGCCTCCTCAATGCTGGAAATAGATGCACATGTCTTTATGCTGGCTCTTGAAGTAGTTTTTGGGCACCTGAAACTTTGCCAACTGAGATGTCTCCTCAGCCCTGACTTCATTAAAATCGTATGTCTCACTACCACAGATGCTGACTTAAATGTTGATGCTATTTTTTAAAGATTTCCTAGAGTTGTGACACATGGGCTTATCAAATGGAAACATATGCTTGGGATCTTATTCATGACTGAAGGTGCTGGCTGAAACCTTGGTATCCGTCCACTACGACAACTTTAAGGCAGGTGAATTCAAAGGTTAAACTCTCACTCAGTCAAATCAGATGGATGGACACCAACATTTCTGAAAACATCCTGTTTATTTTGATGGATGCACCTAGGTAGGAGGTCTGGCATTTTGCTTTGAGGCCCAGAAAATGTGATGTTACACATGTTTGATGGATCTATCTCTAGGGCACAGGCTCCCAGTTACAAAAGGCACACCGAGTAGACATGGACAAAGAAGAAATGTATAATTAAATAGAAATAAATTTGACCACACAGACTATAGTCTAAGACTAAGTCTCCTGTTTATTCTCTAGTTTTTTAGGGAAGCTAGGACAGCAATTTCAAATAATTCAGTGACCATGAAAGCAGTATAGGGCTACATCATTTTACAACTGGATATGCCGGGATATGAACCTAATATTTTCTTCGACTTGTGATTTTTAAAGAGGAACATAATCGTTTGGGGAATCACAGTGTAGGGTAGTTCCTGATTTCAATTCCCTTTTCAATCAAACAGCCTTTCTAGATATTTTCAGGCGCATTGTAGTATCCTAACCCATTCCTTTCTTTATATATTGGAAGCAATTTGCAGCGGTTTGCTTGTTTCTGCATGTCTCCTATGTGTGTGGGTTGTGTACATGTACATATGTGCCATTTTCATCACTCTATTTTTTTGAGACAAAATATCTCACTGAACCCACCTCCTTTCACTGCTTGACTAAACTGACTGGCTAGCAAGCCACAGAGCTCCTTTTGTTCCTTTCTTTCCAGTGCCGTGCGTGGCTATTATATGGGTATCAGGGATCGAACTCAGGACCTTTCGCTTTCAAGACAAGCATTTTACTGACTGCGCTATCCATCGGCCCCTGTTTTGTTCTTTTATCTCATTATTATATAACCATGAAGTTTAGATAGGCTTTTGGTAAAAAGTGAATAGAGAAGATTTGTTCACTAAGAAATGAGAGAATTTAGGAACATGGGGTAGTGGTAAAGAAACACATATAATAAGCAGAAATACAAGCAGAATACGTACTTGGTAGTAAACAAAATATTTGTGAGAAAGAGACTGAGGGATTGTATTCCAGTTTTATTTCTTATAAAGACTCATGCATGATTGTTGCTATTGTTTGGATGTAGTTGTTTCCCATCCATATAAAAGATGAACATCAACTTTGAGGGGCATTGAGATCTTTAAGGAAGATGGATGCTTTTCTAGTTATGGTAAGCCCATTTCCCTGGATACCTGTATTCTTCCTCACAAACCCATGTCCCCATATTATTCTATTTTTCCATCTCATCTTAAGTTGGGCCGACCCAAAGTACTCATAGAAGCCCTTCCTCCTCCAGACCTTCAGCACTTTCAAATAAAGAACTTTAGTCATGACGTAAGAAGCTTCAGCTATTTTCTTAGAGCCTCATAAAGCTAAATAAAACAAACACTGACCTTGGAATCTGCTCATCTGTTCTCTTATATCTCCTCTCTTCTCATTCTCCCTCCTTCCCCTTCCCTTCCTTATCCTCTTCTTCTTCTTTCTACACCCATCGATCCTTCTCCAGGATCACACTTATGATACCCTGGCATCGAAGTTACTGACAATAATGGTGATTATCTTGCTTCCACCTCCCCAGTGCTTGGATTATATACCTACACCACTACACCAGGTTTACTCCTCCCTGTTCTTAAAGAACTTGGCACAGTGGTAGAGGTAAAACTTGATGCCAAGTGCATTGATTGCCTCTGACAGCCAAATAGAAGGCAAGAGATAAAAAAAATTATGACATGAAAAATAGCAAAAAAAAAAAGGGGCTGGAGGAAAGGCTCAGTGGATAAGAGCACTTGCTGCTCATACAGAGGACTGGGTTCATTTTCCAGCAGCCAAATCAGATGGGTCACAACTGCCAAGAACTCTGGTTTCAAGGGACCCCTTTTTGGCCTCCTTAGATGCCCAAACATATATGCACATACATATACATAAATTTAAAAAATTAAAATTAGCAAAGTAGTATACTCTTGAAGGAAAAAGCACCCATGTACCCTATGAGTCTCTATGTCAGGCACTGCTACTTTGTTCAACTCATTTGAGGAACGACAGACTGTAGTGGATGGAAGGCAGGAAACTAGGTTCACAGAATTGATTTGACAAGTGATTTCATAAGGATCACCAAGATGTGTTGAATAAACTACAGGGAGATCTCAGGGAGCCTAGGGGTTAACATTGTAGCAGTCAATGAAAGGGTTTTTCAAATCTAGGGACAAAAGGCAATTGTGGGTGATGATGATGATGATAACAATGATGATGATTTTGGTGATGATGATGGACACACATTAATAAGACGGTTTTATATCTGATATTAAAGATGAACCACTTTTGTGTGTGTGTGTGTGTGTGTGTATAATTATAATTGCATAACTCGTTAAGCATTAGTAGTACTGTGAATACAGTAAAGCAAGGAGAATGGAGCTAGCATGGAGGTCATATACTAACTAATAGGTAAATTAGCTGTCTCATATTTGTACCTGGAATGATTCTTATTTTGTACCTCCCTTTTCTGTTTGTTTTTGTTTTTATTTTATAAAGAGTATTTCAAAATCGTTATTTATAGTTTAGTTCCTTGAATTATAGTTGCAAACTTTATCTTTTAACAAATATCATGTAGGGTCATGGGAGAGTGGGATGGCTCACCGAGTAAGGTACTTGCTGTTCTGAGAACCTGAGTCCTGACTACCAGCCTTATTTTATGTTCTGTGGGACTCCATGCCTCAAAGTAATAAGGTGGAAAGTGGTAAGACAGGACACCTGATGTCCTCTTGTGCCCTTGGAACGGACACACACATACACATGGCGTGTATACATACATACACATGCGTCCTGTAAAAATCACAAATGAGAACAGAAAAAACGATCAAGTCTACAATGATATGTTTATTCATTTTAGTGGTTTACTTGGAAGTTTTATGCTTACGTGTTTATGACAGAGAAGGTTACAACAGAATCAGCTATAAAACACCACCTTCTGTGAATGCTGGTGTTATGCTAATAAGCATCAACACAAAATGAGTCATTTCTCCTAAACCAAACAGTGCTAATTTTACCGCAGTGACAGACTAGGGTTTGTTATCTTGTCTTAGCAGATGGGTCCTCGCTCCCTAGTGCCTCCTCCAATAGGCAGACATTAGATAGCATTTGTTCTCCTCTTTTGGAATATAACAATTAAAAAATAAACAAAAAAATAAAATAATACAATTAATTTAAACAACCTGTGGTCTTTTAATTCCTGCCAAAGGACACTTTGGATCAGTTTTCGGCTGAAGAGATATGGGGGACAATCTATTTTTAAATTGTAGAACGGAGGGGAGATTCTAGGGACTGTTGAGAATTTTGGCTACTCTATACGGAGACTGGGGAAAAAGAAGGCTCTCTTCCATCCATGAATGGAAACATTGACTGGCTTTGGGGCTAATCTTTGCCTGACTTCCCTACACAAAACATTTTAGCCAGAGGAGCACTGCTCTAAGCAGGGCATACATGGTGCATGCTGCCGACTTACAAGAGAAATTAAGACCCACCTTATATTTATTTAATTTTTTCTGGTCTCTGGAAATTCTGAAAAAAAATCTTTATTCTAGACTTAAATAAAGGTCTCTGTAATCTTCTTTGTTCTTGACTGTATGATGAGTGTACTTATCTGTTATTTCTCTGTTAGAGTTGACTGTGATCACCAGAGCAGTGGGCAAGTGAACACAAAATATAAAACTTTAACCTAAAGGATCATACGATGCCGATCTATAGAGGAGAAATGTAATTTGAGATTTTCTTTCTTTTTGAATACCTGCATGGAGCTGATTAACATTTTAATAGCAAAAGCAATAAAAATAATTAAAAGCACATTTAATATCTGTTCTGCCTCATTTCATTAATTTCTGATTCTGTCCCCTACCCCCTCACTTGGAGAAAGGATATAATTTGTACCTTACCTTTAGCTCTCTCCTCAGGGTACTGAATTCCTTTACCTAAACTACATCAGTCCTAGGAAGGGTAATTTCTCCCTTTTAAAATGCAGGATTGAAATTTTATCTTTGAGTGAAATATTTAGCTTTAAGCTATATTATGTCTGGTTTGTTTCAGAGTTAAAATCGTCTGTTTAGTAGGTAAATTTATGTGGAAACAGTATTTGAGGTATAAAAAAACTCTCTCTTTTAATATTGATTTTTGATTCCCAAGAAAGTGACAAATTCTTCTTCTGAAGAGGAAACCTTCCTAACCACAGCCTTTTTTTCCCGTTCTGTCTTCTGGGACTTGGCATTTGCTCCTATACTGAGGGGCCAGTCAGATGAAACCAGGAATATCTTGGCTTGCAACCTGTGATGGTAGAGAAGAAGCCAAGTTAGTTAAGATGAGATCAGGTTCACTTCCAACCCCCATCCCCATAGTCTCAGTACCATCTAAAGGTCAGTTCTGTTATGAAGAGCAAATTAATAATGTCAGCCTTGAACTCAGCTCAGAGCTTCAGGGCTCCTTGGCTATCTCCTGCAGTCCTGTTTTGCTTAACCTTTGTTTGGAATCTTAATTTGACTCCTGGGCAATTACAACCTTTAACTTACTAGCAAAAAGCGAAACATATTGAACATTACCTTGAAAAGACAATGGAGGAGTAGGGGTGCTCCAATTGAGGTGACATTAATGTATTTTTCACACTCCACTCTTCCCCTCCTTTAACTAAGGGAGGATGGGAACAGATGTGATCTTTTCCGCACTTCACAACGAACTCCACCAGGGACCTCTATTCTCTGAATTCCTTTCATACTTAACAGCATACTCCATAGAGTTGAGAATTTAAAAAATTATTTCCCTCTTTTCATAGTTTTTAATTAATTAATTAACATCCCAAATGCTGCCCACGCTCCGGTCCCTCTCTCTCAGAGTCCCTCCCCCATACCCCACCCCTTAACCTCTGAGAGAACCACATCACGCCTCCCTCCAGCATCAAGTCTCTGCGGGGATTAGGCCAGTCCTCTCTCAGTGATGCAGGACAGTGCAATCCTCTGCTACTCATGTACCAGGAGCGTGGCCTCTGCCCAGCAGGTGTATGCTCTTTGGTTGGTGACTCAGGCTCTCAGAGCTCACAGGTTGTTGGCACCATTCTTCTTCTTATGGATTTCCCACCCCTTCAGGGCCTTTGAAACTCTTTTCACGTTTAAGGAACTGTTATTATTCCTCTAGAATGTATGCCAATAAGCTCCGCCTTAGGCTCTCCCTCCATCTCTCCTTTGTTTTCTTCCTCCCTCCTCCGCTTTCTCCATCCCCTTTTTCCTACCTTGCCTTATTTCTTGTATCCACCTATCAAGGAGTACGTGAAGGCAGCTACCTTAACAATAGCAGGAATCAAACTCAGACTTCAAAAGCCTATGTTTATTTTCGATTGAAAAATGATTTAAAATTCTCCATTTCAAAGGAGCTACCTGTCCCTGCCTAGATGGCAATTAATTCTTTTTTCCCCCTCCATCTTTATTAACTTGGGTATTTCTTATTTACATTTCGATTGTTATTCCCTTTCCCAGTTTCCAGGCCAACATCCCCCAACCCCTCTCCCTCCCCTTCTCTATGGGTGTTTCCCTCCCCCAACCTCCCCCCATTACCACCCTCCTGCCTACAGTCACCTTCACTGGGGGTTCAGCCTTGGCAGGACCAAGGGCTTCCCCTTCCACTGGTGCTCTTACTAGGATATTCATTGCTACCTGTGAGGTCAGAGTCCAGGGTCAGTCCATGTATAGTCTTTAGGTAGTGGCTGAGTCCTGGAAGCTCTGGTTGGTTGGCATTGTTGTTCATATGGGGTCTCGAGCCCCTTCAAGCTCTTTAACCTGCTTTTAACAGAACAGTGGAAAAACCATCTTTAACACGTTGAATTTCCCATGTAATCAACTCTTACGAAGAAAACTAATGTATAGCTGTAATTCTGAGACGTGTACTCTTCTCTGCCCCATAATGCAGAGAACAAGTCACGTGTATTTGTAGGTGTGTTAGAATAATCACTGGTTGAAAACATAAAATAGAGGTTGAAAGCATCTTATAAAATGAACATGTTGAATGTAACACATAGGTATTCCTTGATACACAGTGATGTCTGCAATATTGTTTCCTGCCTAGGTTCCTTGGAGTCAGTTGTAGTTGGGGGGCTTAATTCCTTGTAAAGTTTTGTTAATTATTGCTGGAAAGTTTTCCATCCCTTCCCTGTGGATACTTTCTGCGCTGTTCAATAAAGATGGAGTAATGCCCTTTGGTAGGGACACACATAGAGACACAGAGAAAGATTCAGAGGAGAGCCTTCACATAGGCACAGACTCAGACTTATACAACAGACAGACCCCGCACAACGGAAGATACAGGGAAAGTAAAATAAAGAATTCAAATCTCAGCTTGCTCTTAAATAGCATCAGGAAGGACTTGGTTTTGTTTCCTTAATGTGACATCGAACCATTATTAGTAATTCTGAGTTTATCATTAATATATTCAAACCAACTGCATTTTGGTGCTCCATGTGAAGAATCTCAAATGTGTTAAATCTACGTAATTCAGCATAAATGTCCTTGGACTACTTGTGGCCAAATCATCCTTGAAACTATTTGCAGTTGAAAATGTGAGCAGCATGAATATAACAAAAACAATTCAAACCAAAATAATTCAAAATATTCAGCTACCCAAGAGGAGAGGGAATGAGTTGGGACAATCTGTTGCCCCATTTGAAATGATTTGGAGTTTTATTGGGTTGGTTTGTAGGAAATGCTGTGTTTGTATTTGCAGAATTAAGCACATAGAAAGGTGAATGGAGCATTAAAGTAAATAAAGGGAAGAGATAAAAGGCAAGGAGTTTTGGTTTGGGACAGCTGGTGACTGTTCAGAATCAGGCTGAAAAATCCAGTGAGATAAATGTTCAGTCTTTAAGACCCAAGTAGTAGTATATCTGTTTAAGTAAGAATGATGATGTTAAAAAGAATTCATCCATTTTTTCAGACATGTGGTTAAAGAAAATGCTTTTTTAAAGATTGTGTGTGTGTGTGTGTGTGTGTGTACATGCACATAGGTATGTGTATAGATGTATTTTATGTGAGCATACATGTATGTACAGGACAGAGGTAAACATATATTGTTATTCCTAAAGATAAAGTTTACATTGTTTCTTTGAGACAGTATCTTTTCTGACCTATGACTCAATGATTTAGCCAGAACAGGTGGCAAACAAGCTCCAGGATCAACTGGTCTTCCCATTTCCAAAACTGAGATTTTAAGAGGATACCTCTACATCTAGTTTCTCTTATATTATGTGAGTACTGTATATCAAACTCAGATTTTCAAGCTTCTTGCTCCAAGAGAAGTACTTTACTGACTGAACCATGTCTCCAAACTTTTCCCTTGGTCCTTGAGATAAGCATTTGTCAACTCAAGGAATATTTGCTGTTTTTTACTCATACCAGTGACCACGCTTGTTCCTGGCTTCTGAGGAGCATGCAGGTATTATCACAGAGAGTTACCCATATTTACTGAAACTCTGTCCAGTAGATTAGCAATCCCCAACCTTCTTAATGCTGAGAAACTTTATTGCACTTTCTCATGATGTAGTAACCCCTAACCATAAAGTTATTTCATTGCTACTTCATAACTATAATTTTGCCACTGTTATAAATTGTAAGTACCTGATATGTGGGATATCTGATATGTAACCCCAAAGGGGTCATGACCCACAGGTTGAGAACAACTGTAGTAGATGGCCTCTGAAAAGTCTGTGTGAATACTAAATTTTAGGGGAGAGTTTGTCATCTGTCATCATCTTTAGTTTGTGTTAACTGTTCTAAAATGAATGGTGTATGAAAAGCTCATTTGATATATGTAAAACTAAATAAAAATTCACATATGCAAAATAGAAAGAAGTCAGAGAATAAGCGTGGATGTAGATTAAGTCTAGGCAGGAACTCAATATAAGTATGCAGGACACGAGCATGAAGTCCTGAGTTCAGATTCACAGCAAATATGTGAAAAGCAGGATGTGTGTATATGTGCCTTAATCCTTGTGACTTGAGAGGCAGAAACAAGTGGATGACTGGAGCTTGTGGCCACCAGCTTAGCAAAAAGGAAAAGAAAGGTAAGAAATAGCCAATACCACACTCAGTGAGAAATCCTGTCTAAAATATATGAGATGTGTAAGAGACCGATGACCTACTTTGTCTCTCTATTTTCATGTAGGGGGCATGTGAATCATCCATCCATACACATACATCTCCAGCAAATGCACAGCATTCACACACACACACACACACACACACACACAAACACACAAATACACATACACACACAAATACACACACATCATTCACACACACAAATACACACACACGTAAACACACACACAAATACACACACAAATACACACACACAGAGAAACACACACACACACAAATACAAGCATAATTTGAAAAGAGGTATATGGAAATTCACTGTAGTTTTTCCATCACAATGAAAGATAAAGTTGCTATTGTTAGGGTGGTTGCAATGAAAAAGGGAACAACTAACTGTACATCACTTCTTGTGAGTTGATTCCTCTTGATCTCAGCTGTTAACGATGAGTGTGTTTGTGACTGAATTCAAGGTTCAAGGCTGTAATCACAATAATCACTAAGAATCAGTGTTGATGGAATATTTTTAAAGATGTGTTTGTGTATGAGCGTGTGTATGTGTGTGTGTGTGTGTGTGTGAGAGAGAGAGAGAGAGAGAGAGAGAGAGAGAGAGAGAGAGAGAGAGAAATGGAGAGGAAGAGGCAGAGACAGAGACACAGAGAGTGGGAATCCATGGGAGTATGGACATATAGTGCATGTGACAGCAGAATCCAGAAGAGCACATTGGTGCTCCTGGAACTGGAGTTACAGGTGGTTGCAAACTGCTTAAGGTAGGTGCTGGGAATAGAACTAGGGTCATTTACAAAAGCATTAACTGCTCTTAAACCCTGAGCCATTTCTCCAGTTCCAGGTTCTGTGTCATATAAAATTATTTCAATGCAAACCTGGAACTAATTTCAAACGTCTGTATTCTGGACATTGCAAAGTGAAGCTTGTACATTTCTAGGCAGCAGGGTGGAACATAGGTCAGTTGAAAAGTGAGCAGCTCAATCATGTGCACTGTAAGAGGGGTTCAGCTTTACCTCATCCCATACATCTTACCTCCCTGCCAATATCTGTACACTGCCCAGTAAGAGAAGATTTTCAGTCATTGACATAGAAAAACTGATTTAACTGAGTTATTAGACTCCATTTGTTTTTAATGAATGGTGGGAAAACTTCAAAATAAACCTGCTTTGTTGAAAAAAGATGTGCACTGTGTAAAGGATAATGTGTATCATTTCCTTGTTTCCAGTGTTTCCCTTAAATATTTAGAACAGCAGCTGACAGTTCTTCAAGGATAAAAGTGTATTTAGTTCCTTGTGGTGTCTTCCATTGTAGTCATTGTAAATGCAAGTTGACCTTGTTCCACAGCACCTTTGCAGAGTCCTGTGTCCACAGTTAATATATTGGAGCTTTGTTTGCCCCAAGACAGCATGTATAAAGTTCTATTACCTTTTCTGGTAGAGAAAATAGATTGTACTCCCCAAAATATATCCATCCACTTATTATCCATGCATCTTTGAATAATTAAAGAAGTTGCTGAAGAGAAAACTGATTCTAATCAGCTTTCTTTTTTTTTTTTTTTTATTAACTTGAGTATTTCTTATATACATTTCGAGTGTTATTCCCTTTCCCGGTTTCCGGGCAAACATCCCCCTCCCCCCTCCCCTTCCTTATGGGTGTTCCCCTCCCAACCCTCCCACCATTGCCGCCCTCCCCCCATAGACTAGTTCACTGGGGGTTCAGTCTTAGCAGGACCCAGGGCTTCCCCTTCCACTGGTGCTCTTACTAGGATATTCATTGCTACCTATGGGGTCAGAGTCCAGGGTCAGTCCATGTATAGTCTTTAGGTAGTGGCTTAGTCCCTGGAAGCTCTGGTTGCTTGGCATTGTTGTACTTTTGGGGTCTCGAGCCCCTTCAAGCTCTTCCAGTTCAAACTGTGATCATGCCCGTGCTGAATCTTTTCTTTAAGAACGTATTGCTCCTGGAGCATGTATAATTACAAAACACCTTCTTGGTCTCTGCAGGAACTGGGAAGTAACAGCCCTCCCCAAAGAAACTGGAAAGGAATTGCCATTGCTCTACTGGTGATCTTGGTAGTATGCTCCCTCATCACAATGTCTGTCATCCTGTTAACACCAGGTAATCCATTTCAGTTCCTCTTTTTGAGTGGTGTTATGGTGGATATTTTCATGATGCTTTATGAAGTCACTGGCATGTGGTTTCTTTTGGGCAGATTAATGCAGGCTGGATTTTTGTAAATGCACAATTAGATTATTTGCCTGATGACATGGTAATATTTGTAGCTTGAATACTATGTGGGCATTTAGGGTAAAGCTGAAATATCAGATACATAAAACAAGGATGCTACAGAAGACTCGAGGTCTCCACTACTATTTAAAGATTTATTTCTTGGTTTAACAAATGCCTATGTCATGTGACTCTGTTTTGCACTCTGTGACTTATAGTAATTGTATTGCAAAGCACCTGGAACTTGGAATGAATCCATATATCCTTCAAGTAGATCATACGTGAACAACTGTGTTATAAAACAGTATCCCACAGAGAAATGAGTAAATGACCAAAGTACAGAAAAATATACAAAATGATGGGGCTGTATAGTGCTAAACGCAAGAATACAAACCATGAACTTTATGTATTATGCATAAGCATTTATATAAATATCATTTATATGGCATTCTCAAAAAGAAAGGGCAAAATTAGGCCTTGCAACTGTTAGGGAATGCTCAACTAGCATGCACGAGACCCTAGATCCAATACCCAGCTCTATGTAAATGGGCAGTAGTGGTGCACGGCCATAATCCTTTCAACTAAGGGTAGATTTGCAAAGGTCAGAAGTACATAATTGTTTATGGCTAATAGGCTGTACAAGATACACAGGACCCCAGAGAAACAAACTCTTAAGGGAGAGCCTCAGTTTGAATCTGGTAACAAAGCTGTCCTCAGCATTGACTGAGTTGGTTCTGAGGTCCTTTGGAAACGCAGTAGCTAAACTAATAGTTCCTTTTGGCTTTTGTTGTTGGCTGAAGATGAAAACATGCCAGGTGGAACTGCACTTATGTGTATGACAACCTGTATATGGACAAAGAACATCTGAAAGGGTAGAAATTCTATCAGCAGAGAGCGATCAGAACATGGAGGTCTTTTCCCTTTGTCTCCTTTGTTTCTGGTATCTTGAGACTTTAGACTGATGGGGAAGCAGTAAAGAGGAGGCTTCACAAGCGCAGTGTGTGAGTCAGATTTTTCCAGGAAATTGTTTCTCTCTCATTTCTTCAGTTACCTTTCCGCCCTCCTTTTGTATCCCTCCTTCCCTTTCTCAGTCTCTCTAAGCATCAATCAAAACTATCGACTATTTACATTTGGTAGTTTACATGCTCAGAAGTCAATATTTTTACAAACATAGAGTTTCAATGAGTAATGTCCCAGCGATAAACTTTGGACATGGTCCTTTAGCTAGTTTAATGTGGCAATTTTCATGGACAGAGTTCTCCCATGGGCACTACTTTAATTCCTAGGAGTTATATTGTGCTTTGGTAGGGGTTAATAAGTGAAGCAGAGGTAAGGCTCCCTAAGCTATCTGCCAGAAAAGCATAAGGCAACACACTTCTGTAGCTCACATGGGTGTCTTCTGCAAAGAGGAGATACACAGGTGTGCTCTGTGTTATGCAAATATATTCATTTCTGGAATAGATTTATGTCCTTAAGTCCATAGACTGACATCAGATGTCTTCTTCTATTTTCTCCCTTATTAGCTAGACAGAACCTTTCAATTGACCCCAGAGCTTACCTTAACAAAGTTGTGACCTGTTGCTAAGTGTGTTACATTTAAACACATAGCTACCCCACCACCAACTTCACCATTATCTAAGCCACATAAAGAGAGTGAACTTATTTCCCATTAAACAAAATGTGATTAACAGGGGCTCCATTTCGTAGTCATTTACTCATGTAATTATAGTGACTAATTACACAAATGACAGTTATCAATCACGCCAATGGGGGACTTGGTGAAATATTCCATCTTTATAAAAATATTGACTTCCAAAATATGTAAACTATCAAAAATAAATACTTCATAGTTTTTATTTATCCTCTGGAGAGGCTGAGAAAGGAAGGAAGGGAGCCAGCAAGAGAGGGAAGAAGAAAGATAGGTAATTGAAGAAATATGAGAGAAAACCCAATTTCCTGGAAAGATCTGGCTCACCCGGCATGCTCCATGGAGCCTCCCCCTCACAGCCTCATTCCTGCATCTGTGGTTTGGTGTAATTGAGCAATGCGATGGCTCTAATAAGTGACTGCAGCGTGCCAAGAAGCTCCGCTCCAGGAAGATGAGCTTCTGCTCAGATGGTGTTTCGCTTAAACATAAGAATTTGAGCATAATTACAAAAAATGAACCATTTGCTTTTGCGGTCTTGAATGCATGCCTATTTCCCAGATGCAGAACAAAAACTGGTTACACAATTTTTATGCTTCTTTTGGACTCATCCTTTCAATCTGATTCTACTCCCTTTGCTCAGCGGCTCACTCAGGTACCTTCCCAACTTAGCAACTGTAATACATAGATGCATGAAAAGGGGAATTATTAGAGTGGCTTGCACAGTATGGTCCAGGAAGTCAAAGATGGCTCTGTGACACTGGAAAGGTACAAACGGGTAGTTGCACTGTCCGAATCTGGTGCTGAAGGCCTGGAGGATTTGTGGATAACTGTTGGTTTCCAATGTCTATTGGAAGCCCAAAGAAGGTGGTTCTAATTATCAGCAAAAGGAGGCTGTAGGAATAGGATAGAAGAACTTACTGCATGGGGAGAAGGTAAACTCTGGGCTCAGTTGAAAGCTCCCATCTCACTGATAAGGAGGAGAATGGAAGGAGACATCTGATGTCAATGTAAGGCATCCAAACCTTTATGCATACATATGTGGTTATGGTTACATACATTGAAACACACACACACACACACACACATTACAACATACACAGGAAAATCATTTGATAGGTAAATGTGAAGATTAAACCATATTATAGATGTTCTGGTATTGTCTGGACATCCTGCTGTTTTAAATATTAAATATGTAACTTTTTCTTCCTGTGACACAAACACATAAGTCTAGAAATTCTCCTACCCCCAGTCCAAATACTGAATTGCATATGACACTAACCATACAACTGAAATCAACAGTTATTGTTTTAATTTATAATTTTTCCACTTGGAAAGGGGGAGATGGCAAAGGGAGATAACAAAGAGAGATGGCTGTGTGTGTGTGTGTGTGTGTGTGTGTGTGTGAGAGAGAGAGAGAGAGAGACAGAGAGAGAGAGACAGAGAGACAGAGAGAGACAGAGACAGAGAGACAGAGACAGAGACACAGAGAGAGAAGCAGAGAGATAGAGATTTACACAGAGATAGAAAGAAACAGAGAAAAAGAAGCAGAGATACAGAGATATACAGATACAGACACAGCATGACAGAGATAACAGATAGAGGCTACACACAGAGAGAGTTCTCAATGAAAAAGACAACAGAGCGAGACAGAAAGACACAAAGATAGACATGGGGTTTTCTGGGCTATGAGGTGATCCTTTGCTTTTGTAGTTATCATAAAAATGACTGTCGCATAACATAGTAAGAATAACTGCAGCTATAACAATGGTGGTCAGTATACAGCAATATACAAACCTAGTTTAAACACACTCTCTTTGCGTCATTTTCACTGTGAAAAAAGTTATATTTAGGTTTTCATGAGTGAAAGCATACAGGAGATTATCTAGTCTGAGAAATTATTCAGAAGCTGCTTTTCTCAAAATAGCCTCCGAGCCTGTAGGTAAGTGCTGAGGAATGCAAGCCTATATCTAGAGGAACACATGTTCATTGTAATTGTGGCTTGATTGCAGATTTTATTACTGAAGTAATTTCAGACAGGTGCCTGAGTTGCCAGCTTGTAGGAATCTTCTGTGCCTTGTGAAGAGAAAGCTTAATTGTTTTTGAATACTGAGTTAACCAATCAAGTATCCCCTTCAATGAGTAACACTTCTGAAAAGAAAAAAATCCTTTATCCATATTTAATTGAAAAGTTATATACTTAGGTATATTAACTAAACATACATATGTTTTAGCTTGTACTAGGTTTAAGAAATAATGAGTTTGAATGCCTTTGATCTGAGCAGTTAGATGGCGGAAAAAGGCAGATTTCTATGAGAGTGAGGTCAGCTCAAGGGTTACATGGGGGAATTTTAAGATAGCCAGTGCTGTCCTACATAAACAGATTCTGTCTTAAATGAATAAACAAAAACCCTAAAGAAGAAAAACAGAGAAGGGAAAAGGAGGAGGAGAAGGAGGAGGAGGGAGAGAGAGAGAGAGAGAGAGAGAGAGAGAGAGAGAGAGAGGGGAGAGAGAGAAATGGCGAAGAAGGAGGAAGAGGAGAAAAGGGAGAAGGAGAAGGAGAAGAGAGAATTTGGGAAGACTTTGGTATTGGTCCTTGGGAATCATTGAAGGCAATGAATGTGAGGTCAAAAATTATTCCCTACAAACATGGTACAAACGCCTTCATGCTTAAAGGTATAGCAGTCAGTCTCGTGCGAATAAATGTTATTTCTAGTCTCAGATTTACATCAAATGTATATCAGGGGCTAGAAAGGTAGGTCATTTGTTAAAGTGCTTTCTTTGTAAGCAAGAACACTTCAGTTTGGTGGCTAGAATCTGGCTGCAGTCCCACATGCTCTTTTATAGAAACACTGGGAAGGTGGAGACAGTAGAGTCCCTCGAGCTCCTAAGGTCATTCTGTTTGACTTAATTGTTGACCTTCAGGCCAATGAGCGACCCGTCCCAAAATGACAAGGACATGGAAGATATTCCTCAAAAGAACACTGGAAATGGTCCTGTAGCAACTACATAAATGTGAATGCAAGCACAAACATACATGACCCCCTCCTCTTCATATCAAAATACTTGTGTGCGGGCACACTTACAGTCTTGCTAAACGTAGGATGAGAATTACTACAGTCTGAAAAGCATGCTTGTGAAACAGAGGTACTTAGTGTTTTTTCCTATTTCTTTTTCTTTTATTTTTCTTTGTTTTTGTTTTTATAACTTGGTCATATAACGAGTTTAATAGTATAGGTAATGTGAACCTTTTTTAATTGGATTTTTTTTATTCACGTTTCTGATATTACTCCCTTTCCCGATTTCCTGTCCATAGGCCCCCTATCCTATATCTCCTTCCGCTTCTTCTATAAGGGTGTATCCTCTGCGTCACAGTGTATTTTAGAAATTCTTAAAACAAACATCATGAAATAGTTACATTTTATTAGGACATTTTAAACTTGCTCAGTGTTAGTTATTTCTCTCTCTCTCTCTCCCCCCACTTCTCTCACACTTTCCTATCCTTCACACATAGGCCTCCCATCCAATAGTGTTCTGCTTAAGGTCTACACTACAGGAGGAAACACATGCCTGGTACTGTAAACGTGGCTTAAAAACCCGTAATTGGCAATCTCACAGGCCCCAAGAGTGAACCTACTGCTATTTCTTTGCAAAATAAACATGGTATCAACTGCCCACTATGTACTGGTATATATATCCATAATCAGAGCAGCTCTCAGGTTTCATCAGAAAAGTTGCTTTGAGCGTAATGCAGCAACTCACAACTGATCAAAGTATGAGGAATAAATGGCAGTGGCCAGGCCAGCCACACTTGGAACTTTTATATCCACTCCTCCCCCTCAGTCCTTAAGAACCATTGTAGAAAAAGGGGTGGGAAAAATGTGAAGGCCTGATTTTGAGAAAGACCAGAACAAAACAATGTCTTCTAGGCAAGACAGGACTCAACTACACATGAATTCTCAGTAGCTTTACTTGTTCACACAATGACTGCACAAGATCAAGGCAGTCAACATTCACCAAGAATAGAGGAGTGACAGTTGATGGTCTCTGTGTGAGGAAAGCCAGTTTTATTTATGGTTATGAGCCCTGATAGTTAAACTGTGCTCAAGTCGATGACCTAGACCTCCAAGTTTATGAACAGTACAAATTGGACTCCATGGGATATAAAATAAAATTAAAAACAGGACATGAAGCTAAGAACCCAGAGGAGTAGGTTTGATCTGGGAGGAGTGGAAGGTGACTCGAAGTATATTGTATACTTGAGGAAATTTTTTTTCTTTTTTCTTTTTTGTTTTAGTTTATACTTTTTATACATTTTTTAAAATTTCTTCTTCCATTTTTATTAAATTGGGTATTTCTTATTTACATTTCAAATGTTATTCTCTTTCCCAGTTTCCTGTCCATCAGTCCCCTAAGACCTCCCTCCCCCCTTCTATATGGGTGTTCCCTGCCTCATCCACCATCCACCCATTACCACTCCTACCAACAATCCCCTACACTGGGGATCCAACCTTGGCAGGACCCAGGGCTTCCCCTTCCACTGGTGCTCTTACTAGGATATTCATTGCTACCTATGAGGTCAGAGTCCAGGGTCAGTCCATGTATAGTCTTTAGGTAGTGGCTTAGTCCCTGGAAGCTCTGGTTGCTTGGCATTGTTGTACTTTTGGGGTCTCGAGCCCCTTCAAGCTCTTCCAGTTCTTTCTCTGATTCCTTCAACAGGGGTCCCGTTCTCAGTTCAGTGGTTTGCTGCTGGCATTCGCATCTGTATTTGCTGTATTCTGGCTGTGTCTCTCAGGAGCGATCTACATCCGGCTCCTGTCGGCCTGCACTTCTTTGCTTCATCCATCTTGTCTAATTGGATGGCTGTATATGTATAGGCCACATGTGGGGCAGGCTCTGAATGGGTGTTCCTTCTGTGTCTGTTTTAATCTTTGCCTCTCTATTCCCTGCCAAGGGTATTCTTGTTCCCTTTTTAAAGAAGGAGTGAAGCATCCAAATTTTGGTCATCCTTCTTGAGTTTCATGTGTTCTGTGCATTTAGGGTAATTCAAGCATTTGGGCTAATATCCATTTATTAATGAGTACATAACATGTATGTTTTTCTGTGATTGGGTTACCTCACTCAGGATGATACTTTCCAGTTCCATCTATTTGCCTATGAATTTCATAAAGTCATTGCTTTTGATAGCTGAGTAGCATTCCATTGTGTAGATGTACCACTTTTCTGTATTCATTCCTTTGTTGAAGGGCATCTGGGTTCTTTCCAGCTTCTGGCTATTATAAGTAAGTCTGCTATGAACATAGAGGAACATGTTTCTTTGTTGTATGTTGGAGAGTCTTTTGGTTATATGCCCAAGACAGGTATAGCTGGATCCTCAGGTAGCACAATGTCCAATTTTCTGAGGAACCTCCAGACTGATTCCCAGAATGGTTGTACCATTCTGCAATATGGTTGGGAGACATTTAACGACTGCTTCTATTTCTTTAGGATTCTTGGGTATGTTTAAATGGTTTAAATGTAGTTGTTCCTGATTTAACTGTGGTACCTGCTATTTGTCTAGAAAATTGTCCATTTCCTCCAGATTTTTGAGTGCTGTTGAATATAGGCTTTTGTAGTAGGCTCTGATGATTTTTTGAATTTCCTCTGATTCTGTTGTTCTGTCTACCTTTTCATTTTTGATTTTGTTATTTTGGACACACTCTCTGTGCCCTGTGGTTAGTCTGGCTAAGGGTTTATCTGTCTTGTTGATTTTCTCAAAGAACTAGCTTTTGGTTCTGTTGCTTCTTTATACAGTCCTTTTTGTTTCTGCTTGGATGATTTCAGCTCTGAGTTTGATTATTTCCTGCCTTCTACTCCTCTTGGGTATATTTGCTTCTTTTTGCTCTAGAGCTTTTTGGTGTGCTGTCAAGCTGCTGATGCATGCTCTCTCCTGTTTCTTTCTGCAAGCACTCAGAGCTATGAATTTTCCTCTTAGCACAGCTTTCATTGTGTCCCATAAGTTTGGGTATGTTGTACCTTCATTTTCATTAAATTCTAAGAAGTCTTTAATTTCTTTCTTTACTTCTTCCTTACCAAGTTACCATTGAGTAGTGCCTTGTTTAACTTCTATGGATATGTGGGTGTTCTTTCCTTATTGTTGTTATTGAAGACCAGACTCAGTCAGTGGTGGTCTGATAGGATGCATGGAATTATTTCTATCTTTCTGTATCTGTTGAGGCCTGTTTTGTTACTGATTGTATGCTCAATTTTGGAGAAGGTACCATGAGGTGCTGAGAAGAAGGTATATCCTTTTGTTTTATGATGGAATGTCCTATAAATATCAGCTAAGTTCATTTGGTTCATAACTTCTATTAGTCTCTCTATGTCTCTGTTTAATTTCTGTTTGCATGATCTGTCCATTAATGAAAGTGGGGTGTTGAAATCTCCTACTATTATTGTGTGAGGTGCAATGTGTGCTTTGAGCTTTAGTAAGGTTTCTTTACTGTATGTCAGTGCCCTTTTATTTGGAGCATAGATATTTAGGATTGAGAGTTCATCTTGGTGGATTTTTCTTGGATGAATATGAAGTGTATTTCCTTATCTTTTTTTTAAAAATCCAATTGATAAGATATAATTGCCCACTTAAACATACAAAGCCTGGTACCCTTCATCCGTTAAGAACTTTGATAACAACCTGTAAATACAAAGAGCCAGATCTGTATGTCAGCCTCCATTGTCCTGCCATGGCTTCCTTCCTTATCTTTTTGATGACTTTTGGTTGAAAATTGATTTTATTCGATATTAGAATCACTACTCCGGCTTGCATCTTCAGACCTTTGATTAGAAAGTTGTTTTCCAGTCTTTTACTCTGAGGTAGTGTCTGTCTTTGTCTCTGAGGTGTGTTTCTTTTACACAGCAAAATGCTGGGTCCTCTTTACATATCCAGTCTGTTAATCTGTGTCTTTATATTGGGGAAATGAGTCCATTGATGTTGAGAGATATTAAGGGATAGTGATTGTTGCTTCCTGTTATTTTCATATTTGGAGATAGGGTTAAGTTTGTGTGCTTCTTTTCTTTTGGTTTTGTTGCAAGGAGTTTACTTTCTCACTTTTTCTAGGTTGTAGCTTGCCTCCTTGTGTTGAAATTTTTGCCATTTATTATCCTTTGTAGGGCTGGATTTGTAGAAAGATATTGGGAAATTTTTCTTTTGTCATTGAATATCTTGATTTCTCCCTCAATATTAATTGATAGTTTTGCTGGATATAGTAGCCTGGACAGGCATTTTTGTTCGCTTAGGGTCTGTATGACATCTGTCTAGATCTTCTGGATTTGTCTAGATCTTTCATAGACTCTGGTGAGAAGTCTGGTGTAATTCTGGTAGGTCTGCCCTTACATGTAACTTGACATTTTTCCCTTACTGCTTTCAATATTCTTTCTTTCTTTTGTACATTTGGTGTTTTAAGTATTATGTGATGGGAGGAATTTCTTTTCTGGTCCAATCTATTTGGAGTTCTGTAGGCTTCTTTTATGTTTATGGGCATCTCTTTCTTTAGGTTAGGGCAGTTTTCTTCTATGATTTTGTTGAAGATATTTACTGGCCCTTTAATTTGGGAGTCTTCACTCTCTTCTATATCTATTACGCTTTTGTTTGATCTTCTCATTTTTGTACTGGATTTCCTGTAAGTTTTGTGGAATTAACTTTTTCAGTTTTACATAATCTTTGACAGTTGTTTTGACCTTTTCTGTGGTATCTTCTGATCCTGAGATTCTCTGTTCTATCTCTTATATTCTGTTAGTGATGTTCGCATCTGTGACACCCGATCTCTTCCCTAGGTTTTCTATCTCCAGTGTTATCACCCGTTGTGCTTTCTTTATTGTTTTTCTTTCCATTTTCCAGGATGGTTTTGTTCATTTCCTTTTCCTGTTTGGTTCTTTTTCCCTGTAGTTCTTTAAGGAATTTTTGTTTCCTCTTTAAGGGCTTCTTCTTGTTTACTTGTGTTGTCCTGTAATTCCTTAAGGACATTAATTATGACCTTCTTAAGTCCTCCATCATTATAATAATATGTGATTTCAAAATTAATCTTGCTTTTCTTGTGTGTTTAGATTTCTTTGGTGGGAAAATTGGCCTCTGATAATGCCAAGTAGTCTTGGTTTCTGTTGCTTGAGTTTCTGTGCTTGCCTCTTGCCATCAAGTTGTCTGTGGTGTTGGCTGTTCTTGCTGTTTCTAATGGTGGCTTGACCTTCTTCTGGGCCTGTGTGTCAGCACTCCTGTAGACCTGTTTTCCTGTTTTCTTTCAGCCAGTTATAGGAACATAGTGTTCTGTTCTCAGGCGTGTAGTCACTCCTGCCGGTAAGCTTTCAGCTCTCTGTGAGGACAGCAACTGGAAGGGTCCTGCCCCTACTGCTCCAAGGTCCCTGTGCACAGTTGGTGCTAGGCGTTTTCCTCTTGAATTGGGAGTATGAGCCAAGAGTAGTCTCCTCTGGGTTCTCAGGAGTGTCTGCAACTCTGATGGTATAGCTCTCCCCACCATGGGATTTGGGTGCAGGGAGCTGTTTGACTGATTCTGTTCAGATCTGGGTGCAGATCTGAACTGCAGGACTCCTGCAGGTGACTCTCCTGTGTCCTGTGTCCAGAGGCACTTTGCTGTTTCTTCTTTGGCCAGGGATGTGGGCAAAGGTGTCCAGGAGTAGCAGTCTGTCCTGCCCCACATTCTCAGTATTGCACGCACTTCTACGTGTTCAGCTCTCTCTCCCATGGGATTTGGAGCAAGGAGTTGTGGGCCAGGATCAGAAAAGTTTGGGCCATGACCAGAAACCAGAAGTGCCTGGTGTCAGAGGACTTCTTCCTTTGTATGTCCTGAGTCATGCACTTGGAGCAGAAAAGTTGGCCTTACTTCTGATCTCAGGCATGTAGTCGCTCCTGGCACCTGGGCTTCAGATCTCCTTGAGGGCAGCAACTGGAAGGGTCATGTCCCTACTGCTCGTAGGTCCCTGTGCACCATGAGGAAATTTTTTAAAGACCATTGTTTGTTTGTTTGTGTGTACGTGTGTGTGTGTGTGTTCGTGTGTGTGTACATATACATACATATATATGTGTGTGTGTATATATATGTATATATATATATATATATTTGTGTGTGTCTATGTATATGTGTTCATATATATAGTGTGTGTGTATGTGTGTGTGTGCTTGTAATAAAATAATTAGCAGGCCAGCAGATCCGAATGGTTTTTGAGAAAATAAATGCAAACAAATATAAGTACGAGAATGACAGATACTCATGCTCCAGGATTATAGTGATATATATTTATAATAATATATGTTGATCCCTAAAAGTCTGAAATTGTGCTAGACCTTACCTTTTTTTTCTGTCCTACTCTGTATTAAACTTGTGCAACTTTCACCTACCTTAAGAAAGCAATATGACCAACCTTGCTTTGGATTTCCATTGGCATCAGCTTTTATAACCTAAGTGAATAACTTTACTTTTATTGTTATTTTCCATGCTTCTAATCTAGAAAGGTTTGTGCTTGTGTGTGTGTGTGTGTGTGTGTGTGTGTGTGTGTGTTGTGATAATTATTTGCTAAAACAGGCCAATACAGTGGATGAAATATTAAAACATATACTTGAAATAAATATTGTCAGCCTCATAGGTATACGTTGATAACATGTCTATGCTATTCTGAGTCAGCTGGGAGACATTTTTCCTTGTAAAACTCTGCTAAAGAATTCTGTAGAGAATTCATTGTTCTTGTCCTGTGCCATGTTTTCTGTGCTGTTCAATAAATGTTGAGCAAAGTTCTTTGTTAAGGAGAGATAATAGGGACAGGTCAGGTCCAGACCACAGATAGGTCAGTAAACATAAACTACTGAGAAATGGGAGATACATTGAAAGAAAGAAATGTACAATTCAAATGTGGACTCAGTCTTGGTCAATGTAATTAAAGAGGACATAATGATTTCATTCCTTAATGTGACAATGATGAACTTTAGTGTTCTCTGACTGAAAGTTTATTGTAACCCAATACCTAGCCTTGCTGTGTGTGATAGTGACACAAAGAAAGCTTCCTATTTCTATTTACTCTGACAAAAACCAGAAAAAACAAGTACCATGAGCACTCACAACAAGCACTTATATAAAACTGTGCCCCTCAAAATTTCATCATGACTTGAGGAAGTGCTCACAAGACCCTATCCTCCTTTAGGGATTATTAGGAATTAATACATGTTGGAGAAGGGGGGCTATTTTCTTTAGTGGTGCTAACCACTGATGAGTTTCCTTCAGTCTAGTAAATAATCTTCCACCCAGGAACAAACTAAATTCAGCAATCACACACAAGCGATGGCAATAAAAGTAGGTCCTGTGGAAGTGGGAGGAGTATGAAAAAGGAATAGTCAGTAAAAATGAGCAATATTCATTATAGAATTAAATGCAACCTAATAAAAATTATTTAATTAAAATAAAAAAGCTCTTTAAAATAAAGACATTCAAATTTTAAAAATATATTTATCTTCTCGTTGGAAAGGAGAGAAAGACATCAATATGTGCACAGCCTATGATGACATAAATAACTTGATTGTCCTGTGACAGATGATACTCTGTTATCATGCATTTTATGCAGAAATCCAACATGGGCTGATTGTAGAGACTATTGTTTGCTATCATAACAATAGCGCCTGTTTAGAGTTAGTTAGAATATCACGTTAGATTATGCCACAAACAATTCCTTGGCAGCTATAATTTAACAGGTGTCATTAAAGCATGTGACCTGTGTCTCAAAATGTCAAAGCAGCAATTAAGCTCTCTCATTATGATTTTATGAGTGGATAATAATCTTTTACAGATTTTGAGATTGGCATGACCCGCATATAAGCATCAACATCAAACAAGATGCAATTTGTTTGTTTTATTTTGTTGAATTAGAAAAGGAGATTATGTACTGCTGGTAGGAATCATGGAATGCCTTTGCTCATATACTTTTCTAGAAACATCACAGATGAGGACACAAGAAAGTCACATTGCTTAGCACCATTAGCCTGCCAAAGAGCAATGAACAGCCTAACAGTTTCCCTCCATAAACTAATTGTTATTTTTAAAGCTTCATTATATTTTTATGTGCCTGTGTGTATTATGTGTCTCTGTATGCATTTGCCCACAGTGGACAGTAGAGGCATTAGATCTATTGGAACTGGAGTTACAAGTGGTTGAGAGCCACCCAATATGGATGCCAGGAACCAAACGGGGTTTCTTTGCAAGAGCAACAAGAGCTCTTAAAGTCTGAGCCATTTCTCTTGGTCCAATTGCTGCTTGTTATAGACATTTCTGATGCATAATGAACATAAGTAGAATAATAGTTACAATTTTGTATTAGTTTGGTTATTTTATTTTATTTTTCTAATTTTCTTACATTGTTCAAAAAGTAACATAATGAAATTTAGTGTATATGAAAATGTGTTTATCTTTGCAAAGGTCAGAAGAAATTCTTTTGTAGCCAATAATACTAATAATTATTGCAGTTTACCACATTCCAGATGGGGCACTCACTGCTTACACATACTGTTTTATCTAACTATCCACTGCTAACCTGAAGTACACTATTTTTTCATATTATGAAGTACTTCCTTGAGTGTTATAAAGTATAATAGCTAACATTCAACCAAAGGATTTCATTTTGCAACTTTACTTATTATTGTCGTGTGTGTGTGTGCAGTGTACATCTGGGTGCATGTATTACAGCACAGGTGTGGACATGGAAAAGACAACCTGGTAGAGTCAGTTCTCGTCTATTACCTTTACATGATTTTGTGGCGATCATACTCAGCTTGTCATCTTTCTGTCGAAATTACTCAACAGATGGAAAGGATATATGTAGAGAAATTCACTTAGACACAGGGAAAAACATAATTTAGAAGTTAAAAACCATAACTTAAATTTTTATTTTACCTGTCATAATTTTGCTGAAAGATAAATGCCCTTGATAAAATAAAAGCACACATTTTCTCTGCTAAACCATATAATACAAAATTGTATATCACCAAATGACTTTATATAATTTTCCATGCTTTTAGTCTTTTTCTCTGAATTATTTTCTTTATAACTAGAATTGTGATAGCACAAGGTAGCTTTGTACCTGGGAAGTCTACCAATCAAGGGATAATTACATTCAGCTATTTCCTCCACTTAAAAACAGGACTATAGCTGCATATGTAGCAGTAGATAGCCTTGTTGGGCACCAATGGAAGGAGAAGCCCTTGGTTCTGCCGAGGTTGGACCCCCAGTGTAGGGAATGTTCGGTGGGTGAATGGGAAGGGGAACACCATTATAAAAGAAAGGAAGGAGGATGTGATAGGCATCTTATTTCTGGGAAACCAGGAAAGGTAATAACATTTGAAATGTAAATAAAAAAATCAAATAAAAGAAAAATAAAAAAGTTCTTAATCTATTTTTCTGCAATGTTTTTAGAAGACGATAAGTTAATAGAAAATTGTTCTCCTGCATAGAAATAGAGGTGATAATTGAATTTGCTTATTCTGAACTGTATGCCACCATTCCATACTGAAGAATTATTCCATTAGTTTAAAACTAACTCTATTGGATTAAGTGGATGATAGAGAAGAATAAATGATAGGTAAGAGATGATAGACAGATAGATGATATGATAGTAGATATGACAGTAGATGAAAGATGGCAAAGAGATATAAATAAATGGTTTGCAGATTGTAGATAAATATATTGAGTAATACATAGATTATATAATAGATAAATAATAGTAATAAATGATAGATGATAATTGACTGGTAGATAATAATTACATATGATATAACAATAAACAATAGACAATTTATTCCCTTACATTAAGAGATCTTCTTCCCTTATTATGGTTACCTCTCTGCCTTCTTGTTTTACTACACACACACACACTCACTCACTCACACTCATACACACACTTCTATTTGTGCATATGAGATAAAACATGAGTGTTTACTGGCTTGAATCTAGCTGTTTTCACATAACATGATCTCCCATTCCATTTGTTTTGCTGCAAATATTGATTTCCTTCATCTTTTTTTTTTTGGTTCTTTTTTTCGGAGCTGGGGACCGAACCCAGGGCCTTGCGCTTCCTAGGCAAGCGCTTTACCACTGAGCTAAATCCCCAACCCCGATTTCCTTCATCTTATATATATATCTTATAGCTATGTAAAATTTGATTAGGAGTATAAAATTCCATATTTTTCTTATATGCCCATCCATGGATGAATTTATTGACTCCTTCCATTTCTTTGCAATTATGAATAGTATAGTGATGATAAACGTGGATGTGGGCTTCTTTGTTGTATGTTGATGTAGAGTGTTTCAGGTATATACCCAGGGATAGTATAGCTGCAGTGTATAAGTTTTCTATATTTTTTCATGTTTTAAGGAACCTCACCAAGACTTCCATAGTGGCTTCACCAAGTTTCCATTCTCACCAACAGTTTGGAGAAGAGATGAAGAGTAGAAATAAGGGTCGGGGGCAGACTGTCGAATAGAAGGATAAATATGAATAAAGTATAGATAGATGTATTCATGACAATGCAATAAAGAATTCCTTTATCATGTGTGCTAATTTTTAATGGTTAAAATTAAATAATATTATTTTTAAAAGTATTTCCTACATTTTATCTTTGCTCTGGAAACTGGCAATTTAACTAGAATGATTCTGATTATCTTTATTGTTCTGGTATACATATTTACATTATTTCACTTTTTCTAAATTATTTAGATGCATGTAAATCCCTATCCCATTCAAGAAATATCTAGAGAAAAGTGAATCTGGGAGAATAGACGCTGGAACATCCTTCTTTAAATGAAAAGCAATTCACTCAAACATATAGATCACAATTTGTTTCTGATTCCCAGTCACTGAGGTATCTATAGCTACAGTTCCCCCTTTTTTTTCCTGGGGAGGAAGTCACATCAATAATGATATAACTTTAGGAAGAAAAGATTAATAATTTATTTTCTATGATTCCCACTCATAGAAACCTAGTGATTTGGATTACTGCCTCTCTTCCACTTACACTCTTTATCTTTTATTCTATGACTCACATTATGATGGCTCCTGGTGGTTGTGATGGTGATTGGTGATTGTGTGTGTGTGTGTGTGTGTGTGTGTGTGTGTGTGTACAAGTATGCATGCGTGCATGTGCATGTGTGTCTATTGTTAAGCTACATAATCATACAAGACAAAAGTTGCAAGCACGCTTTATATGTAAGCTTCACATACTTTTTTGTATGTATGTTGACATATATGTGGGATTGAACATGTACAGAATCAAAGAAGGACATCTTGTAGTCTACACCATCATTTTCCACCTTACTCAATTGGTACAGGATCAATAGGTTAAACTTACAGCTTGCCAATAAGCTGTGTTGCTGTCCAGCTTCTACTGGGAAATGTACTCTCTCTGCCTTCCAAGGTGAGAAGGGAAACATTCAGGATGCTCACCTGGCATTTACATGGGTTCCAAAAATCTAATTTTTTGACACTTTAATGACTAAGTAATGCTGCAGCCTCTTTGCCTGTCTTTGCTGTTGTAAATTTCTCAAAGTTGCCAGTGGTGCACATTTTCTGTTTACCTACAGTTGTACCTCGCTGCTTCAACTATACATTCATATTGTTGTTATTATTACCTTTGTTGTTGTTATTATGAATCCATTATTTATTTTTTATGTATAGATGATGACCAAGACCTGCATTGCCTCTGATCTCTGTATGTGTGCATGGTACATGAGTATTAGCACCCTCACTCACACATAAATACACACATAATATACCTACTCGGCCCACACAACAATATAAAAAGACAATCACTAGAGAGATGATTCCTGGGTGCAGTGCTTCTTATATACGTGTCAGAACCTGACTTCATGTCCCTCAAACATACATAAAAGCTGGATGTTGGATCAAGCATTTATAATCCCGGTGCTATAATGTAGAAACAGGTAGATTCTGTCGACTTTCTTGTCATCCAGTGTAGCTAAAATGGTGAGCTTCAGGTTGAATGAGCAACTCTGTCTCAAAGACAAAAGTGAGAGCAATTGAAGAAGACATCTCATGTCAGTCTCTGGTCTCTAAATGTGCATATACAGTTGGGTGCAAACATACACGTGTGTATACACAGTTTTGCACACTTAAAATAATAGTCAGTCATGCCTAATCGAATAGTAAATCAAAGAAGAAAATACAATATATCAAGTTCTCACTTGTAAGCATATTCTAGAAGGAAAATCATATATTCAAATTTATTCTGGTTTAGAAGCTCAGTTTAGTTACATGTTGCGTGTAATATATAAAATAAGTCAAATATTATATAAAAGTCAAAAGGCTTACACATAATATTGCTGCAGAAATTGCTAGCCTTCTTTTCTTTCTTTCTTTCTTTCTTTTTTTTTGAAAACAAGAAAGCTATTTTTACACACAGAAAAAAATGTTAAGTAGACATAATACCAAAGAGAAAAGGTAATATTATGAAAGCGAATTCCTAATATATCCCAGTTACAGGTACTATTTCCAGGGATTACACTCAGCCATGTAGTTGTGGCAGAATAGATTTACAGACTTTTTTTTATTCATTTTACCTTTTACTAAAGTGAAACTGAGTGATTTAGAATTAAACATGCCCCATTCCAAGTAGCCAGATGTTTCTTTTTTATACACAGATCTGGTCTACAGGTTAATATTTGAACCTTTCAAACTGACAGAACACTTGAAAAAACAGACACCTGGATGAACTTTCCATTTTATTGCACGTCTTCACTAAGTATTAGATCAATTAGACACTGTTTTAGGTGGTGTGATGATGTATTTTTATGAAAAGATCGTTTACAGTCTAAAAGGCTGGAAGGTTTCCTGGCCCCACAGCTGAGTTAACAATACTGTTTGAGGTCATTGAGACTTGGTTTGCTCTCCTATTGTGCATGCAGCCTGTTTATTGAACCTACAATTTAGAAGAACTATGGAGCAAAAAACTGTACTTGCCGTGGATTACTCATTTAGTCAACTTTTATAGTCTAGGTTATTGCACAATGTTAAACTTATGTATTTGTGCCTCTGGCTCAGAGCAATATGCGTGTATGAATGTGTGGTATGGTAATCATCTGTTAAAAATAGCCAATGGTTTGAAAGAAATTTGGTACAACAAATGTCTGCTATAAATGTTGAAGTCAACATGGGGCTATAATTTAATAATGGCATGTTTGCAGTACTGTTTGCTCTCTTGGACAGTTGGGATCTGTTGAATCAGTAACTTAATCCCTTTAAAATTCCGTTAAAAATTTCTACGCAGTGCCTCATTCCTTCCACATGTGATACTTTCTGTACTGTTCAATAAATAGAGAGCAAAACTCTCTGCTAGAGACACAGGCAATGGGGATAGATCCAAAATATACGAGACACAGAATGCAAATAAGCTAAATACCACAAACTACAGACTGGAAGCCTCAGGATAGAAATGGAGAATTCATACTTGGCCTCCATCTTGGTCAAATTTGCCCAAAAGGAAATGTTGAGTTCTCTGGTAAGGTAATATATATATATGCCTTTGAGGTTGTGTTTAACATGTTTGCCCAATGGAATGTAATAATAAATCAGAGACAATACATAGACATGTTTTGAATATAAAAATATGGAACAAATATGTCCCCCAGACAATAAAATAACTTGTATTTTCGGTATAGAAAAATTGAAAGTCCTTCCTACTGCTCCATCTATTTTGTGTCATAATAATGACTGACACTTAATGAGTTGAGTCATCTGCCTTCATTTACAAAAGAATATAAAGATAAGTCTAAGAACAACAGTGTTTATAAGCTTATACCCAAATATATCTGTGAGCTTTTTCTTCTATCCTATCAGCATGCACTCCTTGTATGCCTGTTAATTTTTCACACAGGGTCTTACTGTGTTGCCCTGGCTTACCTGGATTCTCTATGTAGACCAGGTTAGCCTCAAACTCACAGAGGTCTGCCTACCTCTGCCTTCTGAATACTAGGATTAAAGGTGTGTCTCACCAAGCTTATAACTACACAGTTTATTGAAGAAGAAAAAGTTCATTCATGTCTTTCCTTTTTTACTGAATTTTGAGAACTTTATGCAAGGTACTTGGATCATATTTATCTATCTCCCACAACTCCTTCTAGATCTAACCCCTTTCTCTACCCGATTTATTGTCCTCTTTATGAAACAACCATTATGTCTAACAAGTTCTACCTATATACTCTTGGGCACATGACTATTAACTGAAGTATGATGAACATACCAGTGTTACACCATTAAAAAACTGACTCTCCCTTTTCTCTTTACCAACTGACAATAGTTTCTCAGCTATTGTTAGGACTTCTTGTTGATCACTCTTGACATAGTAAAATTTTGCCTGGCCTTCAGTGGTTCCTAAGGCCCAGTGTCAAGTTCTTCCCAAACTCCTCCTCCTCCTCCTCTTCCTCCTCCTCTTCCTCCTCCTCTTCCTCCTCCTCTTCCTCCTCCTCCTCCTCTTCCTCCTCCTCTTCCTCCTTCTCTTCCTCCTCCTTTTCCATTCTCCTTCTCCATCCTCCCTCTCTTCCTTCTTTACCATCTCTTTCTCTCCCTTCTCTTCTTTATCTTCCTCCTTTCTTCTTTTGGGTTTTGGTTTGTTAGTTTGTTTTAAGATGTGATCTGTCTATGTAGAACAGCCCTAGCTATCTCTGCCATTCAACTGCTGAGATCCAAGGCATGCAAAACCATCACTTATTTCTTAAACCTAGTATAAGCTAAAACATGTATGTTTGGTTAGTATACCTAAGTATTTAACTTTTTAATTAAATATGAAGAAATAATTTTTTCTTTTAAAAATGTTACTTATTAAAGGCTAGTTGATTGGTTAACTCAGACTTCAAACACAGATAATCCTTTGATTCACTGATTAGTTATCTGAACTATCCTGTTCTGTCCAGAAGACTATTTCTTACTAGGCATTCATGACTTTGGCTCTTACTGTCTTTTCTCCCTTCATTCTTATTGATCCCTGAGCTGTGGGAGCAATGAGTATGACACAATATTCCACTCAGCACTTAGCAATTTAAATCACTCATTCTTAACACCTTGATGAGCTATGATTCTCTCTGTTGATCACCATCTATTGCAACAAGAAGATTTTATGATAAAGGTTGAGAGATACACTAATTTATGACTGTAACAAGAGATTATTAAGAGTAAGTTTAATATACTTTCTCTGTCCTGTAGAATAATGGTTGTAGGTTGTTCAAAAGAGTCTATGACCTTCTTAGCTACACTGTCTTATCCCTAATAACAGTGTCAGATATGGGTTTCATCTTGTGAAACAACCCAAAAATGCAATCAAAGAAATGGGTTGGTTACCTCTGTGACATTTGTGCAACTACTGCATTTAGAGCACTTAGAAATCATGTCAGACCGACCAGTCTTCAGTGTAGATAGTAAAGTTAACAGCTGGATAAGAATAATGATTGTGTTTTTCCTTTAGCACATGCATAGCACCTCCCAGTGGTATAAAATCTAACCAAGAAGATTGAAGCTTTCATGTCCATACCAACTTGTTTTTTTTTTAATGGTTTAAGATACAATTATATGTTTTCTCAGTGATAGGATTTATCTCTGTATTTTTTTATTTCACATTAATATTTTTGAGGACTTAATATATGATTGCTGTATTTACAAAACTTCTAACTATACTGTCCCCTTTCTAGTTTCTCCTGAATGCCTTTCAGCCTTAAGATTGCTTTTCACTTACTGCATATAGATGTATACATACTAATATATATGCATGAGTTCATGATGAGTTCAGTTAGTGTTGCTCATATGTGTATGTGTTTTGTGATGACCTCTTGCATTGCTTAACCCTTCACAGTACTTGTCCCTAGTGAAAACTGATTCTAGCTCTTTTGACACCCATTTACTGCCAGTAGGACTTCTTGTAGAGGTGGGACTTTGTGAGATTTCCCACCTCCATTTTGTATATCAATTGATTTTGTAATTGGTCTTATTTAGGTGATATTGTTAAGATTTCAGGGTGCTAACTCTTGTCACAGACATCTTGCTCCCTTAGCTTTCTGCCCCTTCTTACACAGTTCCGTTCATGTGAGACCTGCCTTCAAGCTGTGAGTCTGCGTCATCCATGAGACTCCTAAAACAATATATGCTATTGTTATTTGTTGTCTCCCAGAGTTTGAAGTTCTATTGCTGAAGATGCCACACACTTTGAACCTAGAAACTGATCTGGAACTGATTTGAAAGCTTTTCCCTTGAGGATTAAATCTCATAGGACAGAAAAATAAAACAAAATATCATTCCTGCCTATTTTTATGGGATGCAAAACTTATATCTTGAAGGCAGTCAAGACCTAAGAACTAATTGGATTTATGGCCAGCCCAATTTATGAGGTCTTGTGTCCATTACTGTCAGCCTAGCAAACTACCAGTGGCTGGTATGGTCATGTACCCTAGGTGAGAAGCCACTTCTATCACTTTTCTAAGCCTGCAAAATTTCCAACTGTGTTAGAAATAACAAGCCTAATAGTCAGAAAAAATGTATAGTTCATACCTTTTTTAAAAATCCAGAGCTGGTCAAAAATGCAAAGAAAGCTGATTTGTTGGTACCAGTCCCTAACTGATACATCAACAATACAACATCTATATAACTATAGAAGAATAACATAATTTTTGCCCAAAAATTTATAGCTGGTAATGAAGACCATGAGCAATGTCCTGTGATATTTGGGAGTCTATAGGACTACAGTTGCCAATAATCCCAATAATAGTAACTCATTGATGGCACTGGGCTTTTTCCTTTGTTAGCCTGTGGTGCCTAGTAGTAGCATTGTTTTCCTGTCATCAGTTAACTGCCCTTTATATGTATATATTTAAATTTTTTCAAATGATAGATTTCTTACAATTTTAAGAAATGTTTAAGTATTAGTCATCGTTCATCATCTCCTTCCTCTACTCTGCCCTCACAGTGCACATAACTCTACTTGTTCCACTCTATCTTCATTTGATGCCATTTTACTCTATCTCTCTTCCCTTGAAAGCCCAACCATCACTGTCAGTAACTAATTTCCCGATCTCTATGGGTATTCCAAACAGAGCACACATATCTGAAGATTCAAAGCTAACATCCACAAAAGAGAGACCACAGGTGGTATATATCATTCTGGTTTTGTTAGCATATTCATCCATCTACCTGTAAATTCCATCATTTAACTTTTTGGATGACGTAGTAATAATCCATTGTGTAAATTCACCATATTTTCATTATCCATTCATTAGCTCATGAACATCTAAACTGCTTCTACTTTTTGGTTGTACTAAATAGAAAAGAAAGGAACATGGATGAGTGGATATCTCTGGACTAAGATAGAGTCTTTTAAGTATGTGCCCAGGAGTAGTATTTCTGAATCTGTTGTAGATCAATTTTTAGCATTTTAAGGAAATTCCATACTGGTTTTCATAATGGTGTTACTGTTTACACTTTGACCAGCAGTGAAGAATGTTCCTTTCCCCCATATCTGCAGTAGCATTTGTTGTCATTGTGTGGTCTTTTTGTACTGTATTGTTTTCTTTTCTTTTATATTTGCTGCTATCATTTTATCTTACTCATTCTGATTTGAAAGAGATGAAACTATAGACTATTTTAATTTTCACTGTTCTGATGGCTAAGGGTATAAGACATTAAATAAACTCCTGATTGTTATGTATTTCATCTTTTTAGAAGTAATCTGTTTAATTTCATGTTCCATTTTTAAACTGGTTGTTTATTTGTATATTTATGTGCATTGTGCTCATGTGTGAGGTGGGTCATGCATCCTGGTACATATGCGGAGGTCGAAAACAAAGTTGTGAGGTGAGTTTGCTCCTCTACCATCATAAGAATTTCAAAAATGCAACTTAGATCACTTATTTGTACAGCAGTGGATATTATCTGCTGAGCTACCCTTCCTGGTCCTGTTTATTTTCTAACAAATTAGGTAACAATAGCAACAATTAGCAGGGATAGCAAAATGACTCAGCAGGTAAAAGCACCTGCCGCCAAATTTGATGGCCTGAGTTCTAGTCTCAGAACCAACAGATAAGGTTAAAAGAAGAAATAAGGCCTGCAATTGTTCTTTGGCCTCCAGCCATGCACGACAGCATGCCAAACATACCAATGCATGTATATGTTTATATACATGAAAGAAATTAAAATATAATAAAATTTAAGGAAACAATTTGTGATCGAAAATTATTTCTAGTTCTGTAATTTGGGCAGCAGTTGCTCTGCAATGTAGTGTTTCATTCAATATTGAAAGAGTATAGTGCAATAAAAACAATCAAATGGAAATTAGGACTTTACCTGTAATATCAATTAAGTTTGGCCAGCTCAAAGATAAACAAACAACAAATACTTTTTTAAAAAATTGGATATTTTATTTATTTACACTTCAAATGCTATCCCCTTTCCAGGTTTTCTGTCTGCAAAACACCTATCAACATCTTCCCTTACACTGCTTTTATGAGGGCACTCCCCCATCCACCAACCTAATCTTACCTTACCACAATAGCATTCCTCTAAACTGGGGCATCAAGCCTTTACTCGATCAAGGGCCTCTCCTCCTATTGGTACCAGATAAGGCTCCTTCAGCACCTTCAGTCTTCCCCTAACTCTTCCATTGGAGTCCCTGTGATCAGTCCAATAGTTAGTTTATAGCATCCACATCTGTAATGGTGAAGATGTGGCAGAGCCTCTCAGGAGACAGCTGTATCAGGCTCCTGTCAGCAAGGACTTCTTGGCATCAGCAATAGCGTATGAGTTTGCTGTCTGTCTGTGGTGTGGATCCCCAGGTGAGGCAGTCTCTGAGTGGCCTTTCTGTCAGTCTCTTCTCTACTTTTTTCACTGTAGTTCCTTTAGACAGGAGCAATTCTGGGTTAAAAGCTCACACACTTTGGTCTTACTTGCTCTTGAGATTCATGTGGTCCATGAGTTATGTCGTGTGTTATCAATGAATACATACTACGTGTGCTCTTTTGTGACTGAGTAACCTCTCTCAGGATGATATCTTTTCTGACTGCATCCATTTGCCTGTGAATTTCATGAAGTCATTGTTTTAAGAGTTGAGTAGTTTTCCATTGTCTAAATGTACCACATTTTCTACATCCATTCCTTTGTTGAGGGACATCAGAGTTTGTTTCCAGTTTCTGGCTATTATAAGTTTGGCTGATATGAACATGGTGGAGCATGTGTCCTTATTACATGTTAGAGCATCTTTTGGGTGTATGCCAAAGAGTAGTATAGCTGGGTCTGCAGTTAGTAATATGTCCAATTTCCTGAGCAAATACCAGACTGATTTCCAGAGTATTTGTACCAGATTGCAATCCCACCAGCAAAGGAGGAATGTTCCTCTTTTTCCACATCCTTGTCCACATTTGCTGTCACCTGAGTTTTTGATCTTAGCCATTCTGACTGGTAGGAGGTGGAATCTCAGGGTCATTTGCATTTGCATTTCCCAGATGACTAAAGATGTTGAGCATTTCTTTAGGTGCTTCACAGATATTCGCTAATTTTCAGCTGAGAATTCTTTGTTTAGCTCTGTGCTCCATTTTCAATAGGGTTTTTGACTCTCTGGAATCTAACTTCTTGGGTCCTTTGATTATATTGGATATTAACCCTCTAACGGATGTAGGAGTGGTGAAGAACTTTTCCCAATCGGTTGGTTGCTGTTTTCTCCTATTGACAGTGTCCTTTGCCTAAAAAAAAAGAAATTAAACTCTTTAAAATTAATGAGGATGTATTTTCTGGAAATTGAAATGTTTGGGAGAGTAATTTTAAGAATGTCCTAGAATTCTATTTATGTCCTTTCTATTATGCTATGTCTAAATACATAAAATTAGGTAATGAAAAAATGAGGAGTCAATAAATAGAAACAATTAAAAAAAAGAAGCTTTGCAGTTTTATGAGGTTCCATTTGTTGATTCTTGATCATAGACCATAAACCATTGGTGTTCTGTTCAGGAAAATTTCCCCTGTGCCTATATGTTCAAGGCTCTTCCCAACTTTCTCTTCAATATTTTTCAGTGTATCTGGTTTAATGGGAGACCTTTGATGGGCTTTGACTTGAGCTTTATACAAGGAGATAAGTATGGGTTAATTTGCTTTCTTCTACATGCTTACCACCAATTGTACCAGCACTATTTGTTGAAAATGCTGGCTTTTTTCCATCTGATGTTTTTAGCATGTTTGTCAAACATCAAGTGAACATAGGTGTGTTGGTACATTTCTGGGTCTTCAATTCTATTCCACTGATCTTTCTATCTCTGTACCCATACCATGTAGTTTTTATCATGATTGGTCTGCAATATAGCTTGAGGTCAAGGATGATGTTTCCCCCAGATATTCCTTTATTTTGAGAAGAGTTTTCTCTATCCTGTGTTTTTTGTTATTGCAAATGAATTTGATAATTTTTATTTTTAACTCTATGAAAAATTGAATTGGAATTTTGGTGGGAATTGCATTGAATCTGTAGTTTGCTTTTGGCAAAATGGCCATTTTTCTATATTAATCCTGCTAATCTATGAACATGCGAGGTCTTTCCATTTTCTGAGATCTTCAATTTCTTTCTTCAGAGACTTGAAGTGCTTGTCATACAGATCTTTCACTTGCTTGGTTAGAGTAACATCGAGGTATTTTATGTTATTTGGGACTATTGTGAAGGGAGTCATTTCCCTAATTTATTTTTTCAGCACATTTATAATTTGAGTCAGGATGGCTACTGATTTGTTTGAGGTAATATTATTTCCAACCATTTTGCTGAAGTTGTTTATCAGCTGTAAGAGTTTTCTGGTGGAATTTTGGAATCACTTAAATATGATAACATATCGTCTGAAAATAGTGATATTTTGACCTCTTCCTTTCCAATTTGTATCCCTTTGACTTCATTTTGTTGCCTAATTGCTCTAGTTAGGACTTCAAGAACTATATTGAATAGGGAGAGAGAGAGAGAGAGAGAGAGAGAGAGAGAGAGAGAGAGAGAGAGAGAGAGAGAGAGAGAGAGCACAACCTTGTCTTGTCCCTGATTTAGTGGGATTGCTTAAAGTTTCTCTCCATTAAGTATGAGGTTGGCTACTGGTTTACTGTTCATTTCTTTTTACTAAGTTTAGGTATTGAGTTGAATTCCTGATTTTTCCAAGACTTTTAACATGAAGGGCTATTGAATTTTGTCGAATGCTTTCTCTGCATCTAATGAAATAATGATATTTTTTCTTTGCATTTGTTTATGTGGTAGATTATATTGATGGATTTCCATATATTGAAACATTTCTCCATCCCTGGGATGAAGCCTACGTGATTGTTTGGATGTTCTTGGGTTTGGTTTCTCAGAATTTTATTGAATATTTTTGCATTGATAGGCATAAAGGGAATTTTTCTTAAGTTCGCTTTCTTTATTGGGTCTTTGTGTGGTTTAGGTATCAGATTAACTGCAGCTTCACAGAACCAATTGGAACATAGTGTTCCTTCTGATTCTATTTTGTGGAATAGTTTGAAGAGTATTGGTATTAGGTCTTCTTTGAAGGTCTGATAGTATTCTGCACTAAACTGATTTCCCCCTTGGGCTTTTTTTTTAGTTGGTAGACCTTTAATGTCTTTTTCCATTTCTTTAGGAGTTATGGAACTGTTTAGATGGCTTATCAGATTCTGATTTAACTTTGGTACCTGGTATCTGTCTAGAAAATTGTTCGTTTCCTAAAGAAGTATCAGTTTTGTTGAGTATAGGCTTTTCAAGTAAGATCTGATGATTTTTTTTGAATTTCCTTAGTTTTTGTTCTTATGTCTGCTTTTACATTTATCATTTTATTAATCTGGATACTCTCTCTGTGCCCTTTTGTTATACTAGCTAAGGGTTTATCTATCCTGTTGATTTTCTCAAAGAATCAGCTCCTGATTTTATTGATTCTTTGTATAGTTGTATTTCTTTCTACCTGGTTGTTTTGAGCCCTGCAATTGTTTATTTTCTGCCATCTACTCCTCTTTGGTGTATTTGCTTCATTTTGTTCTAGAACTTTTAGGTGTGCAATCAAGCAGTTAGTGTATGCTTTCTACAGTTTCTTTTGGGAGGCACTCAGGACTGCATTTTCCTCATAAGACTTTTTTCACTGTGTTTTATAAATTTGAATATGTTGTGCCTTCATTTTCATTGAATTCTTAGAAGTCTTTAATTTCTTTCTTTATTCCTTTATTGACTAAGTTATCAATGAGTAGAGCATTGTTCAACTTTCATGTATATGTGGGCTCTCTATTGTTTTGCTATTAAAAACTAGCTTTAGTTCTTGGTAATCTGATAGGACGCATTGGATTATTTTAATCCATTTGTATCCGTTGAGACCTGTTTTGTGACTGATTATATGGTCAATTTTGGAGAAGGTACTCTGAGACACTGAGAAGAATCCTTTGTATGGCTGGATTTCTGGAAAGATATTGTGTAAATTTGTTTTTGTCATAGAATATCTTGCTTTCTTCATATATGATTATTGATAATTTTGCTGGATATATTAGCTTGGGCTGGCATTTGTGTTCTCTTTGTGTCTATGTGATATCTGTCCAGAATCTTTTAGCTTTCATAATATCTGTCAAGAAGCCTGGTGTAATTTGTTTTTAATTACTGGATATTTTTATTTACATGACAAATTATATTCACTTTCATGCTTTCCCAGCCATAAGCCACCTATTCCATCCTCTCCCCTTCTTCTATAAGGGTGTTCCCCTTCCCCAACCATTTCCCCTTCCTGCCTCCTCCCTGCCTTTGTCATCTATGGTAGTTGAATGTTTTGTTGGATATAATAGCCTGGGCTAGCATTTGTAGCCTCTTACCATCTGTGTTAAATCTGACCAGGATCATCTAGCTTTCATAGTGTCCGTTGAGAAGTCTGGTGTAATTCTGATCAGTCTGCCTTTATATATTACTTGATCTTTTTCCCTTACTGCTTTTAATATTTTGTTTTGTTTTGTGCATTTAGTATTTTGACTATTTCTGGTCCAATCTGTTTGAAGTTCTGTATGCTTCTTGTATGTTTATGGGCATTTCTTTCTTTAGGTTAGGGAAGTTTTCTTGTATAATTTTGTTGAAAATATTTATTGGCCCTTTAAGTTGGGACTTTTCATTCTCTTCCATATCTATTATTTTTAGGTTTGGTCTTCTCATTAAGTTCTATATTTCCTGGACAGCATGGGTTGGGTTAGGAGATTTTTGCCCTTTGCATTTTCTTTGACTGCTGTGTCAAGGTTTTCTATGGTACCTTCTGCCTCTGAGATTCTCTCTTCTATCTCTTGTACTCTGCTGATGATGCTTATGACTCCTGATCTCTTTCCTAGGTTTTCTATCTCCAGGATTATCACCATTTATGATTTCTTTATTGTTGATGTTTCCATTTTTAAATTCTGCATGGTTTTCTTCAATTCCTTCACCTGTTTGGTTGTGTTTTCCTGGAATTCTTTAAGGGATTTTTGTATTTCCTCTTTAAGGGCTTCTACTTGTTTACCTGTGTTCTCCTGCGCTTCTTAAGGGAGTTATTAATGCCCTTCTGAAAGTCCTCTATCATCATAATGAGATATTATTTTAAATCAGAACCTTGCTTTTCCTGTGTGTTGGCGTATCCAGGTCTTGCTGTAGTTGGAGAAGTGGCTTCTGATGATCCATGTAAACTTAGTTTCTGTTGATTAGGTTCTTGCACTTGTCTCTCTCCATCTGGTTATCTATGGTGTTAGCTGGTCTTTCTCACTCACTGTGGCTCCTGTAAACCTGTGTTTCAGCACTCCTAGAAGATCAGCTCTCTCCAGGTAGATCTTGGGTATGGAGAGATGTGTCACATTTCCGTTCGAGGGTGCAGACAGAAAATGGAACAGTCCTGTCCCTGGCTGTTTCTTGGTTCCTGTGTCCTGAGGAATCTGAGTAGATTCCTCTTCTGCTGGTATATGAACAGAAGTGGTGGTTTCACCTTCGCTCTCAGGTGTATTAGCACTCTTGAGAGAGCAACTCTCCTCAGGCAGGGTTTGGTTATGGAGAGCTGGGGCAGAGGAAGGATCAGTTCTGGTGCAAATGGAAACTGGAAGGATTCTGACACAGGCTGCTCCTAAGTTCCTGTGTCCTGAGAGATCTGGGTGGATTCCTCCTGGGCTAGTTACTTGAGCATTTGTGGTGGTTTTACCTGTGCTCTCAGGTGTGTCAGCACTCCTGGGAGACCAGCTCTTTTCCGGGGGGATTTGGGTATGGAGAGCTATGATACATGGTCAGCTCAGTGGTACAGATGGAAATGGGAAATGTCCTGTCCCAAACATCAAGTTCTTTTAAAAATTTAGAATCTAAACTTTATTCCAATGGTGTGTTCTCTGCCTTTTCAGCCAATTTTATTAAGAGAGAAGAGTCGCAGAGCTTTTTTTTTTTTCCATGATGTGAGAATGACACACAGGGTTTGGTTTAGTAGGTGAAGGTGCTTATCACCAGGGAAGTCCCAGAATGAACTCACTTCCCTGAGATGTCCTCTGAATTCCATCTCAGTGACATGGCATCTTTTCACTAATAAATATATTGAAAATTTAAGGACAAAATTTTCTCTAAAGAAAGAACATTACAGGAGTGCCCTTTATCAACATTTACCATGGATAATGAAGGCAAAACAGTTATATAGAAAACACAGTGTATAAAACACCAGAAGACAGTGGAGTCACAGTTAGCTGGGATATGATGGAGGGACCATTCCCTGTACAGGACGCAAATTGACTTTCGTTTCTTGGTTGGGTATTGGGAGGGCAGGGGCAGGATACTGAATCACTTGATTAGATCTTTCCTTTTATTCATGTTTTAACAGGAAATTATTTCAAATGGGTTTTTAAATTAAAAGAAATATTTCTGAACCTCTGATATCAAGAATAAGCCAGATAAAAAGTAACACAATTATTTCCTGTGAAGAGAACTGTAGAACTCAATGTCTATCAATTAGCTTTTCGTCTGTTCAATACTGAAGGATGTAACTTTTCTCTTCTAAGATTATGCAGCAACTCATTTCCAAAGGCCATTTAAGAATGAGATTGGATTTTTTGGGAAAAAGAGCAGAAATGCCAATAATAGTCTATGTTCGTAAATGACAGACTAAAGCCCAGAAAGAACATGAAATTTTCAATTTTTGTTCCTCTACTGAATCCTATTGCAAAAGAGGAACAATTTAGCTGCTTCTATACTCTGTAGCTATTTGAAAGTTTTGGATCCTTTTTATAGTTCTGCAAATACTGTTTTTGTTTTGATTATTATAATTCATTTTTTCTGATCTTTTGTGGTACTCATAACCACAGCATAGGCTTACAGGATTAGACAAAGTTCATCACATTAAAGGCAATAATTATACTGTGATAGGTTTTTAGACTAGCAAACATGAATAAACATAGAACATATGTGAGCTACTTTGCTAGTTTAGAACTGCCTGGGACTTAAGGCATTTCCTGTCTAGATGGAAAGCCTTCAGTAGTGACTTGAATAGCCATGCTCCCTATAAACTCAAGTTTTTTAGTGCTTGGCCCATAGTGAGTAGCACTGTTAGGAGGTATGGCCTTGTTGGAGGAAGTATGGTATTGGGGCATGGGCTTTGAGGTCTCTAATAAGCATTAGAATTATGCATAGTGTGGCACACTTTCTTCTGCTGTTGTCTATGCATCAAAATTTAGAGCTCTCTGCTCTTTATCAGCTTGTGTGCCTGGATGCTACCATGCTTTTCTCCATGATGATAATGGACTAAACCTGTGAAAATCTAAGCCAGCCCCAATTAAATGTTTTCCTTTATAAGAGTTGCTGTGGTCATGGGGTTCCTTCACGGCCATAAAACACCAACTAAGATATTTTCCATTTGGAAGATAATGTTATAAAAGTTGCCAGAAGTGAAGAACATAGGATAGACAGATGGGGGAACAGAGGAATAGAAAATAAAGGCATAGGGAGTGGAGTAAGAGAGAAGGGAGGGGCACAGATGGTGGAAGAGAAGGAGAGAATAGAGGCTGGGGGTATTCCTAAGGGGGACTCTGAAGACCTACTCCTTTCACCTCTGCCCTGCTTCCTACACTGATTGCTCACTTATCAGTAGCAGTAGATGTGTGCATGGAGAAATTTGAATCCTCATCATCCAATCACTAGATCATAATGTTTGGGAAAAATCCAATTCAAAATGAGAAAGTATTTAATTTTATAACAGATTTAGAGGCTTATAAATGGAGATTCACAAACTAAGTGAGGAAGGCAGTCACCCAGAGTTGCCGATCACCTTATTCCGGTGTGTGGTTTTTGCAAGGAAGGCATGAACAAGCATCCAGTTACAGTACATATCGAACTAAGAACAGATCAAAGTTTAGGTCCTTTAATTATACTAGATTTATAGGCGTTTCTTATAGGAACTTGAGTATCAAGGCAGTGGTATCTACAAAAGTCACTCTAGTGTGTGCAATGAATTAAAAATGTTGCATTCCTGGAACTCCTTGAACACACTGTAGGCAGCTTCTTAGATAAGAGTATCTTCTTCCCAGCTTAGTTAATTTTCATGGGGAAAGAAGCTTGTAAGTCTTTTTTTTTTTTTTTTTTTGATTTCCTAGAGTTGTTTACTTCTAAAGTCTTGAACATCCACTCAAGGATGTGACAACTTCAGTTTGGAACTTGCTGAATCTCAATGAACACTGCTCCAGGATGGAAAGTTTTCAAGTTGAAGAATAATGCAACAGGACAAATTAATAGGAGCAAAGGGGATTAAAAGGGAAAGACAGAAGAGTATAGGAATGAAGATGAAGGGAGGAAGAACTGGAGAAAAAGGCAGTGCAAAGGGGTTAGCGATAGGTGGAAGGGGAAGGGAGGGGAGAGTAAAAGAAACGGATAGAGTGGAGAGGACAAGGGAGCAGAAGTGATGTGGAATAGTGGTAATGAAAGAGGAGAAAGGAGAGTGTAAGGGTGTGAGGGGAAGGTGTGGTTAGAATATAGTTCCTTAGGGACTCACTGAAGACCTACCCAAAGTTTCCGTCGCCACTGATCAACCACTTATCATACTATAAGCCCAGCACTAGATGAATCTATGGGTAAAGCAGGAGTCCTCAGGAACCAATGTTTTCTCCAAAGCAGCTCCTCTGAACCTTGCTGCCTGGGATATCACTTTTTCAACATATGAGCATTTAGGGCATATTTATTATTGGATATTTTTATTTACATTTTAAATGTTATTCCCTTTCCTTATTTCCCATCTGTAAACCCCGTATCTCACCCCTCTCTAGCTTTTTCTATATGGGTGTTCTGCTTTCCCAACCACCACACCTTCCCGCCTCCCCACCCTGATATTCCCCTACACTAGGGGGTCCAGCCTTGGCAGGACCAAGGGCTTTTCTTCCCATGGGTGCCCAACAAGGTCATCCTCTGCTACATATTCAACTGGAGCCATAGATCTGTCCATGTATACTCTTTGAATGGTGGTTTAGTCCCTGGAAGCTCTGGCTCATTGATATTGCTGTTCATATGGGTTTGCAAGCCCCTTCAGCTCCTTCAAACCTTTCTCTAAATTCTCCAATTTGTCTATGAATTTTATGAAGTCATTGTTTTTGATAGCTGAGTAGTACTCCATTGTGTTGATGTACCACATTTTCTGCATCCATTCCTCTGTTGAAGGGCATCTGAGATCTTTCCAGCTTCTGGCTGTTTTAAATAAGGCTACTATGAACATAGTGGAGCATTTGTCCTTGTATTTTGGAGCAACCTTTGGGTATATTCCCAGGAGTGGTATATCTGGGTCTGTAGGTAATACAATGTTCAATTTTCTGAAGAACTTCCAGACTGATTTCCAGAGTGATTGAACCAGTTTGCAATCCCATTCACAATGGAGGAGTGTTCCTCTTTCTCCACATCCTCACCAGAATCTGCTGTCACCTGAGTTTTTGATCTTAGCCATTCTCACTGGTGTGAGGTGAAATCACAGGGTCGCTTGAAGCAGAAAAGTTGGTCTTACCTCTGCTCTCAGGTGCGTCAGTGCTCCTAGTGACTGGCTTTCAACTCTGGACTCAGGCAGAAACTGGAAGTGTCCTGCCCCTAACTGCTCTAGGTTCCTGTATACAGAGGGCATTAGACAGTTTCCTCTTGGGCCAGGAATGTGAGTAGAAATGGAGGTTCCCCTTGAGCTCTCAGGATTGTCTGCACTTCTGAGAGTTCAACTCTGTCCCCAACGGGATTTAGGTTCAGAGAGTTGTGGGATCAGTTTAGTTCATTTCTGGGAGCAGGCAGATATCAGAAGGCTCCTTCTGGTGGCTGCTCCTGTGTTCCTGTATCCAGAGAGCAATAGGCATGTCTTCTAGTCCTCTCTTCCATGGGAACTGTGGGAGTGGTTCATATAGCTCTGGATGGACAGAAACCTGAAGTAGGGCATATTTTTAATCTAGCCATAAAATATACTTTTATATTTAAATAGTAAATAATTCAAGAGAATTTATATTTAAGCACACTTCTTAAGCTCAATAAGTAGAAAGTATTAAATTTTAGAGATTTTTCTGATAGTAGAGGTAAAATGTCCCTCCATAGAAGTTATGGAGTAGTTTGCACGTGAGAGTGATATACAATGTAATATCAGTTTGCTTGTGGGCCACCCTGTAGTGTTCTGTTGGAGTGATTAGGTACCTGAGTGGTATCCAAGAATCTGCTTTAAAGTAGCTTTGGGGTTAAACTAACAGGACAGTAATTAAAATATCCAAATACTATGCATTTTTGAGATATCTTACTTCATGTCTAACTGTAACGTAAGTTCATGAGGAACTAGGTTTCAATATGGGTTTATGCATGTTTCCTGTTTCATTTTGGAGAAGATTATTCATTTTTACATTTGTATGCAAACATATGTGAGTGTGTGTGTGTGTGTGTGTGTGTGTGTGTGTGTGTGTGTGCTGTTGTAAAAGAAGAAAAATCTTTCTTGATTTTATTCAAAAGAACACATGGAGAAATGAATGTATTTAAGTATGGCGTTTCTTTTTGTAAATGGCTATGCAAAAGACCAGAAAGAAAGACAAACAAACAAAGCAATATGAGACAAACTCTCTACAAAGTTATCATTGAGTTTGGTTTTTGGTAGCCAAGAACTGCCGTATATAGCGACACACTGAAGTGTGATTTGTTTATTCAATGAGACTACACTGGAGAGAAATGATTTTTTCTTTGCAAGATGCCAATTGAAAATAGCTATTTGATTAGAAATGGAAACCCATGTCTACTTTCCCAACTCATCACTGAAAGACTCTCTGGCTTGAACCTGTGCTGGCCTAGTGCATGCTATTACAGTCTCTGTGATTTATGTAAGCATCTGTTTTCCTGTGTCATCCATCTCTTCTGGGAAGTAAAATCTTTCTGCATTTTTTCTCATAGATTCCTAAGCTCTGAGGGGAGGGGTTTGATGAACACAACCCTTTCAGGACTGAGTGCTCCAAATTCTTCACTCTCTAAACATTGTGCAATTGTGGAGACCTTCTGTAGGATGGCTGAGGCAGGCTCTGATCCTAGGGGTTTAGCAGATGATTTTGAGTCATTTTCTTGTTATGCTCCTCTAGCCTAACAATAGTATTAACTCAGATTTGTTATTACTTTAACGTGACATATTTTATTTAACTTGGGGCTGACATTTGTGGAAATACAGAAAATGTACTTTTACCATATCTCCCATATAACACTTAGCCTCCTGTTTCTCTGCCTTCCCTCTCACATTAAGTTCCAACGAACTTTTCCATTTCAATTTTGTGCACACAGGATCTTAAATTTCTATACAAAATTCAGCCTTTATGTATAAGAGAAGGCTGGTGACCTTGACTTTCTGAGAATGGCCCAATAAATATCTATGGAGAATACTGGTTGCCAAATGTTGGGTTACTAGAGGTAGCAAGAAGTAGGTACAGGGTCCACAAGCCTCTGGTCTAGACTCCTTTTGTATCTTAACTGGTATGGGTGTTGTTACTGATTTTATAGAACTAAACACACATGGAAATGAATACAAATAAACATAATGAAATCAACAGGAGAACTTACCATTGCAATCACTTTCTATTGTCTCATTCAGCAAAATTGTATTCTCCATCGAGAGAAACTAGCTGATGAGTGTGAGGACAAGTGTGTATTACTCTTCTAATAGAAACACATATAAACATACAATTACATAGAAAATATGCATTAAACAAGAGATTGGTAAAACTTTATTAAAGATAGAATATGAAAAACTTTTCAAATATAATGTTACTGAGTGTGGAAAAATAAGATTCAATTATCATTAATTTTTATTAATATTATACTTTATTCTCCAGAATTTTATACATATAGGTAAGTTTTAAAAATCTTGATGGAGTACATATAGTCACTAACCTTATGTATAATAGTCACTTGCACTGGGAGAATTCAGTTCTTAACATTATCAAGAAGCTATTAGCATTAATTCCAAGATACAATCCACACACCACAAGAAACTCAAGAAGACAGATGACCAAAGTGTGGATGCTTCAGTTATTCTTAGAAGGGGGAACAAACTGGGTTCGGTCCCCAGCTCCAAAAACGGGGGGGGGAACAAATATTTTAATATTTTTGTAGGACGAATTACAGAGACAAAGTTTGGAGCAGAGACCAAAGAAAAGGCCATCCAGAGACTGTCCTACCTGGGGATCCAGCCCATATAAAGCCACCAAACCCAGACATTATTGCTGATGCCAAGAAGTGCATGCTGAGGATCCTTGCATAGTTGTCTCCTGAGAGGCCCTGCCAGAGCATGACAAATACAGAGGTGGAAACTCACAGCCAACCATTGAACTGAGAACAGGATCCCCATTGGAAGAGTTAGAGAAAGGATTGAAAGAGCTGAAGGAATTTGCAACCCCATAAGAACAACAATGCCAACCAACCAGACCCCCAGGGATTAAAATACCATCCAAAGAGTATACATGGACAGACCCATGGCTCCAGCTGTGTATGTAGGATGGCCTAGTTGGGCACGAATAAGAGGAGAAGACCTTGGTCCTGCCACGGCTGGACCCTGCTAGTGTAGCGGAATGTCAGGGCAGGAAGTTGGGATGAGGTAGGTAGGGGAACACCCATATAGAAGCAGGGGGAGTGGGGATGGCATAGGGTGTTTATGGACGGGAACCCAGGAAAGAGGATAACATTTGAAGTGTAAATAAAAAATATCCAATTAAAAGAAGAAGAAAAAAGAAATCTTCAACCCCCCAAAAAATATCCAATAGGAAGTTAAATGAACTACATGATAAATCAAGAATTGGACTTTTAGATTGTAATTAAATGTGAGAGTAGTTGATTCTCCCCAGCATAACTGAAAATATTGAAGTTTTCAGATGCTATGGTTTATGAGTGTGTGTGTGTGCATGTGTGTGTGTGTGGAGAGAGAGAGAGAGAGAGAGAGAGAGAGAGAGAGAGAGAGAGAGAGAGAGAGAGAGAAGAGGGTAAAGCTTGAGAGATGGATCAGCAGTTAAGTAGGCTTGCTGATCTTCCAGATAACCCAAGTTCAGCTCTTGGCAACAACTTATAACTCTGTATACAGCTGATCAGACATCTGCTTCTCTCCCTTGTGGAAACCTACACTCATATGCACACTGACACATAAATAGAAACAGCAATCAATTTAAATAGAAAAAGATATGCTTGAGAATTACAAATGTTTGTTTTGAACTGTTTTGAATTTCAATAGTGATTTATACCTAAGAGCATCTGAAGTGGTATACTTTCTTTGGAAGTTCAAGTATACCTTTGCACATGTCTATATCCACATATGTATCACACATATATGTATATGTGTACCTATTCATCATCCTGAAATGCACTCTGGAAAGGCAGTAAGTACTCTTAATTGCTGAGTACTGTGCTACATTTCTTTCTCCAAGAAAGTTCAAATTCTGACCTTTCTGATTGCTCTGTAAATAATTGAATGTACGTCTTTGTTTATCTTTTTTTCATGTTTCCATATAAGCAAATCTTGCCTAAAGTAGAATTCAGAGAATTCTCATATTTTTAAACATTATCTTGGCATTCATAATATTAGTTAATGGATTTTCTCAATTGTGTTGGAAGACACTGGGGAGAAGCCACAGCCAGCTCTTGGTATAGTGAGTGCTGAACTTTTAAAAGATAAAATCACCTGAGATTAGAACATGTCTTTGACATTTTGTTTTCAGTCAGAAGGAAGGTCATAGCTAAAAGGTCACCAAGAAGAATTCACTCAGCAAATAAACAATGCTATTATTTTGCAAGAAAGTGACAAATTGCTCTCTGTAACTGGTTGAATATAAAGGGGTATTGCAAACAGTGTTTTAAACTCACCTGTAGCCTTCCATTTCTAAGTCTTGAAATGAAAAAAAGAAAATCAAATCATACTCATATTCCAGTGATTAATGTATGATACTTATTTTCTTCTTAGCATTTTACACTTTCAACTTGGCATTCAAGTCTCAGATTTGCTTAGTATCTGCTAGGTAGTAATTGTGTGGTACAATTTTGTATTCATTCTATTTATTCCAATTGCCTTGAATTAGAACATTCTCTCTTTCCTGTGAAAATCTTACAAAAAAAATCTAAATTTACTGTTAAAGAGTTTGAAAATTGAGAACTGGGCTTATGATTCAATGTCAAAAACTGGATCTTCTTGAATATTGCAAAACAGTAGTTCTTGTTTGTTTTTATGTACTGTGTCTTAAAGTATACCTTCATATAGATGTTTTAAATTGATGTAAAAATTTCATATTAAAACTTTTAGTTAATTTTAAAAAGATGAGGACAAATGAGGTAATGTACTACTCCTACAATATTTATACTTGGGGGCTGACGGGAAGGTGATCAGGAGTTAAAGGATAATTTGGGTTTCATAAGACCCTTGTTTAAAAATAAATAAAAGGCCATAAAACATTCTTTCAGTGTCAAAATCTACCTCAAATGCTCACTTCAGATTGATATCTCACTAGCATACAGTTTGAGGCAAAATATTGTAAATATTAAGTCCCATCCTTTAAGAAAAGCAATAGAAAAAGATCCTGACTTTGTATTTCTTTTCTTTTCAGATGAGCTAACAAATTCTTCAGAAACAAGACTGTCACTAGAGGAGCTTTTGGGAAAAGGGTTTGGACTTCATAATCCAGAAGCTCGATGGATCAATGGTAAGTGTAGTATATTTTATGTATCTTGTTAGTTTTGAGTGCTTTTTAACTAACATATAAAGAAATGGTGTTTGAAGTGAATGTGCTGCTGTACCTCATCCTAGAGAGAATCAATTTCTCAACAATGTGTCAATGTAACTATAGCTATTTTCTATTACCTATGTAAAACTGACTGTGGTGTGTTTGCTATTCTTTGCTTGGTCTTTTATTTTTCTGCATCAGAAATGAAATAGCTTCAACTTTCCTTAAATAAATGTTTGGCATTAATGCAAAATATTAAACAAACAATTGTGTGTCATAACTTGAATTACCAGCTAAACTAACCAGGAAAAAATGTGAGACTAGTTCCAAGTTTTGTTTTATTTTTCATAAAATTTTGAGTGTCTAACTTGATTGAGAGTTATTCATCTCAGGTGAAAAGCAGCTACTTGTTGATATTCAACTTTGATACTTGTTTATTGATATTCATTAGATATAATACTTTGCTTATTTTCACTAGAAGATAGTTTGTATAATAGACCAAAAGTTTTGCCTTCAGATCAGTTAAAGACAATCATATTTATGCTCCATTCTTTTCCAATATTCTAAAAAATTAAAAAAATAAAAAAAACTTTCAGAATGATTATTCTAATTATGTAGAAATATGTTAATTGAGATGCATAGACATTTTTGGTTTCATTAGTTTTGGAGCATTTTTATTTGTAATTACTGTATAATATAGGCATTTTCCCCCTGATTTTTCAAGACAAGAATTCTATGTTTAACCCTGGCTGTTCTGAAAGTCAATCCATAGACCAAACTGGCCACAAATTAAGGGAGCAACCTTCCTCTGCCTCTCAAGTACTAGAATTAAAGATATATGCCACCACCAACTAACCTAACAAAGTCTTAATAATAAGAAATTAACCCTTAGTTTCTGAAAGCTATTAAAAGAATATACATTTACTCATAAGAGCAAGGGTTAAATGAAACTTGTTCATTTGACCTCAAAATAATTTCTAGAAATAAACCTGAACATGTAAGTATATTTAAAATGAACATCATTAATTGACATTTATTACAATTTTTTCTGAATATATCAGTTAGTATTGGTTGGAATGCAATTGTGTGTCATGGTGTTTGTATTACAGGTAGAAATTTGTACAAAGTAGAGATTTTTCTTAATATATTGTGATATTTTCCTTTGGAATTTTTCATAAATTTGAGACTAGCCCACTAAACAATTTTGCATTTCCTTTAGATTACTTATATCGTATAGTTTCACCACAAATAAGTATTTTATTTTTTTAAAAAAAGACTAGTAAAATATTATTACCAAGGACAGTCCTGATACATGGGTCTCTCACTGCTCATTATGCCCAGGATATAGCTGCAGTTCTATAAATTGTCCATATAATTGTCAACATATATTCCATTAAGTTAGCTGATAAAAGGAATGATTCCAGAATGCTTTAAACATCTGTGACAGTGAAAATTACTAGACTCAAATTTATGACTCATCCTCTCTTTCAGTAAACATAGTTTTAAACCAAAATATAGACATTTCTGTAGTGAAACTTTAACATGGAAGAAATAAAGTATGGCTTTCAACCCCCTTCTCAGACTAGCTTGTACTGTTTAAAGACAAATTCTACTCATTGTACCATAGTCTACAATTGACACTATGGTACCCTAGGAATGAAGTTACATCCCAGCAGAGACTTGCATGATAGGATAAGGTACAGGTAACACCTTGTACAAAAATTTTGCTTTTATAATTCTCGAAGGTTGAAAAATCACATGTCTGGTGTTAATTGATTTTTAAGTAATTTCTTTAACCACCTTTGATGAAATTGACTTTGAGATGTTTCATGGGGGCAATTCTGTAAGTTTACTACAACTACTATATTTTAATCCATTAGAGATATAATGTTTATAAAAGCATTTGGTATGAAACAATACTTGAAACTGGAACATACAGAATCTAAGCTCTGAAAGCATCCAGTCTGTGTAAATACCACTGACTGCATTTCCATATTACCTGTAGTTTGTAGACAATGATTGTTTCCAGAGGAGTAGTGTTACTAGAGTTATGGTGAAAGCCTGGGTGCTGAAATATCCCCATAAGCCAGGTTCAGTTACCCAGTCTTAATAATCTGATTATACAAACTACTAAGAGTAAAATGGAGAGAGAGAGAGAGAGAGAGAGAGAGAGAGAGAGAGAGAGAGAGAGAGAGATTTATGCAATGTGGTAACATTGGTAAAAGGAACAAAGAAATCTGGAACTGTGCCCCTTACCACGTTTGTCTTTAAGGTCTTTACAGTCTCACATCCGGTTTAGGCTTAAATAGACAATAAGGGGTATATTTATAGCTAGCAGTACTAGTCAAGCTGTGATCTTGCCCATGGTGCTTCATCACTGCCTGGATTCCTTTGTCTCCTGCAAGATTGTAAGAACTGTGATATATCTCTTTCCTTTCAGACAAGTTACTCTTCTAGCTGACACCAAGCTTCAGCCTTTTTTTTCTCCTGCCATAAAATTCATGAGGAATTTCCAATTACCTTGGGGACCATTGTTTTAATAATCTGATAGTCAGATGGAGGGACACAAGTGCATCTTTAGATTATTCTTATTCCTTTAAAACAATATTTTTTAAATCCCACACATTATGCAACATTTATTGATAGTTTCCATTGAACACTATCTTCTATAATATTCACTTATGTTTTCAGTCCATCTCCCTGACATTTTCATTCATAACTGCGGATTTAGAATGGATAGATCTTTGTTCTTTCCAAGTTCACTTTCATTTCCCTTGCTAGCTGTCACTGGATACTTTACTTACATATTTCACACATAGCCAAAATAATTGAATGGAAACTACTTCCAATGAGTAACCTTGAACTCCTTATCTGCAATTATATCAAAATGTGAAAGATGGGCTTTCTCTTTACTTTTATAGTTTTCTTAACATAAAATTCACCTGAATGAATTCAAGTTCAGCTCACTTTGAAGCTTCATTTAATTCTTGGAGGTCATCCTATGAACACTTAATGCATTATTGGTCAAGAGGAGAGTTCCTGGTTGTCCCTGGCATGTGTATTTTCATTGTCCATATTAATTCTCCAGTGATATATCTAAGGGAGACATGACAGCCTTAGATAGGTGTTGGTTCATTGTTACCTAAATAATTGGCATGTCCCAAGTTTGCTTTTGTCCTTGAAATTTTCATATTTATAAAATTTTCTAATTATGTTACATTTAAACCTAATAAACTATCTCTGAAAAAAATCTGTTAATCACTGCACATTTGCTTGGTGATCCATTTCACTGAAGGATCAAATACTAAATTCCTTCTTGGTAAAGCATTATAAGAGATGATGTTACACATGATGCATGTAACAGAATATGACACTGAATTTACCCAGAAAGCTGAGTTTGAATCTAAAAACTATTTCAAATACAGTGGCTAAACAAAGCCTCTCTTATTTGATCTTGTAATTTAATAAGTTTATTCTTTAAAAATTTCATACATGTATACAACACATTTTGACAAAATTTTCCCCTTCTTCCTCCCCTTCACCCCACCCAGTATCCTCTCACTCCACCCTAATTTGTGTCAGTTTTCTGGCTCCCATTACCACTACCTATATGCTCATAGGTGCAGTGTCACCTACTTGAGTACTGTCTATTGATCAAGGACCACCACCTTTCAGGAAACTGAGTCTTCCTGGTTATCAGCTGTTAATAGCTCCTCAGCTGGGTTTGGGTTTCAGTTTTGTGAGCTTCTCCCACTTTCATGGTGAAATGTTGACTGTCCTGATCTTGTGCAGGTATTTATTGCTGCAGAGCAGATTTTAATTATTAGGTGTAGAGCATATCAATGTACATCTGCAGCCACTAAAAGAGATGTACCATTGATGATGTATTTATTATACAAGCAAACAATTGTGTTCAAGTAAAAATGGAACAACCATATCAAAGAATTAAGAGATAATTTATTATGGTCCCAATTATGACTGACAAAGTTAGATTACTCCAGTTCCACATTTTAACACAGTAACAGTTTGATTATGTTTGTATACTAACAGAAGACGCTAAATTATTATGATTAGAATACATTGATAGAGATAATAATGGTGCAGATTACATCAAAACCAGGGGTCTCTGATTTAGAATTCTCAGTTGTTCTCTGATAATATTCTTAATCTTTAGGTTGGACAAAACTAGAGTTTTGTTAAGCCAGTACATTTAAAGAGGCTCTACTTGTTATTTGTAAAGTTAGTAATGAGACACATAGGTAGAGAGAAAAGACTGCTATCAGGGCCAAAGATAACCCAAGGTAAAATTACGGTAACAATAATAAGGTGCAATTAAGGACCTGAGCCTACAACATGAGAACCTCTCCGCCATCCATGTTGTTATCATTTAGCAGCCAATAAGAAGTTTCAAAGAGTGAGATGAAGTCTTTTTCAGAAATTTTTTATACAATAAAATACATAGTGCATAGCGTAGAAGCTCACACTTAGTATGGCACTGTTGTATTTGAAACTAATAAGGAAATGTATCTTCGTCTGTCACAGTTTTTTTGTATCTCCAATATCCCAATAGTCTATTATCATACATATTCAGGGCCTAGCAAATAACTGCCACGGAGTTGAACATTGTTCATCTGTGACATAAATGACTGCATATTTCAGAGCTCCCAACACCACTACTATCTGGGCTATTATTGACAGTCTTTTTACTATCTGTAATGCCTTCCAAAATCTGATAGTGTGTTTCACTTTGCAGGAATAGCTGGTATTTATGCCAGCTACTCTTCTCCACTCCACAAGCTATGAGAAGCATCCCTGTCCTAATTAGCTTAATTGTTGACTTGTCACAACTTTGAATCAACTGAGAAGGGTTATCTCAAGTGATAGGTTTGACCATATGAAAATGACTTCTGGCTATGTCTGTGGAGCGTTGTGTTGAATTTTAATTTATGTTGGTGGGCCTGGCTGACCATGGGTGGCAATATTCTTCAGAGGTTGTCCTGAACTGGATGAGAAACATAAGAACATGTAGGCAAGATATTTATGTGCTCTTGGCTGTGGATGAGTTTCCTGGAGAGAAGAAATGCTTTGTGGAAAAGCAGCCAGGTATGCCTTCAGGTTCCTGCCTTGAGCTTCTGCCCCATTCTCTCTTACCTGGAAGTATAAGTCAAATAAATCCTTTCCTTCCCTAAGTTGCTTTCAGTAGTATGTTTATCACAGTAGAGAAGCAACTAGAATAAGTACACACACACACACACACACACACACACGCACGCACACACTTCCCAGCTCTGTAAACCATGCTGGCATTAAACTCATGCTAAACTTCTTATCTTACCCTTCCAACTGCTTTCAAAGACTGGAGCTACATACTTCATCATTATGCATATTTTTCCAAAATTGAAATGTTTATATATCAGAGGTATGTAGCCTCACAGCTCTTTAAATGGGAGAAACCTGCAGCCTTGTCTCCAGAGATGCTCCGGAGATCTGATATTTCTACATAAATCTCCATAGATTCTTTCGTAGGAAGAATACTCATGTTATTAAAGAGGCATGGAAAAGTCATGGTTATCACTTTTATGAAAAATGAAGGGCATTAATCTAAGTAACACCAACATTATTTACTATGATTAGAGATCTAGCACTGGGAAAAGCAAGAACATAAATTTATGCTGCTGTTGATTACATGTGTTGGATAACTTTACCAGGCCTGGACTTTCATCTGTCATCATCACATGGTAGAGTTATAGAAGTTTTTGGGCATTGCTACCTTCTTTTTTAACTTCACCTAGTGCTCAGTGAAATTGTCTTATTTTTTGTTACATTTTTTATTTACATTTTAAATATTATCCCATTTCCCCTTTAGGAACCCACTACTCCACCCCATCTGCCTCCAGAGAGTGCTCCCTCACCTACCTACCCACTCCCTCCAATATCCCTGCACTGACATTCCCTCCATTGTGTCATCCAGCCTTGACAGGCACAAGGGCCTCTCGTCCCATTGATGTCCAACAAGGCCATCCTTTGTTCTTATCTTCTTAAGTACTAAATTCAAACATTACACGATATTTTATCTATCCAAGCACTTAACACATATAGACAATGTGCTGCATACTCATTTCCACCTCCAATTCCACCAAACAGTAATTGTTATGACCATAAAATATGCTGACACTTACATAGCATAGAGGCAAATATATATCTTCATGTCTTAAAGACGGCATGTTTTTTTATGCAGCGCAATTTGTAAAGGCAAAAATTATACATAGATCGAGAAACAAATTTAAACATAAGATTATGTCATTTTACAACTATTCAACTGAATGTTAGTCAAAAATATTCATTTTAAAAAGTATTGACACTAGAAGATTATTACTGTAAATTAAGCAAAATGCACTATATTCAATTGTGTGCATTTTCTTCACAATTTTATTCCATACATCTCCATATCTACTCATGCGAATACCAGAAAAGGATGTGGCAAATATCAAATCCAAATCTGATAACTTGACTATGGGTGGGTATTCTTTTTCATTGTTTTGTCCATGCTTTCCATATTTCCAGTAATTATGCCCTTACTTTTCAATAATCAGGCACTTCTTAGAATTCATAGGCTAACGTAAGTAGATTCACTAAATCATAGAATATTTTTGTTCTTACTGATGAGATTTGTTTATTCCTTCAAACCAGCTAGGGATGAGTAGAAAAATGGGTGAGAAGGCCTGACAAGATGGCTTAGCAAAGAAAGGTGCATGCCACCAAGGCTGATGAACTGTGTTCTGTCCTTAGGACCCACGTGGTGGAAGGAGGGAATCTCTCAGACATGTTGGTACCCTGACCTCCACATATGTATCATGGCATACAAGCACATACACAGAGATATTTAGATGTAATATTTTTTTAAAAGAGAGACAGAAGGTAAACTGGTGGTTTGAGGGCTTTGGATCCTCACAGAGGCACAAAAGAGAGGACTAAACATAAAATTTTAAGGCAGAAGAAATGGCTCAGTAGTTAAGAGTCCCTATTGTTCTTGTAGCACCCACATCAGGCACCAAGCACAGCTTGTAACTTGAGTTCCAGTGAGATCGAATACCTACCGCCCTCTGACTCATTATGCTGTCTTCTTTTACATAACTAGAGAATTATGGGAAATGATATCCTTGATTGCTGAATCACTGCTTAGAAAGTTAAAAATCTAGTTAGGGGTATAATGCATATTTTTTTCATGATTTATTTTCCTTCTTAGCGTATGTATGCCAAAATATTTTCATAATCATGGTGGACAAGGTCTTGGAGGAAGGAGCAAAGGGCTTGCCACAGTATTCTTCTTAGCATATTTACATGTCACAGAACACCAGAAGTATTTCGTTGCTTTATTTCATAAATTCTAGCTTAAACTGCTTGAAACTAAAACTATAACTATCTCCTAAAAAAATCTCACCGCCCGAGGACACTTCTATGTTAGCTGCAGATAGTCAAACTTTTGTTTGAAATTCAAATCTAAATAATTTTCTTACAGTGAATATTTTAAAGAAGCCATTCTATCTTAAAATTACAATATTTATACTAAACACCCAGAGAGACTAAGAAAGAATTTACTCATAAACTAAAGTGTTCACATTTCAGAGGGGAAAAATAGCATCCAGGAGGAAAGTACATCTGTGATTTAGAGGGGAAGTGATTGAAGAATTTAAAGGGAACTAGAAATATAAACTTAGCTTCAAGAGAACTCCATGTTTCGTTCCTTGTGTTTGTTGAAATAGAACATTGTATTTTGATATTTAAAAAATAAAAGTGAGCTTGCTTAAATAAGATGGCATGGGAATGTTTATATAGAAAATTTATTGATTTGTAGCTCATGCACAATTTAGAATCTGTTGACATGGAAAGGTTTGCAGTGAGATAAACTGTGTCCATGGAGTTCTGTGCAGTCCTGCGCAAGCACAAAGGCATGCCTGGGCTTCACTTTGTTAGTACAATAATTGGCTTTCCCACCAAAATCATATAATTTCTGTATATTATCATTATTTCCACCTATATATATATCCATCTAAGTTCTTATATGCCTGTTCTTTTTATTTATTCAGCACATATCTATAGTGCATAGCCAAGACATTTTCTGCATCTCAGTCTATAAACATTTGCCCTTCACTCAATGAAACTCTGAATATAAAGATTCTTTGAAAGTCATGCACCATATCTTTTCATATGTCTCAGGCTTTATAAAATGAAATTACTAGTCAGAAAGGTGAGTAGGGTGGGAAGCAGAAATACATGGAGAATTGCAGGAACTATTCAGTGCAAGCTGTGATGAGGTTTGATGAACTTTATTTTCCCTTAAATTTAAAATGTTTCATTGTGCTGATCTCTCTCTCTCTCTCTCTCTCTCTCTCTCTCTCTCTCTCTTTCTCTCTCTCTCTTTCTCTCCACTATAATGTGGGACCCTGGGCATATTTCCTCTTATTCTCTGTGAATAATTTCCATTTGCTAATGTCTTCAAATCTCTTAATGATCATGAATGTATCCATGTATCACTAATGTGGTCAATAGAACGAATGTATTGAGAAGTCTTATAGTCTATAGAAACTACATCAACATAGGTACTAAAGGGATGGCTCAGCAGATAAGGGCACTTGGTACTTGCTCTTGAAGAGAAACTTGGTTCAGTTCGCAGCACTCAGGATGAGTGGCTCATAACCAGTTGTAAATCCAGTTCCTGGAGATACGATGCTCTTTTCTAGTCTCCATAGTAACCTATATTCATGTGAACCTACTGACATACAGATACTCATAATGAAAAATAGAAAAGGAACTCCATGAGATCCCTTGATTCAAAACAAGTAGACAAAAGTTAAGCGATAAAGATAATGATGTTTTTACAAACAGATCTTAGAACTAGAAGGATACATGGGAGTAGTGAATTATTTGCACAGTCTTTGGATACGTGATGAGGTTTAGAATAGGTATAGAAGGTAAATGTGCTCAGGGCATGAAAGAGAGCATTGTGGGGGAAGAGCAAGGCTGTATGAAGACCTTCAGGGGAATTAGCCCAGTATCTAAGGCTGCACATGAGAAACATGGTATGTGTAAAGAATAGAAACAGTGAATATAGTTAACAATTTGGGTCAGCAGATAGCTATTTTACTGTGCCACTTTGATTAGAATGTACTTTTGAAGCAAACAAGGCTAAAGTTTTACTGATGACTGTCTGATAACTATATTTTGCCAAATTAATTTGGGAGGTTGTGGTCACAAATTTTTGCCTATATGTTTACACTATATGAAAATTTACATGCAATTCTGTATTTACAGAGCATTTCCATATATGTTATTTATTTGTAGGATTTTTTTCTTTGAGAAAACTTGTTTGGAAAATAAGATCATTATTTTTACCTTTTGCAGGAGGGAATCAAGATACAAAGAGGAATTTTTTAACCTCTACAAGGTCTACGGGCAATACTGCCCTCTGTCTAGAAGCAAGGTCCAGTGATGGAGGGAACATGTGGGACATAAGAAGAAGGATGACATATTCTGATGTTAGATATTATCTATATCTATAATCCTGCCAGCTTATGGAAAATGGGGAAGTTAGATAATAAAAAGGAGAGGTTTCTGGAATTGCTGAAATTCTTAGAATTCTTAGAATGTTTCAATTTGACTACAGTTAGATGATTTTGAGAAAATTAATCATTTATGTATTTTTTAATAGAAAGCCTTTAAAGTCTGTCATAATTTTAAAATTCTGCCTAAATAGGGAAGGTTTTCATATTACTGTCCTAATTCAATTTACTTTGCATCATGATTCCCTTTTCCTGTGCACATATGTACTTATCTCTAAAGTACTGATTCTACTTCATCAGGTCTTTTCATCAATTTCAATAGTCTCTCAAGAGCTCTGTATAATGTGCAGTCAAATATTACAGACCCCAAGTTTTATTAGATTAACAAATGCATTCTGAGGTGGCTTTTAGCTGGAAAAATAACTGGAGAGAATATTTTTTTACTATTCAGCGACTGACATACAATGTAGGTTATGTAAAGCCGAGCATTTAGCCATGTGGGATACTTTATCATACTCACAGTGGTTATCTCTCATATATGTTCACACAAGAACATATCCAACTAATTCATTCTCCTTTCTGCCTAGGTTACTTGTATGTTGACATTAAGAAGAAAAGAGTGTTAAAATTTGCATGTTACTATAAAAATCTAGAAAATGAAAGTGTAATATCTGTCTTCATTGGGTCATTATTATGCTTCTAACAACTGAAGTTATGCTTTAGGGACTTCTCTTATACCCAGGCATCTTGTACTGCATTTTTAATTTGTCATACATAATGTGCAAAATTCTCTGAGTTTGAGTACAGACATGCTCATTTTATAAACAGAGAACTGCAGTTTAAAGGAAATGATGAACTTGGTCAAGGCCACACTACTGGAAGGTAACAGAAAGAGAATTTAAGTTCGTATATTCTCTCTTAATGAGCATACCGCCTATGATCAAATAGAAGCTCAAGGACCAGAATAGCAAGGGAAAGGTAAATGTCAAGAAGAGAAAATTACCTTGAAATGGAGCATTAAGTACATGCAGGATAATGTAGGAAAAAGGGGAGCTTTGATCAACTTACACAATTTTGAAATATTACGAATACAGAGCAAACCTTTAAAACTCTTGTAGAATGGGAGCTATGTATTGCACCAGAATTCAGAGTACCTGTGTTCAGTGCTTGATTGTTTACCTAGGGAAATCACACTTCCTTCCTGGAACCCAATTTTAGTCATTGTGTGTACAGTATTTGCTGGAATGACATGTAATATCTGTGCAGTTTTCTTTACTTCAGAATTATCCAAATCTTGGTGAAATAGTCCAATAGGCTATAAATCAAGTTAAGATCTGCAGATCTGTTCATTCTAAACTTCATCATCTCTATTGATAGGAAGGTGTGGTGGCAATCACCAACCCTATTACTGTTTTACAGTTTTTTGTGCTCAATCACAGAATTCCCTTCCATTGTTTTTTTCCTCTTAAAGGGTTTGTTAAATGGCCCAAAGTAACTTGGCCTCAAATTCCAAAACTATTGGTATTTTAAGGTTTATTGTTTTTAAACCTCTCCCTCTCCCTCTCCCTCTCCCTCTCCCTCTCCCTCTCCCTCTCCCTCTCCCTCTCCCTCTCCCTCTCCCTCTCCCTCTCCCTCTCCCTCTCCCTCTCCCTCTCCCTCTCCCTCTCCCTTCCCTTCTCCCTCTCCCTTTCCCTCTCCCTCTCTCTCTCTCTCTTCCTTTCTATCTCTCTCTTCTCTATCTCTCTCTTTCTCTCTCTCTCTCTCTCTCTCTCTCTCTCTCTCTCTCTCTGTGTGTGTGTGTGTGTGTGTGTGTGTGTGTGTGTGTGTGTGTTTATGCTCTAGGATAGTGTTATTTTTACCTGGAGTCAGAGTTACAAATTGTTGAATTTCATCTTATGTGGTGGGTATTTAGAACATTCTGGTCCCTAAGAGTAGCATGTAGACCTTATCACAATACCACCTCTCCAGCTCCCAAGATTACTTTTTAAAAGGAGTATTCATGATATTTAATAACTTAAATGTTAGTTAGCACTGTTACCAAAGAGAGCTGATTGTTTTAGGGAGTGTGGGGAGTCCAATGTGGGATATTTTAGCTATGACATCATCATCTTGTAAATTTTTTCATAAAAGGATTTGTCAGACTCTTGCTATCCATTTTTCTATTGTATGTTAATATGGAAATAATAATATCAACGTGCTCACATGTTTATGAATGATTCCTAATACTTCATGAAGCATGTTTCATGTAAGGACACCAATATAAGTTCAATTAAAAAGCTGGAAGAGTCAAAACTTTAACAGGAAGAGTGAAAAGAAATAGCAATATTATTGCAGATGTGCTAAACAAAGGGGTTCTTTGTCATTTACAGCTAAAGTATATGTTCTTTTTAGATAGTCCATTTATAGGAGTAGTTGCAGGTCTGCAGCATTCATGTGTTTTTAAAGACAGATGAGCATAGGCAGAGGAATATTTGAGAAGAGGAAGGGAACCACCTTAGAAACTCGTGGCTTGGAAGGGTATTGTTGGTGAACATAATGGCAGTATATTAGTTAAATATATGAAAATATGATAGAGAAGTTCATTACTTTACATCATAGGCTATTAGGAGGAAATTAATTAAATTTCAATGATGTGGGTTCAGGGAATCCAATTTGAGTTTTCTGCAAAACAGTTACTGCTCTTAATTAGTGAGCCGTCTCTGCTACCCTAACTGAAGCAGTTATGCATGTGATACTGTCCAGCTTTAGACTACGATAGAAAGGAGAGATTTTTCCATCTCTGCAAGCAGCTAGAAATATTATGTGATTCTGTAATGATCATGTCTTAATGAAATTATCTATCTATCTATCTATCTATCTATCTATCTATCTATCTATCTATCTATCTATTTATATGTGTCTGCGCACGTGTATGTGCATGCATGCACGTTTGTGTGTTCTATGTACTTATTTGTGTATCTGTGTGCATGCAAGTAGAGGAGAATGTGTGTGAACTTGTGTATTGAGGCCAGAGGTCAACATCAGGTGTCTTCCTCAGACATTTTCCATTGTATTTTACAAGACTATCTCTCATTGAACTTGGAACTTAACGATTAAGGTAAACTGGCTAGCCACCAAAGCCCATGTATCCTTCTGACATCATCTGCAACACTGGAATTGCAATGATGTGCAGATATCTTCAGGTTTTACATTGGTGCTGGACTTTCAAATTTAGGTCATTAGTCTTGTGAGAAGTAGCTTTCCTTATTGAGATATATACTTTCATTTATATCTTCTATGTAACTGTAAGAAGTGAGTTCCGCCTCTAACTTGAACCCTAAGAGTTTGCCATTTAATCTCCACTTCTACAAAGAGATTTGCTATGAACTCTCAGTTTAATTGTGCTTTTGTTTAGGAAAACATTGAAGAGCTTATAGAGTGCTTCTACTTATCCATGAACCAGGTAGGAAATCAAAAACCAACCAACCAAACAAACCAATAAAACTTCAAATGCTGGGAGGGGAACACCCACAAGGAAGGGGAGGGGGGAGGGTGATGTCTGTCCGGAAACCGGGAAAGGGAATAACACTTGAAATGTATATAAGAAATACTCAAGATAATAAGAAAAAAAAATAAATAAAAAAAAAAACTTCAAATGCACCTGTGATCAGAGACAGCTCTCAGCTCTCACTGCTTTAACCAGACAGACGATGTTAATAAATCATTGAAAACTGATCTCCTTTCCTACTTCCCGTCTGTAACGCCTCGCCATAGGCAGAGTGCTGTCAATACCCATGTCAGTTTAATGAGCCGGAACACTCATTACAAGAGCTGTGTACACAAGCCATTAACATGTCACCACTGCCCTGTCCTTACAAATAGCATTTCAAAGCAGGTCATTTGCACATGTCTGTTCTCTGCTGATATTCAATTTACAAAACAAAGTGTACCAATTCAATATTTACACATGCACCTGTCTTTCCTTGGGTCAGGTGTCCTCGATTTCTGCTAATTTTCCTTGATTTATTGTCCTACTTTGTCTTCTGTGCCTCCATGTTGTGATAAAATCATTTTGCTTTGTGGTGTGCTCCTTATCTTTTATGTCATTCCAAGGTCTGATCCTGTTATGGCTAAGGACTGAAAGTCACAAGGCTCTTTAGAGACTTGACTAGACTTTGTGGAAACCAGGCATGGTCTACGCTTGCTGAGACTGAGTGCAAATGCATTTTTTGGCAAGATGAGTGGCACTGCATTTTGGACTTTTCAGCTCTGTCACCTTTTAAAGTAGTGTATCTTTCAGATGTGGGGAGCAAGCAAACCTGTCTAAGGGGGAGCCTCAGTGTTCCAGAACTATGACAGTTTTCAGTTGAGTACTCACACTCTCTGTATGGTTGTCTTTTCAACAAAATTAAGAAGATATCATATTTTGGCCTCACTTGTTAAAATAAATTTTTTATGTTAGTTTTCCCCAAAGTACCTACAAAGTTTCCAATAAATCATTTCCTCTTTCCCCATTCTATTCATTATAATGTACCCTGTCTAATGTACCTCTTCTCACTAGCTGGCATCCTCTGAGAGTTTCTAATATTTCCCTTGTAGTGTTTATTTAGTTTTTCTCCTATGATATTGGTCCTAACTTCAAATATCTTCCACACTGCTACTGCAATATTAGTTCCCTGAAGAATTTCACTATATATTGTCTTTTTCCTTTTTCATTTCAGGTTCAAACACTATATTTCAATAATAAACAGGTCATCAGACTTAGGGCCAAGCACTTTTACCCATAGAACCACCTCAACAGGCCCACATATTATTATTTTAGTGATTCCACAGCATGAACATGACCCTGAAACTCTAATGGAAATTGAAAGTATGATATCATTTCAGCTTTTGTTCCTCAAAATGTTGATTATCCATAAAAAGACACTAATAAAATTTGCCAGTTCATCTTTATGATTATGCATTTTGAGATTACACCAGGACCCTTTTATTGTCAATAATATAACTGACATTAATATTTTTGAAACCAGAAACTGATATGTTATAAAAGTTCAAATGGGTAAAAACATATTTGTCATTCTAGGTTTTGGATTAGAATCTCAAGGTTTCCACTTAAAAACAATTTAGAAATTAAAATTTCCAAATGATAGTTGTGCCTCGACCCAATATGTAATGTTGAAAATAAGTGTGGCTAATTAAGCAATGTGGCATAATTAGAAAACATTAATATTTTGAACATAACTTGTCTTTAGCACTTGTAGGTAAGTAGTACCAATTGTCATTATTGAAGTGTTCACTTAATTCATTACACTATCTATTCTTGATATGAGTGCTTCAACAATGAAAGGGAGGGAGGGAGAGGTGGGGGAAGAAGGGAGAAGGGGAGGGAGCTATGTTTTCTCAAGGAAATCAAGAAAGAAATATTACAGTCACCACAAGGAGCAACTTCACAGTAGAGAGATCACGCAGTTTCTACCCATAGCTTTTATGGAGATAATTATGGAACTGGCCTGGAGCTTACTGAGCAGCCTAGACTGGCTGGCCTGTAGGCTCAGGTATCTACTTGTCTCCAATTTCCAGCACTAGAATAACACATAATCACCATGTCTGTTTGTTTCTTCCTTATGAGTTTTAGGTATCAAGCTCAGGTCCTGATGTATCCAACACAAACACATTACGAACTCAGCTATCTACCACCTTCCTTTAAACTATTTTTAGACAGTATTTGATGGGGTAAGAGAGATGAATTAGTTTTTAAGACCACTTAGTACTTTTTCAGAAGACTAAAGTCACTGTACCCGAGCTAGTCAGCTCAAAACCACCTCTAATTCCAGATCCAAGGCATCTGACAACCTCTTTTACTACCTGTGGACTTTTTTCCACACATGGTCATATCCTAATGCACACACACACACACACACACACACACACACACACACACACACAAACACCCATGCCACACACCACACACCACACACACCCACACAGACACACACACAGACACACACACAGACACACACACAGACACACACACATCTAAAATTTGGCATTCTTAATGAATCCATTTAAGAACTACCTTTATGTGGTAATATTACGGTATTTTTAAACCCTCTATTTTCATTAATTTTATCAGGTACTTAAGCCTAGCTTCTCCAAATTATAACCCTTAGTTGTTTGAATTCTAGCATCCACAAAAATGATTCTCTAAGAATAGGTTGCATAGCAATGGAAATCTTCACTAGAATTTTAGAAATTCACATTTCCCTCTACCTACCAGGAAAAGATTGGAGAGCAGTCCCTCCAGCATGAGATACTTGCAGCCTAGTTAGAAGGAGAAATGGATCAAAGAAACTGAGAGCACCCATTGGTGAGGAGCACTGACAGAGGCATTTCCAAAGTCAGGATAATTCTATAAACAGACCTGTACTTTCATAGCAAAGCAGAATTTTTATCTTGGAGTATTATAGGCAAAAGAAGCATTTTTATCAAGAAGAGGTAGTTTTCCTCTTTAAAATGTATCAGGACATTAGCTATTTTCCTCTCTAGTTTTGACAAAATATATATTATTGAATTTCTATTTTGGGTTGTACTTTGTGTCAGAATTGTCGTATTCAAAGGAAGGTAAAGGAGGAGTATAACTTAATTCAAAGATGGTGTAGATAGTTTGAAGAGATGGCTCAATAGTGTGTACTGTTCTTCCTGAGGGCCAAAGTCCAGTTCTCACCATCCACGTTGGTGAACCTCACTCAGCTGCCTGTAACTCCAGATCAAGTGAATCTGAAGTCTTTCTTCCTCTGGCCTCTACAGGTAACTGCAATCATACATGCATGTACCCAGACACAAGATCAAGTTTTAGGGAATAATTCTGTTAATACATCTGGCAGGTATGTATTGTTGCTTAAGGGAGCAGGCACAACAGTGAGGGAGCCTTTGCTATGTACTCCTCACAAAATAACACAGGTGGGGTATGTGGAGGAGCAAGGATGAATCACCGTGCAAAAAGAGTATTAAGAGGTATTCCAACCTCGGGAAACAGTGGTGACTTTTGGATGTAAAGGTGCAGGCATGCTACTTTTCTACTTGTGGGAAAGTTCAGACATCTCTGAAGTGGAGGTTTCTAGCTGGTTCATATGATGTAGATATATGTGGTACCTTGGTAAGGCAAAACCTATGGGAGTACACATGATGTTTGGAGACTGTATAAATAGGATTCAATGGATAGTGATGGAACGCTTGAACAGGTAACCTTGCCACTTTCATTGGTCTTGAGTCTTTGCTGATGTTCACTTTATTGACAAAGGCAATGCAGAAAACTTCTACTGGTGTCCCAGCTGGTTCTGTTTGCTTCCATTGACTTGTGCTGATATGGCAGGAGCCTGGCTGTTTCTGCTGGAAACACCACTGAAGCTGTTTGTGTTTATTATCCTAACACAACCGAACTAGACTGCTGGTATCATAATAAATGGAGATTGCAATCACCCCCAAAGAACTACTTTGAACCAGATCCATATTCCCTTCTCCTACTTACCATCTGTTCATCCATACCTTTGGATAGTGGGCCAGGGAGGGGGTGGGGAGGGTAGTGTTTAAAAACCCTTATTAAAAGTATGTTTTAACAAATCTAAGACGACACTTCTGGTTTGAAAACTTGATAATTATGTCTGAATAATTACTTGTCATGAGCAAATGACAAGATGTAAAGGATACAATTTAATTGAAATGTCATGTATTGGATAGCCATAACAAATATGAAACTCAGTGAGACATCACATATTTTATGCTTGAAAATACTCTTTAAGGGTGAGGAACACCAGGGGAGTTGTAGGCAACTTAGGGTCATATATCACTTTTATGTGACAGCAAGAACCTAGAGAATATATAATGGCCCTAGGACAAAGATCCCTGAGGAAGCCATCTTTCCTTTATTTTAAGTGCCTTCCTCTGTGATATAGATCAATAAAGGGCTTGCTTTCTAGACACTAGGTTCTGAGTTTGATTTTCAGGACATGAAAATGTTGAACATAATAGGAGGCAGTTGTCACTAGAGAGGAAGACAGAGAAGGATCCCAGAGTTCATTGGCCAAATCACATAGCTTGTTTGGTGAGTTACAGGCCAATGAAAATCAAATTGGTTAAGATGATAGCACTTGAGGAATGACACTCAAGATTGATCTTTGGTCTACACACAAACACACACACATGCCTGTACAAACACACATCGTGGTGCAAATTTGTGAACATTCTCACACACACACACACACGAACACACACACACACACACACACACACACACACACACAGAGCACATAGTCACCTTTGATGAATGAAGTGTCAGTGAAACTGAAGAGAGTTGGAGAAGATAGTTCAAAAATGATGGCTCTAGGGATATATAAGCTGTTCAACATTGTGACAACCCAACTCGGGTGTTGTAGGGTAGCACATGAATTTAACCACTGAGTCATCACTGCAACCCTCTGATCTAGTTTCAGTATTGAGATTTCCCCGCTTGGAAATAAAAACAAAAATAAAGCGAAAAATTAATTTGCAAAATGTAAATATATTCAAATAAATGTGTTATTACATACCTGAGTTTGTGATCATTTTTCTTACTGGATCTATTCTAAAAGACATACCTGAGATATTTGATATTTCTTATAGACTTGCAAACACCTATCACTTGATTCTCTCTCTCTCTCTCTCTCTCTCTCTCTCTATATATATATATATATATATATATATATATATATATATATATATTTGAGAGTCATTCATCTGCACCCCATGATGATTTTAGAAAATGTCATGGAAATTAACACAGCCATTGATCATGAAGAACTGAATGCTTAACAGTGAATGGGGTAACATGTGTAAGAAGAGAAAGCATACATAAGAAGGAGAGGGTGAGAGAAAGCAGCCTATACACTGAACAAAGGCTGTGACCTGTCAAAGCATTGTACAACTGTTCCTGTTCAATTCCTAGTAAAAGGAACAAATGGGGCAGCGGTGTACAATGGGAAACCAGAATATAATTTCTAGATTTTATGATGCATCAAAGGGAAAACAGTTTAGCACTAGCAACACATGTCCTGAAGTCTTTTATCCATCTATTTCTCATAGAATAAACAAAAGTAGAAAAATCAAGACAGAGCCAATGATAGTAAACCTTTACTCACCTGATTAACACAGGTGGCTGGGGCTTCCTCCAGAGTTTCCAGAAAGGGTGACAAGTGGGCATGAGTGTTATATCCCTGTTAGGTGATGCTTCCTCACTAGGAATGCTCAGGACTAGAAGGGCTGAGGGGTCTGAACCACAGGAATCCCTTAAATCCATTGTTTTGCATCCTGTAAGCAAATATGATACTGCCCAAATAATGCCTCTCTAAGAGTAAGATGTCCTTTGTTGTTGAATAAGTTTAATTCATTCATTAAATCCAGTTTTAAAATTCAAAGAAGTGTTCCCAAGGTGATGCTTTTGCTCTTACCTTAGATGTCTAGGGCCCTTCTTATTGTCATCTTACACAAAACAGGATCAGTACATGGTTTTAATGTTTTTGACATTATTGATTTCACTGAATACCTAACATTTTGAGTTGTCTTGCTTCTTGTGTCTCTTCTAGCTTGTTTATCTTTCTAATGCTATGATTAAATGCCATCACAAAAGCAAGTTAGAGAAGCAAGAGTGGATTTCTTTTGGTTTACACTTCCAGATGGATAGGACCTTTCATCGCATGGCAGAGAAATCTAGGAAACAAGAGTTCAGGCTATCTAATCATTTATCAACTAAACAGAGGAAGCAGTGATAAACAGAGGTAGGTAAAGAGATAAAGATAAAGAGATAGAAATAGATAGATGATAGATAGATAGATAGATGATAGATTGATAATTAGAATAAGCTATGATCACTTACAGAATTCCTACCCCGTGTAATGACATGTATTTAGCAAAGGTTTCATAACCTTCCGAACGAGTACAATCAACTGGAGATCAAGTGACTAAACATATGAACCTATGGGATACATTTCACATTCAAACTATAATACCTGTAATTCAAGGCAAGAAGGGGTTTATCTGGGCTCACAGTCCAGGAGACAGTCTTTTAAGTTGGGGAAAACAAAGGCAGCTGAACTAGTTCTTGCTTGTAGTGGGACCTGTAGCTGTGACCTGACATCTCAGTGGCTAAGGAAGCAGAAAAAAAAATGAGCATACATGCCATTTTCACCTTTATTCAGTCTGAACCCCAAGCCTATGGGATGGTGCTTCACACACTAAGGGACAGTGTCCCACTCTCAGTTAACTTCTCTGGAAACACCTCCCAGACAGTTCCAGTTCTCAGGTTAATTCCAAACAACTGACAGAGAATGATTTAAAAATTTACATTGAAGTTCTAAGACTCTATGTCAAATACCTCGCTTATTGCGTGGGCGTTATGATACTAGACAGAAAGGAGCAAGATCTGTGCACAGCTGGGAAATGTTTGTGAACTCTTTAAATAAGTGCCAATGTTGATATTTCATCAAAGTAGATTTCCACATTGATATTTTGTTATGGTTTTATTTCTGAGACAGCGTTTCTTATTGTGTATCCCTAGCTGATCTGGAACTCACACTACAGGCCAGCCAGGCCTCAAACAAACAAAGATCTATGTGGTTTTGCTTGCTCAGTTCTCGGATTAAAGGTGTGTGCCACCAACTCATGGCTTTCTGGCTCTATGCTGACTTTTATGAGATATTTAGAAATAACAAGTTAGAAATGACCTTTAATTCATTGGATATCCATATCTGTTTCCTCCCTTGAAAATTGACTTACAGTCGTTTTACCTTTATCTGTTGAGTTTCATCACAAATCATTCCAAGTTATTTAAATTTTATGAAAATATGTATGTATCAATTTTTCCTCTATCAAAAGTCAAACATTCCTAAAACAATATATTTTAACTAAAAAGATATGAAAGTGTTACATGCCAATAAACCTGAAAATTAAATATTTTTATCATCTTAACCATTTCTTAAATGTATTTACTTATTCATTTTACATGCCGACCACTGTTTCCTTTCCTGACTCCCCACCCTAAAAGTTAAATATTTTAAGAAAAACTTGACACCCATTACCTCTTTTGGTTTTGTTGACTATCAACGGAGCTGACATGGAAATATTACATAGAGGAGGAAAAAAAACATACGCAAAACCTTGAGAAAGTGTGAAAAACTTAAACATCTGATCTCTTGTGGAAGTTCTTAAAAATTGCAATCTTGTTTGCCTATTTCTTTCTGCCTCGGGGCATCACTTATGATAGTGAATGGGAAGGAAATCATTACCCTTCAGAGGTAGGAAGCTCTCTGCAGGCTTTCTGAACTCTACTTGATTTCAATAAGTATTAAAAGGTTTTCTAATTTTGCAGGGTTCTGCATTCATGAAAGAGCTAGGATTGATTCTGTTCTGAGCTCAGCAGGACAAAGCTCTTTGCGAGTGTGAAAAACTCTTAATTGGCCCACATCCTCTCCTTGGGACTATCACACAGCCAGAGGCCATTACTTGAGGTAACTGGCTATTGACTCAGCAACTGGACCAGAGGAAAAGGTCAGGAAGGAACCTTGATCAGAGAATGCACTAGCCAGCCAGGCCCTGAAGTTTATAATCAGAACTAGCGTGTGAACAAAGTCTCTACTACCACTGAGTCCAGAGTATGTTAGGCACGGGCTCTGAGTGCACATTGGTAGGAACAGTGTCCCAGCAGTCAGTGTGACCATGGACCTCTGGCTTTTGCTAGAGTTCTAACCTTAGACTTTATTTGGATTTTATCCTAATTATTTAGCTTAAGCTAGAGTCTGGAGACAGGTATATAATGAACAGCAAGCATCAGCTGGAGTTTCAGGCATTTGTTACTTACATAGCAGAGGGCATTGCAGTCAAGTTATTACTACTGTCATATATAACATATACTCTAGGGCCATTACGTAGTAGAGGATCATGCAGCTATAATGGGGTGGTCCACTTGGCCATGGATGGGATGGGATGATTGGTTGATGAAAGCTTTCAGGGAGACCATCTCCAGGAGAGGGTACCCGCCAAGTGAAATCAGCAGCAAACTAAATGTAGTAGCACTTTCCAATGATTTATTAATTATTTTACTTTTGCATGAAATAATAATCCCATGAATGCACTTGTTATTGGGACAACCCAACGAAATGGGGAATTCTATTATTCTTCATTTTAAAGTTGAGAGATTGAGTATCAGGAAGATTTTGTAATATCATTGCTTATACCATGTTTGGAAAATGAGTTCAGAGTACACAAGTGATATTCCCAGCCATGGTGCAGTACTCCACAGAGTTGGAGACACGTCAATTTGCAGATCTCCCTCATGACATGAATGTGGGAGTTGCAGAAATGGAAGAGAATGTGAATCAAGATCAGGGATTATAAGAAAGAGACATAAATACGTTACTAGGCAAATCCTATTGCCATAGAAATTGAAAATGAGAAAATTTCAGTGAATATATAAGGAATGCAAGAATATTTGCAATTGAGTGTAATCCGTAAACCAATGATGGAGGAAGTAAAACAAAAAAGTAGGTAAAATTATTCTGGTGGTCCTAACCATTCTCAATTTAACAGTACCATTTGATATAAGAATGTTCAACTGACTTCTGAAATTGAAAGTCTGGAATCAGAGGATGTATTAAGGAGTGGATGGATGGAGAAAGAGTTGGGAGTATATAGGTCTTCTAGCATCCTATCGATGGATTTACAGGAGGCAGGAAATGAAAGAGAAATAGCATTTCTGTTTGTTTCTCAGTAGACCAGACTCTTTCAAAAGCTCCCTGTTTTTGCTCTGTTGTTTCAGGAGCGGATCTGATTCTGGTGGGCAGGTATCACATATCAAGTTTCTAGGTTCTTAGGCTCTTCACAATTAATTGTACTGAGTCTTAGAAAGATACAAGAAAGGAGATCAATTATTAAGAGGGAAATACAGGAAAGCCTTGAGGTGTGCCGTGCTCCTATCTAGACTGAGGCCTGGCTCTGGGGGAACTGCAGAGGACACTAGAACAGGCTCTACAGTGTCCTGTTATTGGTTTTTATCAATGTACCCATCTCTTCCAGGTTCTTGCAAGACAGGCTCTGGAGAGCATGCTCTGTTGATTGACTGCCAACTCAGGTAGACTGAGAGCTAAATTTGCTCTGCTGAGGTCATCTTGCATGCACTCATCTCTAGAACTTCCCCCTAAAGTTTCCGTTCTCTAGATCTGATATTGAAATAGTTTAGATTTTATGTAACACTTATTTAAAGTCTTGTGTTTAGTGTTATGACTTAATGTCTTGTGCTACCACCCCAAGGGATTACAAAGTCTGGCATTGCTGTCAAGGGGGTAATTTAGGTTTTGTATATAACCTCTGTTCATCTACACTTGCATCTAGATTCCAAATGTCACCAGTGAGGTTGGATTTAATTATTCCTTCTGAGTGCTGGTTTCATTTATGTCATAAAACTGCTTTCTTCTAGTAAGTTACTTTTAATCAAGAGGTGTCATAGGGTGGAAAGGTGAACTTTATACTCTCAAGAAGAGCTCTAGTTGTGCAATATCTGAAATCCCTTTCTCTTCTAAGGTGCATGTTATTGTTTTTAGCAGTGGTGGTAATACTGGTGATGGTCGTGGTGGTGATACTGGTGATGGTCGTGGTGGTGGTGGTGGTGTGTGTGTGTGTGTGTGTGTGTGTGTGTGTGTGTGTGTATCTTAGGATAACCCTGGTTATTAATCCATCTCTATTATTATTATTATTATTAATCTATGTTCTACTTTGTTTTGTTGTTGTTGTTGTTGTTACAGCAAGTCTATCTGTCAATCTGGAAATTGCAAACTAGGCCAGACTTCCTGGCCAAAGAGATCCAGAGAGCTGCCTATTTCTTTTACTGCAAACGTAGATGTCTTTTGAGTGCATGTTCTGTATTTTATACAGGTCTACGAATGGAACTGAGGCTCTTACTCTTGCTGGGAAAGCACTGTACTGACCAGGCCATCATATGCCCACTCTCCCATGTTTTACCTTCTGCTAACATTTGTCTATGGTCATTCAATTAAAATAATAAAAGCTGCTGGAGCACAGGATGGGAACCTGAAATAATGTTGGGAAAGCGAAGGGAAAGATGCTTTGAACTGATGTGTAACAGTAGGCAGTTTTGGAGAGGAGTAAGAGTCGCAGGATCTGCAATATGTGCCTTTCTGCTTTTCAGAGTGTGTTGGCATAGTGCCCTCAGTGTCCGCACTATGCCTGCCATCTCTAGATATTTCCTTGTCCAAGAAGATAATAGAGGAAAATGTGATGACAGGAAGAAGCCTGCCACTGTTTCAAAAGTCTACTGTCTGAAGAGAACAGACTCTGATCTTCTAGGATAAATAGAGAATAAATGCAAAACAAAAGCAAAACAAAGCAAGCAAATAAACAAAAAACAACAAACACCAAAAACAGACAAACAAACGAACAAAATACAACGACAAGAACAACATCAAGAAAAAAACACAACTGCAACCACGACATCCTAAAGTGTGTGTATTAGAGAATCACAGATGAATATTATATGGAATACATACCAAAGCTGTTCCATGAGTGTTGGAGATCTGTTTTGCTTATGGTTCTTCTAAGGGGTGTCTCTGTGGAAGTTCCCAAATTAGTGTTCAGAAAGCATACATCTTAGATATGTTTCTTACTGCTATGATAGAATGCACCATTAAATGCAACTTAAGAGAAAGTAGGCTTAGTTTGGCTGAAAAACCCTGGGGGATACAGTTCATGAGGGTAGAGACTGTAGCTGGCAGGAGGAGATCAGGTGGTCACACTATATTAGTTGTCAGGAAGCAGAGTGAACTTGAAGGGAAGTCTGAAGAACATCCTGAGATACCTACTTATTCCACCAAGTCTGCACATCGAAAAGGCTCCACAGCCTTCAGAAAAAGCATCACTATATGAGCCTATTAGAGGTCATTTGATGTCCAAACCACAACATACGGTTAGTCAAGATTTTACTCATGAATATATATGAATGGGCCTCCTTCATCAAAGCATGAAGAACTCATATGCCTTTAATAATTCCATTTAGACAAGATGGATGAAGCAAAGAAGTGCAGGCTGACAGGAGCCGGATGTAGATTGCTCCTGAGAGACACAGCCAGAATACAGCAAATACAGAGGCGAATACCAGCAGCAAACCACTGAATTGAGAATAGGACCCCCGTTGAAGGAATCAGAGAAAGAACTGGAAGAGCTTGAAGGGGCTCGAGACCCCAAAAGTACAACAATGCCAAGCAACCAGAGCTTCCAGGGACTAAGCCACTACCTAAAGACTATACATGGACTGACCCTGGACTCTGACCTCATAGGTAGCAATGAATATCCTAGTAAGATCACCAGTGGAAGGGGAAGCCCTGGGTCCTGCTAAGACTGAACCCTCAGTGAACTAGATTGTTGGGGGGAGGGCGGCAAGGGGAGGAGGATGGGGAGGGGAACAGCCATAAAGAAGGGGAGGGGGAGGGTGATGTTTGCCTGGAAACCAGGAAAGGGAATAACATTCGAAATGTATATAAGAAATACTCAAGTTAATAAAAAATAAATAAATAAATAAATAATTCCATTTATGGTTTAATTTCCTTATGTAATTCCAACTTAAATATACAGTGCTAAATAACATTGTGCTTTGTTGTCTTTTGTTATTGTTTGTAGTTGTTATTGTTGGTTTGTACTTCATTCTATTATTTGCTCACAGTATTAGGTAGAAAAGGTCATAGTAATGTTTCAGCTCCCCAGTTGGAAGTTAGCTTTCCTTTTTTTTAATGCATTAACTCCAAAATAAAATAATTAAGCATAAGAAACATGACCTAACTACTAGACAGATATTATTAGAATTCTACATCTTTTTCCTATACGCATGGCACATAAACTATGTGCTCTACAAGATTCTGTGACTTTGATAAACCATCATGCTGAAAAAAGAACTAAGAGAAAAAAGAATTTATCTTGCTTTAAATTTTCAGGTCCCACTCCAGTCTATCACTGCGAGGAAGTCAAGGCAGGAATGTAGTGTAGCTAGTCACATCACGGCAACAGTGAAGAGCAGAGGAATGAGTGCAAGAGGACCTGGTTCTCAGCTATCTTTCTCTACTTTGATACAAGTCCTGGTTATAAAAACAGGGAGGAGTGCCACCCTCTTCCAGGTTTGTCTCTTCTACATTAAGAAAGTTAGCCATGACCACCCTCTACAGACCAGATGATATAAGCAGTACTATCCGAGATGCTCTGTAAAATTGCACAGGCTGTGGTTTGTTTCTATTCTTTCATGTCTTGCATTTTGTTTGTATTCAAAATATTGTTGAATAAGAAATACCTTTTCAAAAGCTACACTTCCTCATTTTATTCTTTTATATGGATGTAATTCTTTTATACTTCCAGCCACTGTGACAAAACAACATCTTAGCAGAGATTGTATAGTTGAACTCTTGATTGTGGGGAAATCAAAGTGGAAGGACGTGGACGGAGCTAGTCAAACCATAACATATCCAAATTAAAGAGAAAGAAGAAATTAATTAACGCATACATGACTTCTATTCAGCTCCCTCCCTCCACTCTTATGCAGTCCCAAACCAAACCTAGTTGGAACTGTACACAGTGGGCTACATAATTCCAAATTAACCACTTTATGCAACACAATCTCCATGGATATATCCACAGGGAAACCTCATCTAGGCAGTCTATTGAGTCTAGAGTCCAAGTGACTCTTGATTAACAACTGAAACAAACCATCACAATATGATGTATATTTCTCTGTTTGGTAATCAAGAGGGTTTAATGATATTCTAAAACTACTTTACCACCTGGGAGCAAACTTGACCATGCAGGTAGAACTGAATATTAATTAAGGTTCATCATATTGATTTTAAGTGTATTAATTCTGTTCACTAATTAGGAGATAGACAATTTATATATCACATATTCATTACCCAAACTCCCATAGGAAATTAATTTTATTGGACAAACTTTATGAAGAAGACCATTATAATTGGAAGACTATTAATTAATTAAAAGGATACAGTGAACAAGTTAAGCAGGCTCCTGTTTCTTGGAGTCAGTGTTGTGGGATACTACTACAAGGGAACAATTTCTTTCCTCCTACAGCTCTGGGCTCACTGGGTGAAGCTCTGCGAATAGGGCTGAGGAAGAGCCACTGAGGATAAAATAATAATGTTTCCTGGACCGCAGGAAACGCTTTTCTTTTGAAAAACATCTACCTATCGCATTACACCTGGTACTCAAGAAATTAATAAAACTTAATGATAAAATGATAGTGTGTTCTAGATATGTCTGGACCTTACTATTTTAAAGTCTGAAGGATCCTTGAGCATGGACACTATAGAAACAAGACCAGTCAGGTTAGCACATTGCATGTGTATTATAGCTTCCAGCAACATTAAGGAACTGCATACAGGGATTCTCATTCCAGCTCTGGAAGACTTAGAAGAACTCCTTAAACTCTGGAGCATACCTGCTATTCACAGAAGTTCAACATGAAATGTGCTTTTGTATTAAAGTCTGCCCACTTCATGCATGTTTTTATATATAAGAGATTCACTGGAGACACACCCAGTCATACTTCTGGATACCATGTGTGGGAGTGCCATAGAAGGCCAGAAGAAGGTGTCCAGTGCCACCCCCTCCCCCAGATTACAGAATGGAACGCCGATGCTCTGCAAGAGCAACAAGTACTCTCAATTGCTGAGTCATCTCTCCAGCCCCCAACTCTTCGTTAATTTAAAGATACTCATTTATTGTAAATCACATCAAAGCTAATTGACTCTTTGTTCCACAGAGATAGGCTCATGCCTGCAATGGGAAGAAGTTGTGAATTTTGTTGTTAGTGGTGGATGAAATACATACCCACCCCACACACCCCAGCAAAGGGTTAACCACCTCACACTTCTTTAAAAAAAATCACCTCCCTATTGTATCAGAAAACTTGTACAGTGTCTACAGCACTCAAGCACCATTTCTTTTAGGTTGAAGTAAGAAATAACCGTTGCAAGAAAACTAGGGAAAGGCAGCCCAATGGTTTGTGTTTCTGTCCCCAGAAATGCTAATGGTAATCATTCAAAGAAATGAATGGCCAAGCTAGGATGGTTGCCGCAAAGGCTATTTTTAGCTGTGAATAATTATATGTTAGCCAACTGGTATTTTCTACCAAAGGGGAGATGACATTTCTGTGGATAACGCATCCCATGGCTCCAGCTGCGTCTTTGTGTCACTACATTCTCCCTTTGAGTCCTGCAGAAGGAATTAATTATATGGTGATCTTCTGCTCTTTTTCTCACCAACTCATACTTTTCTTCCACTTGAAGTTAATAGTTTTTAAGCAGTTTCTTGTAAGCATCTCAGTTTTCTCCTTAAAAACATTGATTAATGTTAAGGTAGATGATATGTCCCTGTGCATATCAAATTTTTATTACTATGTCATATACCTGAGATTACTACCTTATCCAGAGGAAAGCTTTGGGTGATTAAACAGTACCTCCCTATTGAAGTTCCACATCAGTAAATATCTGGCCCAATGTTTAGTTCGATGTATTGAGAACACAAGTAATGCACTAACAATTTTTCCCCTCTCTTTTGCAAATGAATTTGGGGAAAGGGCCAGAGGAACGGTCGAGATGGAAGTGTGAGGAAGTCAAAAGGTCTCTGAAATTAACAACATATATTTTCTTTCAAGGATGTTAAATGGGTTCCAATGAAACAAACAACCATGACCTTTATGTAGTGCAAGGGTATAATGGGTCTAATGAGCAGAGACATGAATTCTCTCTGTCGACATGTATGAACCTAGAAACATTTACTTGTGTTTTGTTTTCTCATCTGTCTAGTAGACACATAGTCTTGATACTCAATAAGGCACCTTTTGGAAAGGGGTATTTGATGATAGGAAAATGTCTTTAATTTTCTTCTCTTGTTAAATGAGAAATAAATTTCAGTTCTCATATTTTAATGACATTTATCTATGATCTATCATCTATCTATATTTATGTATTTACATATCACTTATTTAATTATGTACATGTTTGTGTGTGTGTGTGTCTGTGTGTGTGTGTGTGCGCGCACACACGTGTACTGGGAGCGTGTCCACATGAAGTCATAAGCTTGGTCAGACAGGAAAATAGATTCCTGGAGGCTAGAGTTACAAGTTATTGTGAGCCAATCTATATGGGAAATGGGAACCTGACCTAAGTTCTCTGCAAGAGCAGCATGCACTATTGAAATATCTCCCCAGTCCCTTGATCCCACTTTAGGTAGTTTTGTTCTCTTGATCTTAAAACTTGGAATGACTGACTATCATCAAACACATGAAGCCCCAAATTTTGGGAACTTTGAACCTTATGAGCTCTAATGCACTTTATGGTTGTAAATTATTTTATAGAAAGATAGTCTGTTTCTTAACATAACAGAAAGGACCCAAAAAGAGAGCTGGGAAGGAGGCTTATGGGTAAGAGCACATACTGAGCAAAGATAAACGTGCTTAGAAAAGCTCAGCAGCCATATAAAAATCTGATTAGGAACTCACAAGCCCACATCAACCTAATGTAGTGTTGACTAAAGATGGGAGTGTCAGGATAGATGTCTGCCTGCCCTTCTAGCTCCATATTCAGTCAGAGAATCTGACTCAATGGAATAAGACAGACAATGATAGTGGTGCATACCCCAGACCCTGTAGCCTGTGCATATAAGTGTGTGTACCTACTACACACACACACACACACACACACACACACACACACTCACACACACAAACATGCACACACACACACTATGTGTGAAAAAATGATAGCTTAACTGTTGTAAATATTTGAGCTAAGGTTTAATACTTTTAGTTTTTAGTTTTAATATTTCACTGATAAAATGCATATGCTCATTAAGACAAGTGTTAAATAGTTCTCGAGAATAACAGAAGATGTGAATTAGGGTATATTTGAAATGCTAATCTTATTGAATTTAAGTCTATTGAACATTCTCTTCAGAATAATCTATTATGTCATACACTAGTTTATATTTAAAATGTATTTAATGTATTTTGTTTTATTTGTTTTAATTTCAGTGTTCATAACTTAATTCAAATGACCCTAAATCTACAAGTCGATACATATCTACACAAAATGCATTTTCTGCATAAAGCAATTTTTTTATAGTTCTATTCAACATTTCACACAGAGGGGATACACTGAAAGCAAAACTTCTTCCGAAGATCCTTTAAAAAAACTGTCCTTCACCTTCCTTGAAAATATTTGTTATGTTTACAATAGTTACACTATTTTGGTTTTTTCTCCATGTGAGTAACTAGGCATTGTTGTGATTTTATATATGGAATTTTTCTTTGCTACGTATTTCTTTTCTACATCTCTCAATGGTTATAGATGAATAAGTAGGAGGAAAGTCAAAGCCCTCTCATAATTACAAACAAAACTGTTAGAAGTGGCACAACATTGGAAGGACAGGATGGGCATAGACTGTTCTGATGATAGGCAGCAAATTGAGAGCATTTGCTGTGCTACAGAACTTCAGTTCTTGTGGGTAGGATTATACCCAGCATTAAGTATTGGAGTTTGAATTGCTGTAGACAGAATCTTGTCAGAGGATGTGGAGGAAGGGTATAGAATTTTCAACCATTGCTCAATTTCAGATGTATTTCCTTTACTTTTCCTCTTGCCGTGATAAAATATCTGACAAAAAGCCACTGTATTGGTTACTTTTCCATTGCTATGATAAAACACCATGACTAAAGCAACTTAATAAAGGAAAAGTATCTTTTTTTATAAGTTTGAGGTTTACAATAATAGGGTTAGAGTCCATGAACATATAGCATGGAAAATTGCAGGAAAAAGGCAGGCATGGTTCCCAGGCAGTGACAGAGTCCTTATAGCAGGAGGTAGAGAGAGGGAGATTCAGAATGGCCTAAGTTCTTTGAAACCTTGAAGTACCCCTACACCCAACCCAGTGTCAAACCCCCTCCAACAAGGCCATACTTTCTTTTTAAAAATTTTTATTGGTTATTTTATTTATTTACATTTTAAATGTTTCACCCCTTCCCCTACAAAAAACCCCTATGCTACCTCTTCTCCCGCTTCTATAAGGGTATTCCCTCACCCACCCACCCTCACCAGCCTTACTGTCCTACCATTCCCTTAAGCTGGGGCATCAAGTTTTCATAGGACCAAGGCCCTCCCCTCCCATTGATGTCAGATAAGCCCATCCTCTGCTATATATGCAACTGGATCCATGGGGCCCTCCAGGTGTATACTTTGGTTGGTGGTTTAGTAGCTGGGAGCTCTGGGAGGGAGGGGTCTGGTTGGTTGATATTGTTGTTCTTCCTATGGGGTTGCAAACCCCTAAAGCTCCTTAAGTCCTTCCTCTAACTCCTCCATTGGGCTCCCAGTACTTAGTCTGATGGTTGGCAGCAAGCATCTACATCTGTATGGGTAAGGCTCTGGCAGAGCCTCTCAGGAGACAACAATATCAGGTTCCCGTTAGCAAGCACTTTTTGGCATCAGCAATAGTGTTTGGGTTTGTTGGCTGTATATTGGATGAATCCCTAGTTGGAGCAGGCTCCAGATGGACTTCCTTCAGTCTCTGATCCACTCTTTGTATTTCCTTTAGACGGGTTTAATTCTGGGTTAAAATTTTGAGAAGGGTGGGTGGCCCCATCCCACAAACGAGGTTCGTGCCTAACTTCTGGATATGGTCTCTACAGGTTCTCTCTCACCTTTGGTGGGTATTTCAGCTAATGGCATCCCTGTTGGGTCCTGGGACACTCTTACTTTCCTGGTGACTGGCTATTCCCATTTCCCATTCCCCATTGCTAAACACCTCTGTTTAATTTCTTGACCCTCTGTACTCCCCCTCCCCACACCTGATCCAGCAACTCCTCCCCCACTTCCTCTCAAGTACCTCTCACCCTCTACCTTATTTTGTTCCCCATTCTAAGTTGGACTGAAGCATCTACATTTTGGTTTTCTTCCTCCTTGAGCTTCATATGGTCTGTGAGTTGTATCATGGGTATTCTGAGCTTTATTTCCTAACATCCACTTATCAGTAAATGTTGCCATGTGTGTTCCTTTGTGACTGTTACTCAGGAAGGCCATACTTTCTAGTCCTTCCCAAACAATTTCACCCTCTAGGGATGAAGCATTCAAGTCTATGAGCCTACTGGGGAGCTGTTGTCATTCAAACAAAGGCAGCAATCTATGAAAGAAAGGCTCTATTTGGGTTACCATTCAAGGGTACATTTCATCTTGTCAGGGAAAGATGATGTCAGGAGTGTGAGGCATCTGGTCACATTGCACATGAAATCCGGACGTAGAAATGAATACTGGTGTTTAGTTTAATTTGTGTTTGATTCTGTTTGGGTTCCAGCTAATGGGTTTATTCCATCTACATTTAGGGCATGTCTTCTTATGTCAGTGAACCTAATCTAGAGATAGCCTTCCATAGACATGTCCAAATGATGGTCTCCAAGGTGACTCTAGATCCTGTAAAATTGATAATTAGTATTAATTGTCACTCTGGGGAAAAGGAGAGGGATCAATTGGAATTATTAATTTCTCCAATTTGGACATGGAAGGAAGGCCTTTCTCCTTTTTGAGTGGAGTTGGCTAAAGACAATTTCAATAGACTGAGTATTCCTAGAACTGATCTGCCATGGATGGTTTCTATGAAAAAGCAGGCTGTGAACTGGGCAAGAAGCATGAGTGGACATGAGGATGAAGTATTAATTAGCTGGGTAAAAAGCAAGCATGGGATTGGCTGGGCTAAGTATATTGACAAAAATATTTCGGAATACCTGGTCAGAAAAA